>NC_044918.1:26854496-26955998 GCF_003576645.1 Ipomoea triloba | reverse complement strand
TTCTAATAGTATACATTCATGAATGCCAATTTTAAATCTTTTGTCAAGAAACATTTTATCAGACCAAAATAATATTAAATATACATGCATCCTTATTAATACTTTAAATATTTAGTTGCTACAAAATATATAAATTTTAGTTTGGCAATATAGGATACACAAGGTCCTTTATTTCAAATATTCTTAAAATATTATAACAAATCAAATCCGTGCAACGCACGGGCGAAAATACTAGTTTTGGTTAACAAATACTATGTAAGTGATTTTAATTTTATTTACATTTTTTATTTTAATTTTAATAGATTAATATTTGTCTCACTAAATTCATTTTGTAACTTAAATTTATTTTCGATCTATCTTTCTTTTTATGCAAATAAAATTAAAGTATAAGAAATGTATCATTAAAAAAATTTGAATGAAATATTTAAATGAAACTATATTGATATTTTTAAAATTTTTTTAATTAACCTACAATTATATTAAAATAATGAACCTGGAAATTTTTTGAACAATGGTCCATACTTCCCATTTCACGGTCATTATTGCATGGACCATGGTTCATGCAATAATTTGCCCCCATTTCATCCTTGTTGTAACGCACCCAACAGCGTAACTATTTGTATATTTTGTAATAATATAATTTTTACACATTAATTTTATTTGTACAAATCGAAAGAGAGAAAAGTAAATTTAAGTTAAAAAATAATTTATGAAGAAAAATATTAATTTAGTGAAATTCAAATTGTAAATAAGTTTAAAAATCTTCCAACAATTAAATATTGCACGTTTCTACCCTTGTTAACTAGAATTACATTTGAACTAGACATCACACAAGTTACTAAAGGACTATATATATATCTTTCTTGGGATTGAAGAATTTCTCCAACAATAAATATATATATATATATATATATATATATATATATATATATATATATATATATATATATATATATATATATATTTATTGTTGGAGAAATTCTTCAATCCCAAGAAAGATATATATATAGTCCTTTAGTAACTTGTGTGATGTCTAGTTCAAATGTAATTCTAGTTAACAAGGGTAGAAACGTGCAATATTTAATTGTTGGAAGATTTTTAAACTTATTTACAATTTGAATTTCACTAAATTAATATTTTTCTTCATAAATTATTTTTTAACTTAAATTTACTTTTCTCTCTTTCGATTTGTACAAATAAAATTAATGTGTAAAAATTATATTATTACAAAATATACAAATAGTTACGCTGTTGGGTGCGTTACAACAAGGATGAAATGGGGGCAAATTATTGCATGAACCATGGTCCACACAGCTGTGTGGACCAAAAATAAAAAGTACATTATCTTTGTACTGAAGGTATATTATTTTTGTACTCTAGGTACATTATTTGATCTATCAAATAATGTACCTAGAGTATAAAAATAATGTACCCTAAAATAATGTACCTACAGTACAAAAATAATGTACCCTCAGTACAAAAATAATGTGCTTTTTATTTTTGGTCCACACAGCTGTGTGGACCATGGTCCATGCAATAATGACCGTGAAATGGGAAGTATGGACCATTGTTCAAAAAATTTCCAGGTTCATTATTTTAATATAATTGTAGGTTAATTAAATTTCCAGGTTCATTATTTTAATATAATTGTAGGTTAATTAAAAAAATTTTAAAAATATCAATATAGTTTCATTTAAATATTTCATTCAAATTTTTTTAATGATACATTTCTTATACTTTAATTTTATTTGCATAAAAAGAAAGATAGATCGAAAATAAATTTAAGTTACAAAATGAATTTAGTGAGACAAATATTAATCTATTAAAATTAAAATAAAAAATGTAAATAAAATTAAAATCACTTACATAGTATTTGTTAACCAAAACTAGTATTTTCGCCCGTGCGTTGCACGGATTTGATTTGTTATAATATTTTAAGAATATTTGAAATAAAGGACCTTGTGTATCCTATATTGCCAAACTAAAATTTATATATTTTGTAGCAACTAAATATTTAAAGTATTAATAAGGATGCATGTATATTTAATATTATTTTGGTCTGATAAAATGTTTCTTGACAAAAGATTTAAAATTGGCATTCATGAATGTATACTATTAGAATTTAGTATAACAAAAAGAAATAAAAACACATCTAGTATAGAATAAGATTTAAAGAAGAATTTATCAATTACCAGATTGTTATCCACTCCTCCGGGAGCCTTCAATGATCTAAAATCCTTGAGTTTGAACATGTGTTTGGGAAAGACGTATTCATCTAGATCGGAAGCGCTAATCAAAGTGTCGTGGTTCGCTTTCATCATATATTTATGCTCGCACGACTTAAACCTCATGCGATACGTTTGCACTTTATGCTCGCACGACTTAAACCTCATGCGATACGTTTGCACAATATGCTCGCACGACTTAAACCTCATGCGATACGTTTGCACAATGAAATTGTGAATATCATAGACTTCCCCTTCCTTCAAAAGTTTCTTGAATTTAACAACAAACTATTTAGGGATTTGTAAATGGATACAAGTTTCCTGAAGAAAGAAAGAAAAAAAAAAAAGAATATTGTAATGCTCTCCAGGTGCAAATATTAAATATGACTACAGTGTTCACTACAAAATGCCAACCACCGCAAAATATACACAACCATTTTTCCTCTAATTCATCATAGAACAAAATTTGGCCACGATATAGGCACAATCTGCTCTCTCTAATTTATATACACTTTTAAACTTAATAGCATTTACCTGGGAGTCATGGAGTAAGCACACCAGTGTCTGTTGGTTGATTGTGGAATGTGGATATTTCCTTGACAAATAACAACGCATTAGCCGGAGTCTAATACAACTCCTTCTCGTCTTGGGAGATAGGTCGGAAGCAGAGACAAAAACATACCCCATTAGTGAAAGAACAATATTGTTGAAAGATTTGCGTGACACTATCGTTTTACTATTTCGATTTGTGTGAGCAGGTTATAAAATTTCTAATTGATGAATGTTTTATAATACGAATAGATGGAGGAATTGTATTATAGGAATTGTAGTATACGAATTGTATTCGAATTGTAGTATAGGAATTGTAGAATAGTAGACTTCATTTTGTAGTATTGGATTTCGTGTTTTAATAGCAGATTTATTTGATACGAATTGTATTAGATTTGTAGTATAGGAATTGTATTGTTTTAATATTATTCTATTGTTTATACGAATTATATTGGAATTGTAGTATAGAAAATGTATTGTTTTAATATTATTCTATTGTTTTAATATTATTCTATTATTTTAATTGTTTTAATGTACAATATTTTGGGCGAGAAGGAAGATTTCGTTTTGGAGTATTTTGTTTTCATATATATAAATAAAGATTGTTTTAATGTACAATATTTTGGGCGGGAAGGAAGATTTCGTTTTGGAGGATTTTGTTTTTATATATATTAAGATAAAGATTATAACAATGTACTAATCCTAATGTATAACAATGTTTTGATGTTATAGGATTTCGTGTTTTAATATTATTGTAGGGAAATAGGATTTCGTTTTGGAGGATTTTGTTTATATATATATATATATATATATATATATATATATATATATATATATATATATATATATATATATATATATATATATATATATATATATATATATATATATATATATTGATGGATCTCAGCGCTGCACATCCCGTGACTGCCGGAAGTCAAGCACGCTTAACCACAGAGTTCTTTGCCTATCTGGTTGCCATATCCTACTTAAAACCAATTGGTGATAGGTAGGTGGACATTAACCATTTAACCACATCCCTCCATGGTAAGCCACAACACCTCGTCTCGAATCGAGCAGGGGCTGAACTCGGCCAACCATGCCGACGCCCAACAATCCCCCTCCCAGCACCTGCATCAACCTTTGATCACCAAGCCCAGCTATGCAGCATGCCTGACTCGGTCCAACTAACCTACTGATGAGCACAAATGATGAGTGTAAAAAGGGTGTAATGTCGTTCTGCTGAGGATTGGTGTTATGGCACGTAACTGTGTGAATTACCAGGCACTAAAGTATATGAACTTATAGAATCCAAGCAACAAATACTGAATAGTGTAAAAGAAAGCAATTGATTAAGGTGTAAACTGTATGATAAAGGTATGGGCCAGATTAGGGGAATTGTAATCTTGATGTTCCAATCAACTCAGAATTAGGGAAAGAATAATTAACCAAGGGATTTATGGGCAATGCACATAAGAATTCAATTCAGCTACTTTCGTAATCAATAAATAGAATTAGGCTACAATTGCCCCACTGTCGTGATGCATCAATCATAACCTTAAGCTCTTAAGCATTGTAAGCCCCCAAAATTACCTCTACTTTCATAGCAGAAAAATTAGGTTGAAATTGGTAAGGCTCGAGGTCTCCATCCAACTTTCGTTGTAATGAATCCCTCTCCTAGACTAGCAATTAATTGTGGCCATCAATCAATAACAAGTAGAAAGAAATCCCGAAATCAACATAAACCCTAGGTAAAAGATTCAATCCCTTTATGCAATTAATTACCAATTGAACATCAAGATTAACAATGGATCCCTAATCCAAACCCATAAACGAACTACTCCCGCATGATGGGAGTAAACAAAACAAAGCAATAATTAATAACCATAAACATTGCAAGAAAGTAATAAAGGAATAAGAGAACTTAACTGATAAAGAACAAATCCAATCTTCAATCTTTGATTCCAATCTTGAAATTAACTAATCTAATGTGAACTGATCTAAACTATGCTAGGGAAATATAAACTAAAAGCTGTGGTTCAGAACTCTGTAAGGGAACCTCCTTCAATTGCAGAGAATAGGTAGAATATATAGGAGGTAGATGGGCCTTGGCCCATTAGACAGCTTCCAATTCTTTTCCAACTTGTATTCTTCTTTGTAATTCCCTTTTTCTTCCAGAACTTGTCCAAAATGTTCCAATATTCTTCCTTTGTTGTTCCTTGTAGATAATTCAGCACTTGGACAATATAACACACAAACAATTCCCAATTTCACTAGGATACTGAAAATAACCTTCAAAACAACTAGAATAAGGGGTGAATAATTGTACAAAATAGTAACCTCGGCTCTGATACCAATTGATGGATCTCAGCGCATGACTGCCGGAAGTCAAGCACGCTTAACCACAGAGTTCTTTGGCTATCTGGTTGCCATATCCTACTTAAAACCAATTGGTGATAGGTAGGTGGACATTAACCATTTAACCACATCCCTCCATGGTAAGTCACAGCACCACGTCTCGAATCGAGCAGGAGCTGAACTCGGCCAACCCTGCCGACGCCCAACATATATATATATATATATATATATATATATATATATATATATATATATATATATTATAATATTATAATTATAATAACAATGTACTAATCCTAATGTATAACAATGTTTTGATGTTATATGATTTCGTGTTTTAATATTATTGTACTTTTAATATTATTTTATTGTTTTAATTGTTTTAATGTACAATATTTTGGGCGGGAAATAGGATTTCGTTTTGGAGGATTTTGTTTATATATATATAGATTATATTGAAACTAGACATCATATCTCACTAAGTGACTATCTTGCTGTAGGATGCCTACTCAGCATTATAAAATTTTCTTATAATATTATTTTCGTGTTGAAAATTGGAATTAATAAAAAAGAAAATATCTCGTTATTCCACGTCGAAAGAAAAGCATTCGTCCAAGGTGTAAGTCTCTGGTTGGCGGTGACAACATATACATACACGAACATTAATTAGATTCTAGAAGATGATTAGTAATTGACGGTTAATTTAAAGCAAGCAATATCTCAATTCCTTAACGCGGTCAATTTCAATACCAACCTTCCTCATACCATAGATATATATGCACGCAAAGTATCATAATAATAACGCGTCAGAACTGCCTAGCTACTTACACTACACGACGCAACGCCGCCTTGAATTGGAGCTTAATTAATTTCTCGTTCACTCTCGCATATATGGCCATAGAGAATTCCGAGGGGGATGCAGAGAGCAGCGGGTTGTGCGTACCGTCAGACAGCTTGGATGATTTGGATTTCTTCCCCAACTTTTCCGACGATTTTATCTCCATAACAGACTTATTATTTTCTACTCCGGAGAAGGCTACTGTACAGGATGAGTCGCAGAACGAAAAGAGGAAAAGATGCTATAAGCCGCGTAGTAAAACAGGCGAAGGGAGAAGCCGAAGATATAGCAATCCAAACGGTTGCGGGTGGAAGAAGAGAAAGTGCAGTCATTGTGAAACCGAGGATACGCCTCAATGGAGGATGGGACCTATGGGACCAAACACTCTGTGCAATGCTTGTGGAGTAAGATATAAGTCCGGGAGATTGGTGCCTCAGTATCGCCCGCTTGCAAGTCCAAGTTTTGATAGTTCCAAACATTCTAATTTTCACAGAAAAATTATGCAGCATAGAAGAGTATGATGAATGAGCGCTTTTGGTTTTATTTTTTAAAATAATATAATATTTAGACTGCATTTATATACTTGATTAGTTTTGTAGAGATTTTATTTATATATATTGATGAAATTAATTAACATAACTGACCCGAATTAACTAAGTCAGATTAATGTAAAGACAGTCACTCGAAGGAATAAAGTATCCTACATATAATTGCATTAATCGTTCAAAGTAGCTAGTACGATGTATTGAGAAGATGACTATATTAATTAAATGTTCAAAGTAGTACGATGTGTTGAGAAAACAATTTGTGTTCTCGATGAGGACAAATGACTTGTTTTTATACTTGGTCTCCTCTTATTGTAGGCTTGGGACGGTGAAATATGATGACAAAGGAAAGACAACAAAAAAAAAAAAATTATTGCGACGTGTGTCTGTGGAGTGACTTCGCCAGTCTCCGGTGGAGGAATTGACTTCTAGTGTCATTCTCGAGATAACACGATATAAGCTCTAGTTTTGTACACCTAAAAGTTAAAGTTAGACAACACACATGAACTACCACTATACAGAACAACTAATCCGCTATGTTGTAAATGACTTTTCGCAATTGTTTTATAACAGTCCCTGAACTTTCCGTGACTGTTGTGGAAAGTTGTGTGTGGAACAGTCGTGGAAAGTCTTCTTTGAGAACAGTGGCAGATTATATTTCGAATTGTTTTTTTTTTTAAATAAATCCGCAATTGTTTTTCTTTAAGAACAGTCGCGGATGCTTTTCTTTTATTTAAATTATATTTTGTTTATTTTAATTAAAATCCCTAAATATTGTTAATTCCTATACCAGTACAGCTCAAAATCCATATCAACACACTATATACAGTGCAAAATCCATATCAAAACAATATATTTAACTACCAACATACTATATATCAACACAATATTATCATCAACGCAAATATTGTGCTTGTTTGTTTATTAGCGGTTAACGGTAGCGGATTGTGTTAGCGGTTTTCAAATAACGGATTTGACCAGTGGATTGTATTAGCGGTTTGTAAAAAGATGTTTGGTAAAATTAGCTATTTAGATTAGCGATTAACATTTAAAATGTCCAAAAGGGTGTATATATATATATATATATATATATATATATATATATATATATAATACTGTTAAAAAAGGGGGATGGTGAGGGAGGGGGGGGGGGAGCCGCATAGTGGCTCCCCTTTCGTAATTTTATTTCTGATGTGGGATAAGTGGGGAATGGAGCCTTGAGGCTCCTATCCTCAAGGCTCCATTTTTTTGAACAGTTTGCCCACCGCCTCACTTAGTGGGCAAACCGGAAGTTAATTTTTTTTTAATTATATGTTAAGGGCATTTTGGGGAAAGATTTTTAAAATATCATTTGCACACGCTGCAGTTGCAAATTTGGCGATTTGGAGCAAATCACTGCTCCAAATTGTCATTAACAAAACAACTTTTTCAGCGTTTTGACCTTGGCCAAAAAGCTGAAATGGCTGATCCGCCTTGAACCAAACATGCCCATTATCAAATTAAACAAACACAATATTATATTATCAATACTTTCAACACAATAATATCATCAATAAAATACTTTAATTTATCATAACACGTATTCTTTTAAGAAGTATTTTGCACATAGCTCTTGGATCTCATTTATTTTGTTGATAGAGTATGAATTATTTCTTGGAAATGCCTACAAAATAATTTAATTAATAAAATTATTAAATCTTTTAATTAATAAAATATAATTTAACTATACATAATTCTATTTAAATTCACTTACCTCATCTAAACCTCATCTAAATAATCAAAGATCAATATTTTGTCATGATGTCAAACATGTAACACATGATATAATATCCACATTTTACATTTTCCGATTGTATCGGACACTACAAAATACATATATATATTTTAGTCATTTAAACAATTTATTGTAATTCAAAATATCACACTAAAACTTAATTCAATTTTCATACATATTTGCATTGCTTCCAATTAATGTTCTAACCCGTCCATTCGTAGGAACAAAGCAAAATGCCCTATATTTATTATAAACATACATAAAAATTTATAAATAATATAATAGAAGTTAAAATACTTATATTAATAATAAAGAATCTACTTACATATTCAGAGTAACTTTAATTTCAATGATGCGACCACAAGGCAAGGAATCCAAGACATATATACTTTTTGAGCGTATGCAAATCACCAAGAGTAACCAATGAGATCTACATTATACAAAACACACATACATATTAAATGTTTAATATCTAATACTTCAAATAAAGTTTTAAGTTATACTAGTAAAGTAAAAGAACAATTTTCTTACTCTTGATGATATGGTGCTAAAATAAATTGTTTATTTTTGTGCTACTCCATGGATGAAATATGACGTAACAGCGGGACATTCCGATTAACCATATCCTTTGAAATCTGAGTCGGGCAGACAAACCCGATTGACATGACTTGAAACTAATTGCGCAACCGATTAAGAAATCTGAAAATTAAAAAATAATAAGAAATTTCAATAAACATAAATAAATAAATAAATAAATAAATATATATATATATATATATAATTAAAAAAAAACTTACAATATAAACACTTGTATGACTGAGACGTGAAGCCAATTCATCGTCATCAAATCCTTTATATCATCTATCATCTCAAAAGTAGAGTGTGTGTTTACATGGTGGAAGATTATCTGATCTATCTCCAAATCAATGTAGAGTGAAAATGATATCAACAAACTGACTAAGTACTTGCAATTGTCCCCCAAGTGCTATAAGATATCATCGCCAACAATGGGAGCTCGTGTACCAGTACCAGATAGTTCACCACTTTGATCTCTTGAGTTCTTATTTTGTTTTGGTGAACTCTACAAATATAAAATTGTAATTATAATAACATTTTAAATATAAAAAATGAAAACTAACTAAATAATTAACTAAATATAAGAATGCATACCTCATCCAAATCACTAAATACATAGGTCATTGTGCAAAATTACCAACGATAAATTTGAAATAAAATTTCTACAAATCATAAAATATCACATTTAATTTATCTAAATAATAATAAAAAACAAATGTATTGTTAACCATTTTATTAAAAAAAAACAGTAGTTGGCAGTACGTGGAGGCAGCGACCGACAGTGGCTAGGGCAGAGGTATCAGCTGCGGTGGTGGTAGCGTCGGCATCGCATTGTAGGTGAGACGGTGGTTGTGGCGGCAACGGCATGGCAGCATCACAGGGGTCGCGGTCGACGAAGGAGATTGACAGAGTGAGCTGTGATGGTGGCGTCGGCGCCTGTGGTGGTGGAGCGGTGGTTTTAGATCTGAGACAGTGAGAGTGAGAATGAGCTGTAGCAGTGAAGAGGCGGTGGAGGGGCGCTGATGTAACCCCCCAAATTTCATTCTCCAAAACTTTCCTTAAATATCTTTAAAATTCAATACTTACTATAAATGGAAATACTAAAAAAAGAATTCTTTATAAATAGAACTTCATTATTTCAGGTCTTAAACAATTCATAATTGAAACTCCACTCTTATAGGATGTTATCGCCACATTTAACCTATATCAAGAATAGATGCAAGGCTTTTAAAACCCAAAACATTGTCATAACAAAATAATAATACCAACATTTATTACAAGTCTAAACTCTTCTCCTCAAAATAAAGTTCTATAACAACTGATGCAATCTACTACCACACCCTCTTCAAACAGCCACATACTCAACTTCGGAATAAACCACATTTATAAAACATACAAAACAAATAGGGTTAGCAAAACATTGCTAAGTAAGGTTTACTCCACCCTGTAAAATAAGTTTTGGATTTATATTTATTTTCAAAACTCGTATACTCTTTTCAAAAATCGTATATTCAAATGTGCATAAAATAATATAATAATATTCTCAAAATAGATTATTTTGTAACCTTACACAAACACAATATAATATTATACTTTTCAAAAATATATGTGGAGAACGGGAGATACACTTTTCAAAAATCAATATTCATACATTCACATGGAAAATTAATATTTATGTATGGAGGATTAACCCATCTCTTCAAAATCCATTTCAAATCTGGACTAAAACCTATGCGGATTCCAAGCCACTAGGTAGTATATGATCCAAGTAGCACCAGCTACCCTTAACAATAATTGGAAACTGGATCATAACCTATGTGATAGACCCTCATGGGATTTCAAGCTTAATGAGTAGTAATTAACCCATATGAACAGTAATTCTCTTTTACTGAACACCACATGATGTTGTGAGTTTTAGTGTGGGTGAATGTGAAGGTGGTAAAACGAGGAAAAGTCTCTGAATGTCGTGTCTCTCAAGGATGACAAATTGGAGTGAATTGGTGTTGGCATTTAGGAGGTTAAGATGTAAGAGTTACAAGAACTAGCTAAGAACAAGAGAATAATAAGCATGGGTTTAAAGGGTACAAAACAAATTGAAAAGGGACAAGGGGGTGTGTGACTTAGTTAGTCCAAACGATTGATTATCCAAAGGGAATGTGGAAATGAGTTTCGGGAATGAACTCGGGAGTCACGGTATCAATACCAAGTGACGTCACACTTGGACTCTCAATCCCCATTCGGTTGAGGCATTTTATCGAACACCTTGCCTACCACTCCTCTCGGACCTCATCCTTTCGGATAGAGGGTGGAGATGTAGATGAGTTGGACTCGTGAGAGGCCGCTATCGCGCACACACTCACTTTCCTAAAGTCTACTATCTATCCCGGCCGGAAATAGAAGCAAAGCACGAAAAACTTCAACCACACAAGACTAAACCCACTTCATCATTTTCACATTCATATGACAAAATTCAAAACATATATTTCTCCACATAATTTATCCAAAATCATTTTTAGTCCATAATATAGAGGTAATACAAATTCCTCAAAATATCTCTTACTCAAAAGATTTTATTTCTCCAATAATTCCTCAAAATATTTTTCTCAAAAACATATTTGTAATTTATAAAAATATATTGTCCTCCAAAACACATAACACATTTACTCTTCTTCAAAATATATCAATAGATTTATAATATCACACAATTGTACCACTTAACATACTATGTACATCCACAGGAATGGTTGCCTTCTGTTTCGTTGCCAAGGGCAGTCACGAGAACAGCGACATCCGCTCTTCATGCTTGGGATATGATTCACAACCCCCACGTGTCCAGCCCTACATCCTTGTCAGCTCCAGTTGCCACTGCTGTTCCAGAGCAATTGGTGTCGACGATTTCATAATGCTTCATCGATGTTGGTTACCATGCTGCAACCTTAAAGGCGTCCTTCAGAGCAGTACTCTTTTCACCGGAATTGAAGGGGAGTTCGTTGCGGCATTCGAAATTGTATATATTCACAATATCGGGTTACAATGTGTGTGTAATTGAAGGTGCGGGTACAAAATCTCTGTATAGTCCTCTAATTCTTCACTGACGTGTTTTACTGAAGTGCCTCCGGGTTTCAAGTGGCGTATCCTCCGGGATTCAAATAGCGTAGCCTCCGGGATTCAATTGGCGTAGCTTCCGGGATTCAAACGGCGTAGCTTCCGGGATTCAAATGGCGTAGCCTTCCGGGATTCAAGGGCGTAATCTTCAACAAGAACCGTCAAAATACTTCAAGTCTTCAACTGCTTCAGAATGCCTTCAATGCCTTCAAAAGCTCTCAAGTCTTCAATCTTCAAGGGTGTCTTTTAAATGTGAAATGAGGGGCTCTATTTATAGTGGAGTGTGCAACCAACTTCCCTCAACAAACTCCCTAATTAATTAATTAAATAATTAATTAATTAATAAAGGGAATGAACATTGCCATAATCAAGTCCAGGTTCAAAACTCTATCATCTAATTCAAATTCAAATTAATTATAATTATTAAATTCAAATATAATAAAATTATATTTAAATTATAATTATAATTATTATTAAATTCAAATATGAATCGGGCTTGGCCCATTAATCAATTAATTCAATGACCCAACATCAATTTTTAATTGGGCTAATTAAATCAATTTAATCATCATGACCCAATTAATTAAATTGATCCAATAATCAATCTCAACATTAGGCCCAATAATAATTTAATCGGTCCATTTTTGAGTTCAAATTTTCTGTGTCTACAAATTGCCCCCTCGAGACTCGTCGAGACATGCTGCTTGATGTACTTGGAGCGAGGAAGTCTCGAAACTTAACAAATAGCCCCCCCTTTTTAACAGATAGTATTTTAAGTTTGTTATTGTGCATCTAAACTCCTTGAGCCCAATGTATACTTGATATTTCACGAACCCAAAACCAAAAGGTTAAATTGGCATGGTAGCTTTTAATTCTATAAGCCCAATTATGTGCTTGGACAGCCCAAAATCATTGGATCAAGTTGAGTCATACTGGAGCTAAACTAACCCCAAACGAAATTAGGGTCTAGTGACATTTAAATTCTTCTTCAACACTAACAGTGGGATGACATAACAGAATTAAGGCTCCTGCGTATCTCATACGTGATTTCAGCAAAACTCAAACCTAATTATCCAACTATTTTGCTCAATCATGATAACATTAGGAGTGTAGTCCAACTCCAACACTTCCTGACAGTACACTATAAATACCGCTTCAATACCTCCAAACCCACAGCAATCGACGAAACAAAGAATCGAGAAAGAACAAGAAAGGGCATTGGCGATCTACTTCTCAATCAGGTAAATTACTTGCGATTTTTTTATTTTCGTCTCCCCCATATGTATCTCATCCGTAAGAACAAGGAGAGGATTCAGAAAAAAAAAAAAACCATACAACTTAGAAGAGTAACTGCCCGTATCGTGGGACAACCACCGGAGCGCGGTGCCAACGGTATCGCCGGCGGGTGGGTTCCCACCTACAGTGCACGAATCCGAGAGCAAGATGGCTGGCGAATTACCTTCGTTGAAGGAGAAACCCTTGCCAGAGTTCTTCGCAGAAATCGATGATTGCGAATCGCCGGTGTTGAGTCCAGAGGCCGCCGACGACCGAGAAGCTCACCACTCCATGGAACAACCGCCAGAGTGCAATATCTATGATACTGCCAGAGAGTGGGTTTCCATCGGAGTGGCAGAAATCAATGATTGCGAATCGCCGGTGTTGAGTCCAAAGGCCGCCGACGACCGAGAAGCTCACCACTCCATGGAACAACCACCAGAGTGCAATATCTATGATACTGCCAGAGAGTGGGTTTCCATCGGAGTGGAAAAATTAGGGAAGAGCAATGGGAAATCGTTGGAGGCCGCAGAAATCGTCGTTCGACCACCAACTGTTGTTTACATTGCTTCATTGGCCTTGCTGGAAGTCGATGCTGTTGGGTCTCCCGTATGAAGTCTCCATAATAATATTGCTTTGCTTGTATCCGTGTCGCTGTTACCATCGCCAAGTTTCCCAAACTCAGCGAAAATTTATTGCTCCGAGACTGCCATCGCTGCTGCTGATCAGAGCTGCGCTCTATGATAAAAGACTGGACTCCTGCTTTTACTTTTTAGAGGAAATGAGCTAAAGCAATTTGGATACGTGGCCTCCTGTCCTCCGCATGCACCCCTTTCTCTTGCAAATTGGGACATACTTTAAGTTTGATGGAGACTTGACATAGATAGCCACGTACACACGTCTAAACCACTGACCAAAGATACATGCATATCTAGTATCATATATACATTTGTGTATTATGCTTTTATGCTTCGTTTTTTTCATCCATTTTCATTTTTGTGTCTTTTTTTCTTTTCTTTTTCTTTTCAACCTTTTTGTTTTCTTTTTTTTTCTTTCTGTTGCGTTTTTTTTAATTTCTTTTGTATATTTTTTTTTTTCATCTTGTTTTCACGTTTTTTCTTTTCTTTTAATCTTTTGTGTTTTGCTCTCTTAATTTTCATAACTCTAACAACAAAGTTAATTATTATTATTATATTATATCTTAGATCATGATAATAATAATAATAATAATAATAATAATAATAANTAATCAAGTGGCAGCATCTCAGCAATCACCGTTGCCCTCAAACCCACCTCAGAAAGGAGCACGACCGGAACCGTCTCATGTCTCTATTCTTCCTATTGCAGATTCCTTCATGTCAAAGTATATGGCCATGATCGCATGCGTTTGGAATGATATCTGCAAGAACCTAAAGGAAACTCCAGCTGAAAGTGTTTCTTCTTTCAAAGGAAGTGTTGAGAGACAAATCCAACTTATGAAACATAACGCGGTAGACCTGTCATCATTAGAGAACAGGGTGGATGTTTTCTTTAAGAAGGCTGAGTATTATGATAAGATACGGTCCCAGCACTCAGAAGCGATGCTAGTTGAAACTCAAGTTGCGGAGTTATGTTCGGCGCGAAGTGCTCTTAAGGATGCTCAACAAAAGCTCTCTGAAACTCAAATCCTTTTATCGGAGAAGCAAAAGATCCTTGAGGATTCTGACGGACGAGTGACCCTCCTAGAAGAAGCTATCAAGGAAGCAGAGAAAACCATAACGGAGGCTGAGAGAACCATAAAGGATTCAAGGGAGGAGTTGACCAGGATCCACGACGAAAGGCCAAAGCTCCAAGAACTTGTGACTGAGGCTCAAGGACTGCGTGACACATCACAAGAGGTTGTGACTTCTGCCGAAGAAATAGTGAAACGCATTCAGGAGACTCCCATGTTGACAAGTGAAGATGAAGATAAGCTTTCCTTAGCGGAGAAAGATCTAGAAGCAGACAAAGCACATTTGATGAATTTTCGAATAGTGTAGATCTTTGATGTTTAGATATCGTACTCTTTTAGTTTATACTTTTTTTCATTTCGACTTTGTATGAGTTCTTTTCTTTTGAAACGAGATTTCGACATGAGTTAAGTTCAATATACTTTCTTTTCTTTTCACAAGCTTGAATAAACCCCAAATGAGTCACTTCGAAATCAACTAACGAGAGAATCTACTTTAAATCACAACATACAATGAAATGACTAAACTTCAATGAATCTAAGTTGTTTCAAACGGTCTTGACATAAAAGGATTTATTTTAATTATGACTGAACTTAGAAGAGAAAGTGTTTCTAAGCTGCCTACGTACTCCTGCGAAGGAGATCAAGTCAAACGTAGTTCAAATGATTTTTTTTTTTTAAACCGTTCGCAGTTTTAACTCATGCGGGCCAGGAGCGTTTATGACTTGTGTTGATACCCTAAGTTTAAGGGTAGTAGAGCTTTAGGAATCTTCCATTGATTGGACCAACCTTCAAACCATCTTCACTAACCAACTTGTAAGCCCCACCGGTGTATACTTCTTGAACCACATAGGGGCCATCCCATTTTGGAGTGAACTTGTGGCCGGTTTTTCGTGTCACAATGATTGGTCTTCGAACAGCTAGTACTTTGTCACCAATTTGAAAGGAACGGGTCCTCACCCTTCTGTTAAAGGCTCTTGACATACGAGCTTGATAGCATTCCAAGCTCTGTTGAGCTTGCAGCCGTTTTTCATCCAAGGTTTCTAGCTCAACCAAGCGTAACTTGGCATTTTCCTCATCAGTGAGATCCTCTTGTATGGCCAACCTTAAAGAAGGTATTTGGCGCTCTAGAGGCAAGACTGCTTCCACACCATACACCAGAGAATACGGAGTGCTCTGAGTAGGTGTGCGGTATGTGGTTCTATATGCCCATAATGCTTCTTCCATTCTGTCATGCCAATCACGTTTCGATTTTGAGACCACTTTTTTCAATAGATTGCATAGGGTCTTGTTAAAAGCTTCCGCAAGTCCATTCGCAGCTGCGTAATATGCTGATGAGTTCCGCTGCTGAAAGTCGAACAGCTTGCAGATCTTGTCCATCAATTTATTGTCAAAGGGTTTCCCATTATCAGTCAAGATATATCGTGGGATGCCGAACAGATAGATGATATGAACACGGAGGAAGTCTGCCACATTTTCCTTCTTTACTTCTTTTAATGCCACGGCTTCTGCCCACTTTGAAAAGTAGTCGGTGGCGGCCAATATGTATGTATGCCCTGCAGATGACTTGGGCGTAATTGGGCCAACCACATCAAGTCCCCAAGCATCAAACGGCCATGATGCGACTGTTGGGTGTAAAGGCTCTGGTGGCTGATGGATAAAGTTTGCATGAACTTGACAAGCTTGGCACCTTCGAGCGTAATCTATGCAATCCTTTACCATTGTAGGCCAATAATAACCCATTCGTTTAATGTGGAAATGCAACTTAGGGCCAGACTGATGTGCACCACACACCCCAGAATGAGCTTCTTGCATGGCTTGTAATGCCTCTTCTTCTCCTAGACATCGGAGCCAGACTCCATCAAATGAACGACGATACAACGTCTCATTATAGTATATGAAGCGAGGAGCTCGGCGCTTTATATCCACCCTTTTGCGAGGATCTTCTGGTAACTTCCCATCAGTGAAGTAGTCAATCAACGGCTGCCTCCAGTCATCTTGGCCAATGTCGTAAACGGAAGCAGTAGGGAGTTCAACAGTTTCATCGACTGAGCCATCTTCGTTGAAGATAGGTGGAACTACCCACTTTTGACATACTTGTACTCGAGCTTTAGGATGAGCAATAGTTGAAGCCAATGCGGCTAAGGCGTCAGCTTGCTTGTTCTCTTTCCTTGGTACATGTTCAATCGTGACGTCCCCCAACCATTGTATGAGTATCTTTGCGTAGTTGTTATATGGGACTAACTCTGTTTTCCTCACTTCGTATAGATCCATCACTTGGTTGACGACCAACTTTGAATCTCCATAGATGTTAATTCTTAGCTGTTTCATGTCAACTGCTATCTCTAGTCCCAGTATCAATGCTTGATACTCAGCAACATTGTTTGAACATGGCTCTGTCAAGGTGAATGAATATGGCAACACTTCACCTTCCGGGGTGATGAACACAACTCCAGCTCCTGCCCCTCCTCTATGCGCAGCTCCATCAAAATACATCTTCCATGGGGGTAGGACTTCGATGATAAGCACATCCTCATCAGGTAGGTCATCAGATAATTCCCATTCAGCTGGTATTGGGTGATCTGCTAAGAAATCAGCTAAAGCTTGCCCCTTGACAGACTTTTGTGGCACATAGACGATTTCAAACTGCTGAAACAATAAATACCACCTTGCCAGGCGGTCAGAGAGAACGACCTTTGCCATAACAAACTTTATCGGGTTCGCTTTCGACACAAGTTGAATGATGTGAGCTTCAAAGTAGTGTTTAAGCTTTTTAATGGCGAACACGAGTGCCAAACATAGCTTCTCAATTGGAGAGTATTTTAACTCATTTGGGGTCATCATTCTACTGAGATAGTAGAGGGCATTCTCTTTCCCGTTGTCATTTTCTTGAGCAAGCAGGGCACCCACAGAGCTTTCTTGGGCAGAGATATAAAGGATCAGTGGGCGACCGTGAATAGGAGCAGTCAACACGGGCGGCTTCATCAAGTATGACTTGATACTTTCAAACGCATTCTTGCACGCCTCGTCCCATACGAACGGGGTACCCTTCTTCATTAGCCGACTGAAGGGTTGACATCTTCCTGCCAGGTTTGATATAAACCTTCGAATGTATGCTAACTTCCCTTGTAAGCTCTTAAGCTCATGAAGGTTTCGTGGTTCGGGCATCTTCATTATAGCATCGATCTTAGCTTGTTCGATCTCGATGCCCCTATGTCGAACAGTGAACCCAAGAAACTTCCCAGCAGCAACCCCAAAAGCACATTTCAAGGGATTCATCTTAAGTTGAAACTTTCGCAAGCGGTCGAAGACTTTTCTTAAATGTCCCAAGTGATCTGTGCGAAGTTTTGACTTCACAACCAAGTCATCGACGTAGCATTCCACCATTTTGTGAAGCATGTCATCAAATATTCTCTGCATAGCCCTTTGGTATGTAGCACCTGCATTTTTCAAACCAAAGGGCATCACTTTGTAGCAATAGATGCCTTTAGGCGTTCGGATTGTAACCAGAGGAGCCATCCATGAATGACATGATCTCATGCCCAGTTACAGCATCTATCATCAATTCTGTTATGGGAAGTGGAAAGTCATCTTTTGGGCATGCAACATTAAGGTCCCGAAAGTCTACACATACGCGAATTTGGCCGTTCTTCTTGCGCACGGGCACAATGCTGGATATCCAAGTTGGATATTTCACTTCGCGAATAAATCCGGCCTCTATGAGTTTGTTGACTTCTCCTTCAATTGAGGGAATAAGTTCAGGTCGAAAGCGCCGTTGAGCTTGCTTGACTGGACGGCATGCCTTTTTCACTGCCAGGCGGTGTACTGCCACCTTTGGGTCTAACCCTGGCATTTCCTTGTACATCCATGCGAAGACATCAATGTACTCTTTTAGTAATTCGACATATATTTCTTCATCTTCATTAGAAAGAAGTGTACTAATGAAGATAGGCCGAGGATTCTCAGGAGTTCCTAGATCAACCTCCTTTAACTCGTCTATTGCAGCTCGTACCCCTTCCTCTAGCTCGTGGGGTGCCTCTTCTGCGTCCTCTCCCTCAATCGGGATCTCATCACATAGAGTGATGTGGAAAGACGACGCCTCCTCGCCTTGAGGTGGTGCTACATCATCACTTGAGCCAATGCTTTCCTCATTCTCCCCTTTCTGTACACGAGTGTGTACAATGGTCCTAGGTTGGACTTTAAGCATTTCTCCGCATGAAACATGAATATCTGTTTCTCGTCTCATACGAGAAGGAATCGTGCTTCGAAGCCTTTTAGAAGGTCCCGCTTCAACAGGATGACTTGCGTTGTTTTTCACATCTTGGACAACTCCAAGTCGATCATGGATTGACTTTCTTTTAGGGGCTTGAGGGTTTGACCATAATCTATCAAAGACTGAGCGCTGAGACTCTATCTTCCCCATTCTCTTGAAGACTGACTTCCTTTTGCCATTGGTAGGAGTGAATTGTGGATCACACTCACCTTCATCTGTAGATATACAATTGCTTGTAGCTCTGTTTATAAAAATTCGCACAGGTTTGGGAGGGACATAGCCTAATCCTTTGCGTGCATGTGGGTCCTGCTGGTTTGACTTGCCTCTACCACCGGCCTCTGGAATGAGCCTACCCAATTTCTGCGGTTCCTTGGGGTCGAAGCCTGCTTTAAACAGGAGTTTATAGGCATTGGGGTCAAAACCATCTGTGCGTTTCTCGGGCAATGTCTGACTTGTTCCCACCCGCACTTGATCTTCCAACGAGTTGACCGGTGTAGCTTTTAATGGTTCAATTCTTGTCAATGGGAAAACAAGTTCCTGGTCACAATGACTTTGGTCTACGAATTGCTTGCCCTTCCATTTCGGATCGGGGGGTGTATCATTACTACTCTTATCAACGTCGTCTTCAACGACTTGTTTCTTTAAGTAAAATTTCGCATCTGCAAAGTACGACTCTGCGTCGGTGAATGGGATTTCATCGGCGACGACCTTCTCTATCACACCGCCTTTCTCAAACATTAAGCATTGGTGCCATGATGAAGGAACTACTCCATTTTCATGTATCCAAGGTCGACCCAACAACAGATTGTAGGATGTTCTTGCATCTATCACATAACACAAAGTACTTGAACTCAAAGATCCGATCCTAAGATCGAGTCTAATAATACCCAGGGCTCTTTTCCCGCCTTGATTAAATCCTTGAATCATCAAGCGACTTTGCGAGAGTTCATCAGTTGAAATACCAAGTTCTTTCACAGCTCGGAGTGATAGAATATTCACGGACGATCCTTGATCAATCAAAATTCTTTTAATCTTTTGTTCGCGAGCATAACCTTCAACGAACAATGGGCGATTGTGAGGGGTTCCACCCAGTAATAGATCTTCATCTTTGAAAGTTATCTCGGTGGCGAAAGACGTAGCCTTGTGGACCTGAATCTCGTCGCTTCCTTCGACCACAGGGAATGAACATTCTTCAACTTCAACATATTTTTCCTTAGTATTCAAGCCAGCCCCAAGAATATCTGTCTCATGTTGATGAAGCACCTTTGGCATGTATTGAGCCAGGGTAACCGGTGTTCGCGGCTTGTTGGGATGCCCCTTCTTCTTCACGTCAGAAACGAGGTCTCTGGCTGGTCTTTTCTTAATCCATCGCTTCGCCATTCTCTTCAATGGCCTAACAGGCCCAACATCATTCCTTTGCTTTCTGCGGGTAACGAGTACCCAATCCCTCTCGTAAACCGAATCAACCTGCGGCGGCTTTGAGTGTTGCCCCCTAGTATATTTCACAATGAAGGGAAGCGGGCGTTTGCATTGCTTGCCCCCATCATTCTCACCATCCTCCTCGAGTAATGGTGCGAACATCCCACATGAGATTTGGTTAGAGCTTGCAGTCGCATCAGTAAGTTCAATCTTTCCATCGCGAGCCAGCGCCATTACTTTATCTTTAAAAACAAAGCATTTTTCGATCGGGTGTCCAAGGAGGCGATGATACTTACAATATTTGGGGTCATCCACCCTGGCAGCTTCTTCGGGGCGCTTCATCTCGGGCAATTCAATCAACTTGAGTTTTAATAACTCATCAAACATGGGCGAAACGTCAGAGTCCAAGAACGGATACTGTTTCTGCTGCATCTCTTCAATAATTCTAGTTCCCCTTGATGGCCCAAAGAATGACCTAGGCCTAGGCTTCTCAGTCACTTTGGTGAAAACCCGCACTGGTGATGTTTTCACGTTCATAACTTCCTTCTTTTCTTGCTTTGGGAAGGGTTTGGCCCCTTTCTTGACTTCTTGCCTTGCAGGTGCTTTAGAGGAGCTAGGCATACTCGACATATTAAGCCCTCCGTTGTTCTCAATGCTCAACTCCATGTCGTGAGCACGGCTGGATAATTCCTCAAATGTCCTGGGCTTGATACCTTGCAGGATGTATGATAGCTCGAAGTGCATGCCTTGGATACACATCTCAATTGCTGAACTTTGTGATACCTTTTCCTTGCAGTTGAGGCACAATTCCCTCCACCTCTCAATGTAAGTGCCTGCGCGTTCATCCTTCCATTGGCGAGCGGTGGTGAGCTCCAAGAAGCTAACAGTTCTTCTTGTGCTATAGAAACGAGTTAAGAACTCACGCTCCATGTCACTCCAGCTGTCGATGCAGCCATGCTCCAAGTCAGTGTACCAGTCAAAGGCGGTGCCCTTCAAAGAGCGAACAAACTGCTTGACGAGGAAATCTCCATATGTTCCAGCATCGTTGCAAGTTTCCACAAAGTGGGCGATGTGCTGTCTCGGGTTGCCTTTTCCATCGAACTGTTGAAACTTGGGAGGTTGGTAGCCCAGCGGCATCTTCATTTCTTCAATCCTTTGGGTGTAAGGCTTAGAGTAAGTGTATGAAGGTTGTCCTCCCTCGAGTCTCCCTTTGATTGCTCCCATGATATAGTCATTCAGCTGGTCGACGTGTATCATGCCCCCAGAAACTTGAACACTCCTTTCAGCGGGATGCGGGCGAGAGGTAGTCTCTTCCATGTGCCTGCTTTGATGACGTGGCGACTCGACGTCAATAGCCTCTTCTTGGGTTTGAGGTCGTTTCTCGGAAGCTCGACTTGTTTCGCCGTTCCTTCCGCTTTCAACCTTTTCACTCAGATCATTAAGCCTCCTTTCTTGACTGTGAAGAAGCCCGCTTATTCCCTCCAGAGCTTTGGTGATGTTTGCTAGTTGTTCCTCCACTGAAGTTGCGTTTGTTGCCATAGCGGGCATGACTGTGTAGACGTGGGTCCACTCCGAGGCTGGTTTCCACATCGGCGATGGATGAGATATGGGAGATGAGCTTCCGCTGCTAAGGCGCTCGCCTGATGGAGTAGGACTCACAGGGCCCTTGCTACTGGTAGTTGTACTTGAGGGAGTAGGGGGAGGACTTTCGCTTCGAGTAGCTTCATTTGAGGGAATAGGACTCTTGCCACCAACGGTCTCTGTTGTTGAGGATGAACCCCTATCATATGTAGCTTTCTTTGAGCCGATGGAGACGCCTCCAAGCCTTCGGACGACGTTGCGAGCAATGTTTCGGGTCTCGGTCAACTCCACCCCTAGGTCCCTCACTCGACTCCGAGTCAGTGCACCTTGCACCTCGCGCCTGTCGGAGCCGGCCACAGAAGATGCCTTAGAGCCGGTAGCTTGAGCGTAAGTCTTTCTTGATGCCATTTGGATTCTTTGTATAGCTTGGAAGTGAAGAGATGAGAGGCAGAGTTGTCCCACTGGGCGTGCCAAAATCTGTAAACACAAAAAATTCGAAATTGTATATATTCACAATATCGGGTTACAGTGTGTGTGTAATTGAAGGTGCGGGTACAAAATCTCTGTATAGTCCTCTGATTCTTCACTGACGTGTTCTACTGAAGTGCCTCCGGGTTTCAAGTGGCGTAGCCTCCGGGATTCAATTGGCGTAGCTTCCGGGATTCAAACGGCGTAGCTTCCGGGATTCAAATGGCGTAGCCTTCCGGGATTCAAGGGCGTAATCTTCAACAAGAACCGTCAAAATACTTCAAGTCTTCAACTGCTTCAGAATGCCTTCAATGCCTTCAAAAGCTCTCAAGTCTTCAATCTTCAAGGGTGTCTTTTAAATGTGAAATGAGGGGCTCTATTTATAGTGGAGTGTGCAACCAACTTCCCTCAACAAACTCCCTAATTAATTAATTAAATAATTAATTAATTAATAAAGGGAATGAACATTGCCATAATCAAGTCCAGGTTCAAAACTCTATCATCTAATTCAAATTCAAATTAATTATAATTATTAAATTCAAATATAATAAAATTATATTTAAATTATAATTATAATTATTATTAAATTCAAATATGAATCGGGCTTGGCCCATTAATCAATTAATTCAATGACCCAACATCAATTTTAATTGGGCTAATTAAATCAATTTAATCATCATGACCCAATTAATTAAATTGATCCAATAATCAATCTCAACATTAGGCCCAATAATAATTTAATCGGTCCATTTTTGAGTTCAAATTTTCTGTGTCTACAGCTAGATTGTTTCTCACCATTAATGGCCGAGGCGGAGGCGTGCAGGGAGGCTCTGACGTGGCTTACGAGCAGGGGGTTGCTGTCTGTTGCTATGTTCATGGATTGCTCACAACTCCGAGCTTATCTTTCTTCTCCTCTCGATGTTTACTCGCATGCAGGTTACGCCCTGGAGGCTTGGAAGACATCTATCGCCCAGTTCACTAAGTGTGATGTATGTCTGGTTCCTAGGTCGGCTAATCTCATAGCTCATACTCTTGCAACTACGGCCTTCTCGCAGATTAATACTTTGTACTGGTACTCTGTCCTTCCTTACTCTATTTCTGCTCTCTTGCATTAATCAATTTGGTTACTTTGTTTTCAAAAAGAACATATATACTATGTACATATGCACCTCCAAATTACAACAAGTACTAATAATATATACATACATCCAAATATGCCACAAATATCAATCAATGGTAAAAATAATCTCATTTCAAATATCACAAATACATATACAATAATACATATAAAGTTTATAAATCAATTTAACTCAACAAAAATTGTATACAAATAACAAATTTAAACAAAAATTTTTTTTTATAAAAATATACGGTAATACTTAGCAATTAGCAATTTTTTTAAAACATATATATATACACACACACCACCGTTTCAACTTAACAAATAAATATATATTTATTTCTTTTGCCAAAGACCTTGTGGTCTAGTAGCACCCGATTTACATTCCAACATGGATGGGAGTGAGTTCAAGCCTTAGTGGAGATGCTTTAAGAGTTAGTAATACTGACAAAGAAAATATATTTATTTATTTATTTATTATTCTACATACATATTCGGCTACTACACTATAAATATAAAATTTAGTTTGCTCATATTTCATACAAGAAAATTTTATCCAAAACATCATAGCAAATATTTTCAAATAATTCCATAAGAAAAATGTAGCCTTTCAAATCCTGAATCATTTTTCACAACATATTCATTCTAAAAGTTTTGTGTCCAAGCTTGTTCTAGTTCGCCAAAAGTCTAACAAATAATATGTTCAATTTTTTAAAAAAAAAATAAAAATTGAACCTAATAGAAAAAATGTGCATGCTCGATTAAACTAAAACTAAAAGTTGTGCATACAATTGCTGACAATACTGATACCATCAAAATAGTATATAGTGTTTCCCAATACAAAAGGCAAAATTGATATTTTTATACTAATTAAAAATATTATTAAAAGCAAAAGAAAATATTTATTTAAAAAAATAAAAAGGCTGCTCATCAGGAAAAAGTTATTTAACCAAGTAAATAAGACATGTTATACAATGAGGAGTTGGAGCATTGTTATAAGATTTTGGACGAAACTATCCTAGCTAGCCTAGTAATTAGTAACTAGTAAAAAGAATACAGTACTAATAATTCTTGAACTTTAGCTTTTCTGCAGGATAAATCCTAGCTGTAGCTCCAGATTGTCCCTCCTTATTAGGGATAAACTTCTTGCTCTGAACCAGTTTCCTGTTTGCATCACCGCTTTTTCCTCGCTCTCTTCTGTCATTGCGATTTCCACAAATTACAATGATTGTAAAGTAAAGATAACAATATGTACATATATATATATATATATATATATATAAGACTGACTGGGTATATTATATTAGAAGCACTGCACGCACCTAAGATGAAGCAGCAGAAATAACAGGCCGAAGATAGCAGTGCCACTTGCAACGGTTTTTACTGTTTTTAGCAGCAATGGCTTTTGGCAAACCTTGTCCTTGGGGGAGAGTCCAGGAATTATTGTACCATCTTTCGTGTTGGAAGCATTTTGTGCCAGAAGATTTCCATCCATATCCTTTGGAATTGTGTCACACTGCATACCAGAAGATGAACGAACAAAGCAAATTAAAGAATGGATTAGATCAGAGTAGAGATTTTCTGCATGGTTTAGTTGAAACATAACCCCCCGCTTGGCTTGCAACTGTTTATATATAGCAATGGCCTTTAATTTGGCAAACCTTGTCCTTGGAGAGTCCAGCAAATGTACCATCTTTCCCAGTGGAACCATTTTCTGCCAGAAGATTTTTGTCCATATCCTTCATGTCACACTTTGAAAAGGAAACAATATTGGTTTAGAGTCATGTTTAATTGAAGCGCTAAGGCTGGAATAAATGACCTACGTACCTGATTAGGAATCTCAGGGGACTGAAGGATGTTTGCATCATTTGAGCCTTTTAGAGCGGAGCTGGAACACTTGTCGTTGTCGTCGTCGTCTTCCATAGCCAAGACGACTTGATTAATGTCAAAAGAACTTATAGCAGCAGGTACAACAGAACTCTGGTCTATGCCGCTGGAGTTCTCCAAGTTTGCACCTTGGCTACAAAGCCCTTCTCGGGTACCTGCTATCTGATGATCCTGTGAATTACAATTACTGATGATGAGGCAGTCTTCTTCACCCTTCTCCACCACCAATAAAGACCCAACTACATCCAAGTGCTCATCAAATTCCAAATTAAGGGCCCGGTCTAATATAGAGCTCACGCTAGCTGTGGATGATACTTCCAAGTCGTCCTCAATATCATCAGAATTTTTTTTCTCATGTAAAGCCTGAGGACCGGATCTTCCCCGAAAAGAATCAATACCAGTACTAAAAAAGTTTAACATATTATCTTCTCCATCTCGCAACACAGGAGTATTATTTCCTTCATGTCCACCAATAATTGAATCAGAGAAGGCTAGGTAATCAGAAATATAATAATTTCCTTCTGCGTCATTGTCATAACCACCATCCTCAGTGCCGCAGCCTGTACCTGAATGTGCAACAGGTAAACTCTCACAATCTGAATTCACAGCCGCAGAATCATTAAACTTGTTTGTGGATGAGCAATAGGATTCTTCGGTTTCTTCCCCCCCACCCATATACTTGCTTTCTGCCTCATCGGAGCCTTCAGAACAGGAATCATAGTTTCTATCACAGGCTTCAATTAAATTTCTCTACAGCACATTATAACATTATGTATTATTATTAGCAAATGCAAATCTGAAAGTATGAAAGCATTTACGACTCAAAAGATATCAGCACATATTGCAGAAGAGTAAACGAACTCATGTAAGACAATATGTCTACCTGCCTAACTATCGATCTTTGATAATTGTATGAGGAGTTATAACTGGAGGAACTTGAAATGCTACTCTTTGATGTCTCCAAGCTTCTTTTGATTCCACCAACCATATCTTTTGGCATTGCTACTGCACATGTTACCATATCAAAGTTGGGAACCTATAAAGGTAAATGAGCTTACATCAACTGCTTTGTAATGAAACAGATTTCAGAATACCATTGCATAATGACATACCATCAAAGAAAACTTATTCCAACTTTTTTTTTTTTTTAAATGAAGAGAGAATTATATATGTCAACACTTTCTTACATTCAATTGTTTTGACCTGACTTTCTTCGAGACTGCCCTCACGCAGATGCATACTTTCCGAGTATTTCTTTTTTCCACAACATCTGATGGTGAGAAGAGATCAATACCATCCAACCCCAAAATTTTGCAGATCTACAACACAGGGAAAATATTGACCTTCAGGGATCACTGTAACTTATTCTGTCAGAATAGCAAATAGCACTACAAACAACCAAGCCCAACTACTGCTTACACTTGGAATACTACAGAATAAGTACCATCAATAAGAGTTTATTACTAAAATGGTCCCTCGACTATTGCGAAATTACCAATTTGGTCCTCGATAATTTTTCGTACCCAATTAAGTCCCTCGACTTTAAAAATTTTAACCAATTTGGTCCTCCGTTTATTTTGTCGTTAAAATTGGGACCAAATTGGTAATTTTGCTATAGTCAAGAGACCAAATTGGTAATTTTTCTATAGTCAAGGGACCAAATTGGTAGTTAATTTTTCACTGAAATGGTCCCTTGACTATAGCAAAATTACCAATTTGGTCCTTTGAGTATAGCAAAATTACCAATTTGGTCCCGATTTTAACGGCAAAATAAACAAAGGACCAAATTGGTTAAAATTTTCAAAGTCGAGGGACTTAATTGGGCACGAAAAATTGTCGAGGACCAAATTGGTAATTTCGCAATAGTCGAGGGACCATTTCGGTAATAAACTCCATCAATAACTAACTAAAGAAGTTACGTGCAAACACCCTGCTTCCTTCTCTTCTCTACACACACAACTCACTAATAAATCAGTCAAGGTTAATTGTCTTACCAGTGTACATGAATAAGATGGTTTACAAAGCTATATATGGAAAAGATAGTATGGAGAAACAAGAAGCTTTACCGCTAGGAATGAGTCAACATTAGAATATGGCATATATCTCCCACTTCTCTTCCTAGAACCTATTGGTTTGTATTTCAGGTGTCTAAGCTCTGCATATTTTGCTGTCAGCATATTCCAAATTACTTTAGAAACTTCACACCTACAAAAGTCAGACAAAAATATTGTTGACGTAGTTGCAAAATTGTCTGCAGAACATGTAAAGCCAATCCAGTCAAAACACTACACAATCTTTTCTAGTGCGACTCACATACCACTTGGAAGGGGCATAAATTCCAGCTTAGAAAATTTTAGTGCAGCAGCAAAATCTTATTGAGGTTATTCAAACCATTAATGTTTTCAAACATATTTTTAAACAAGTTAATTATATGTTATGCTAGCTTTAATGATTTGAATAATGTGATAGCCTTGCTCACCTGGTCAATATAATGGCAATATATAGAAAGTGAAAAAAAAATTGAGAAACCTATCATAATGTTGAGTTAACAAAATTGTAAGCACTAATGCTTTTACTTATTAGGACAACTTGTAGCACTCCTAGGACATTAGTGGGGAATCAGATCAATTGCAGTCTAAATGGTTTTCTTATGAATAGATTATTTCCTTTTCCTCATCTTCAAATTTTTCTGGGCATCAAAAGGGGTGAAAATAATAAATGTTACCAACCAAGAACTTACAGAAGGTCACCATCTGCAAGCAAATCAGAAATGGGTATTTGCTCATCCAATCTCATGTTTAGAACTTCCCCAAGCCATATTCTTGTTTGAGTCTGATTTAAAATCCACAGAGAAAAAAAAAACGAAAATAAACATCTTCGAAATAGTAGCGAAGAATCTATCTTTCAGTTCAGAGTTTGTTGCAAAGAAATATATATAGAGAATGATAGGTGAGGAATAATATTAGACCTGCAAGAAGACATCGTCGAGCTCGCGGAAGCTGGATTGAGAAGCGCCGCCGCCACTCAGCTCGAGGCGGCCCATTTTGGACTTCCCGCCCAAAGGAAAAACTTTGGGAAGGAGGGTAACTTGTAATGGAAAATAAATACATAAAAACAACTACTAGTCGAGAATTAAAAGCAGATGGAATGGAGGTTGAAGAAAGGAAATTTTTTGAGGTTTTCGGAACCGCCGCGTAGGCGCGCTTGTGTACGGTGTCCGTCCACCGAACGGTGTGTGTGGACTGTGTTTTACTACATCAACAACGTTGAGAATTTCTTGCGTACTTCAGTTTACGCCAAAGACAAAATTGAGACTGTCGGATAATCTTTTTGTTATTTCTAGCTTTATGCCACGCCACGCCACGCCTTTGTCCCCTCTTTGCCCCATAATTTTTTTGAGTCAATTCCTTTTTTTTTTTTCTAGATTTATAGTGGCAAAGACAATTTTAGTTATTCATAAAAAAAAATAAGATAATTTATGGACATAGTTATTGTGATAGAGACAATTTTAGTCTCCCGTTTGTATTTCCCGTTAAATGGCCGTTTGAGAGGGGACAATTGTGTCATTTCACGATATCATTAATCCATAGAAATACATTAATCCATTTTTCCTTAATTAATCTTCATTAACCTATAATACATTCAATCTTCACCCTAATTAAACAGATAAATACCTTATTAGTCATTCTAATACATCTTTTAATCCATCTTGAATCTGCTTTCATCCTCTTTTTGCCGAAGCCTTCGCCGAGAAGAAGAACAACCAGAAATTGAAGAGGGAGACGCTGCCACTGTTTGCCGTCGAGGAGTCCATGCCGTTGCTACCGTCGATCTGCTGAACCTGGAGATTCCAGCCCCGTCGTTGTCGCCTTGCGTCACCGAAACCAGAGAAGAGAGGATGAGGAGGTCGTCAGCTGCTAAGCCTCGGTGGGAGGAGAATACCACGTCGGAAAAACATACCACCGTCGTCGCCTATTATTGCAGGTGAGGAGGTCGTCGGCTGCTATAAGGAGAAACAACTCACACTAGAGAGAAGAGAGGGTGAGGAGGTCGTCGACTACTAAGCCTCGGTCAAAGGAGAAGACCATGTCGGAAAAACAGACCACTGCCGTTGCCTATTGTTGCAGGTGAGGAGGTCGCCGGCTGCTAGAAGGAGACACAACCCATACTAGAGAGAGAAGTACAGAGAGAAGAGAGGGTGAGGAGATCACCGGTTGCTAAGCCTCGGTCGGAGGAGAAGACCATGTCGGAAAAACAGACCACCGCCGCCGCCTATTGTTGCAGGTGAGGAGGTCGCCAGCTGTTAAGCCTTGGTCCAGAATTGCTTGAATTTCGCTAATTTGACAGAAATGCTCCTCATTTAAACAGTCAACTAACGAGATAATAAACGGAAGACCAAAATTGTCCTTGTCACCATAAGTGTGTCTATAAATTGTCTAATTTTTGTATGGAGGACTAAAATTGTCTTTGCCACTATAAGTCTTGGACCAAAAAAGGAATTGACTCTTTTTTTTTAATGCCTTTTTGAATAGAAATTTAAGATGAAATCATAAGTATATCGTTTAATTAATATATTAATTTTTTTTATATAAGTTTGTGTGTTTTTCTATATAGAAGACCATAAAAATGCGGCATTAGTATTACTGAAAGGTTGAGTGAAAAGCATCATCAAATAAATCATCTATACTATTAATAAATACAAAATCCTTCATTTTAATTTTACCGTCTGAAACACACTTCTATACAATTAAGGTTAGTGTAATATTGTAAAAATATGGTACTCCCTCCGTCCCATTTTATGTGTCTAGTTCGGTTAACGATGCTTGACTGGAGTTATTTCTATTCAATTTTTCATAATATTAAGTTTAGTATTTGACATGATGTAGTTAGGGGGTAAGATGGATGTAGGTGGTATGGAGGTGGTAAAACGAAGAGTCAAGACTCCCCGAGTGTCGTGTCTCTCAAGGATGACAAATTGGAGCGAATACGTGTTGGCATTTAGGAGGTTGAAAAGAAAGAGTTACGAGAATAGCTAAGGCTAGAGGTCATTTTGTACGAAAGTTGGAAGGTTTAAAATGGTTGTGTAAAGGAAAAGGTAAGGTGGAGATTGAGACTCGTGGCTAACCTATGTGGTCTACTACGTAATGGTTTTGTGAGCAAATGACTTGGATTTGACTAGGGAGTTCATAGCATTTCACCAAGTGACGTCACACTTAGACTCCCACATCCTCATTCGGTTGGGGCATTTTATCGAACACCTTGTCTACCACTCCTCTCGGACCTCTTCTTTTCGGACTAAGGGCGGAGATATGGGTGAGTTGGACTTGTGAGTGGCCGCTATCGCACACACACTCACTTTCACTGGGTTTGCTACCTAATGTGGCCACACTTAGGCACAAAGCATAATGAACATCAACCACACAAGTTTTATCATCCAACAATCACAAAACTCACATATTTCAAGCAAAGTTATATCAAATCAACCACATAGTTTAGCTTTGGGCCACCAATCCCCTTTCTACTCTAAGCTATCATTAAAATAAAGAAGCAAGAAGAAGAAATGAAAGTTTCAAAGAAAACAAACATTAAATCAAAACATTGAAGAGAAGAGTACCATCCATGATGAATGGTTCCTTTACATTTTGTTCTTGAAACTTCAATCCTCCTATCTTGATCTTGAATTTATTCTAATAGAAAGGAAGTTTTCCCCCAAGAGGGGAGAGAACCCTAAGAAACTTCAGATCTAAAAATATTCTATGGCTGCTAGGTTTTTTTCATCTATCCGAAAAAGGGGTTTAAATAGGCAACCCAAAACAAAAATTCCCGAAGTGGCCCCTGTGGCCAGACTACGCCGGCCCACACGCGTGGTGACAAGCGTGGACAGTTACTGGAATGAATCCACGCTCGTTCACACACGTGTTGGTCGCGTGGAAGGTTCCTACTTTGCGGCTTCGTTTGCCTTTTGCTCTGTTTTGGCCTTGAATCCCTTTTGATCCGTGGAAACACTTCAAAACTTTTCCTAAAATTAATGTTAGAAGATTTTGATCACATCCGAGCTTAAAATGCATGAGATTGTTATAAACGGGTGGCAAAACTTTGCATTTTATCCTATTTTAGACCCTTAATATGTACTATTCTTGGTGCTTATTAGTATTGGTATACAAAATTTATATATTTAGAAACTACACTAAAAGTACTATTAAACACAAAAAATCAAATTTAAAAATAAGTAAAAAATGTTAAATAAAATAAATAAAGAAGAAACAGTTAGTTTGACCAATGAATAGTAACTATGACAGATAAAATGGGACAGATGGAGTAATATAATTTCTATTCGTACTATAACAGGGCATTTGGTTGGAGGGAATTACAATTTCATTCCCACTTAATTCTCACCGAATTCCGAGTGCAATTAAATTTCTTCGTTTGGTTGGAGGGAATTGCAATTCCCCCATTTTCATGGTATTAGAATTTCATGGCCCCCATGAGATTTTAATTCTATGGATTTTAGGAAGAAAAAAGACAATGATGAGACAAAATTACCACTCCCTTTTTTTTAACCTAAAATTGATGTCTAACATTCCGTTCTAAATTATAGTGTGTATTATTCTTCGACTTCTCTTTGTGTACGTTCATTTAAATCTTTATATGCAACAACTATTCAAAATTTGCATTTTTATATGCATTGTTTAATTATATACAACAACTTTCATGTATGTTCCTTTGAATTATTTATATGCAGAACTCTTCAAAATTTGCATTCTTTATATGCAACAACTCTAACAATTTGTGAATTAATTTGTCAATTAGAAATAATAATAATAATAATAATAATAATAATAATAATAATAACAACAACAACAACAACAACAACAACAACAACAACAACAACAACAATAATAATAATAATAACAACAACAACAACAACAATGGCATTTTGGACTTTATACTACTTATTCCCTCTCAATTCCCATGTATATCAAACATTGGAATTGAAATTCCCAGTAATTTTATTCCTGCAAACCAAACACTAAAATTTAAACTCCACTTTATTCCCGCATTATTCTTTTCCCATGGAATTGCAATTCTTTTACCACCTAATTTCTTCCCTCCAACCAAATGCCCCATAATGGTACATTAAAATATTGTAATCTAATACAATATATTCTTTCCTAGTTTCTTATTCGTAATACAATCCTAAATTAAAATTAATAATCGTAATAAAACAGTATATATACTTTCTGTAATCTATACTATTAATAAAAAACAATCCTCCATTTTAATTTCCGCCCAAAACACTCATATAATGTGTGCGTAATATTGTATGGTTGTTGGTTTTATTTCCCACGGAATGGTCGAACGGCAGGCCAACACCACCGGAAAATCGACTCAACGTTACCAAAAAATTAGAGTAACCTTTCGGCCCTCTTTAGATTGCTTAATCGCCTTTGAGTACAATAAGTTGCTTATAAGTGTGCTAGATTGCTTGTGTCCCTCTTAGGACCTAGAACTCCTATTTATACAAGCTAGGAGGGATTTCTCCCTTAGAAAACTTCTAAACTACTTGGAGAACTCTTCCCTTATTACATTTTAGGTACTTTCCTAATCTAGACCTTTCTTCCGTATCTCTTGCCTTCCACCGCCAAACTCTTTTGGAAACTTCATATCGGTGTGCCTCACCCCGCCTTTCTTGCACCGACTTTCTTACGCCGCCTTTCCCACATCGCCCCTTTTAGGTCGGTCTGGTCCGAATCATCTTTCCCTACTTCTTTAGCCCGAATTTCCTTCATGGTAATCAACTATTTCAATGGCTATGTTCAATCACTCTCAGTCTAAGATCTTCAGCTGCCTTGTTTCCTAAGGATCCACCAAGTATATTCGTTTCATTATCAAACTCTTCCTTAAATGTGACCCCGCCGAACAGTCCGTTGAATATCCTCAGACCAACCGGCTTATCACTGGCCAACCTCTGCCATGTCATCCTTTCTTCCTTCAAGCCCTTTTTTCCTCTTCTTCGGTCGTCTTTGTTATCCTCGCCGAGCTTTGAGTACTGAGCCTTAGTCTATCCCCCATCATCTAGTCCCTCATTTTCCCGAGCTACGCAAAGCACGGCTCGGGGAATTCATTGCTTCTCATCATTCAGGAAAGTTTTTTACTCCCTAGTCCCTTACTTTCCCGAGTTACACGAAGTACGACTCAGAAAAGTGTCCGCGAGCCTTTCTTTTGCCTACCTTCTTTATACGTTCGTCCTCCGGAGTTCACTCTTACTTTAGGGAAAGTTTTTTACTCCCCCCCACCCATTCCTTCACTTTCCCGAGTTACGCAAAGCACGACTCGAAAAAGTAGCTGTGATCGGGTCATTCGCGTAAAGGTCGTCGCTCGTACCGATCCGAGCTTCAATCTTTGACCTTATCTCCCTACGGTCTCATTAGTCAAATCCTTCGCATTTAATGCTCTTTGATCCTAATCTTCGTTGTTCAGTGAGCTTCTGACACTGTCACCATCAAATTAATTGTAGCTACTCAAGTGCGACTCCCATTTATCCTTTTCAAGGCGAAATCTTCCCCTATAAATAGCACCTAATCCTTCCACACTCTCTTCCACCTTTCCCTCGCAACTTTCCTTCCAAAGTCCATGAGTTCCAAACGCAAGGCCCCGGCACCGGCCCCTCGTCGCTTTTCTCTCCGACTGGCTGAGCGCTCGGCTAAGACCCGGATGTCTGCTCGCAAGGAGCGCTTGAGGTCCGATGAGCTTCTCCCCGGCGGTGATCCTTCGCTGCCCATCGACATTCCGCTAGAGCCGGAAGAAGAAGGTGATGATGTCACGATATCTCTTGTACCGCCGTTCCACGATCCCGGCTTCCCGGAAGGACTAATTCCAGACCCTAATTATGTTGAGTTTCTTGACGAGATCGACGCTATGCTAGATCGTGGCACTCCTGATGGCGCTCCGCCTGACATCGCTGCCTTTTGGGAAGTGTTCTACAACTGCACCTTCGTCCCTACGCTGGGCACTCTAACTGTTTCTTCTAAGGTTGCTCCGTCGACCCAGTAGGTTTGGGGCTTAACCTGTAGTGTTAGGAACCCCGAGCTATTGATTTTGCTGATACCAATGACCCGAGGAGACCCCTCATTTGTTTATGTCGTTTTAGATTAGAACTTTCGGATCCATGTCTCGGTTCTAGTAGTCAGACGAACCCTTATTATCAAAGTGTAACCTGATGTTACCCTCAAGCAAAGGTTTAAAACCGAAGTGTTGAAGATTGAAGACACGAAGACTTGAAGATTGAAGACACGAAGACTTGAAGATCCGAAGAATAGAAGAATGAAGATGTAGGCCAAAGAATGGAAGGGGCGAATGATTGAAACCGAACAATCAAATGGTGATTGGTTCGAGGAGATTGATGAAAATGATAAGGTCAATCATTCTCACGAGTAACCAAGGCCAAGACATTTTCTGAAAGTTGTCTTGTCTATAGCCTTGAAGATGGGTATAATCTGAATGTCAAAATGGATCCTAGGCAACGATCCCAAGAAGCATTTAATGATTGTCACCTTTTTGTGAGAAAAAAGACAAATTGTCCTTGCACAAAAGTGAACAAACGGCTAGAAAGGTACTGACATTCTGAAAAGGTCAAATCTTACCCATTGGTTATTACACACTGGATAATAGGTTTGAATTTTGGATTCCCCCCAACGGATATGAAAATTCACACCTATAAATACCCTTGTCACATCTCATTTGAACAAGGTTGAAAAAGCGAAAACTCTCTAGAAAGCAATATCATTTTCCAGTGTTTAAAAAATCTACAAAAAGCTCAAAGTTTTATTTCAGATTGAAGAGAGATCTTGTGAAGCTCTAGCGTGAAAAATCAAGACCTTCAAGCACAAGAATCTCAAGTTGGGAGACTTTATCAATCGTTTTCAACCATTTCTACTTGTGAAGTAGAAAGAGGCGGAGTAAACTTTGAAGTAGTTGAAAAACCTAATCATACGTGACTGCCGGGCTTGGTGATCAACGGGGCACGTTGTAGAAGGAGTATTGTACTATTTAAGGAGAAAAATAGTGCAAACCTTCACGAGTTGTGAAGAAGAGTGGAGTAGGCTTAGTTAACAGCCGAACCACTATAAAAATCTCTCTCTCTCTCTTCTTAATTCATTTACGCACTGCATTGCATATCACACAAAAAAACCTAACCCATTTTATAAGAAAAACTCTTGTGCAAAGTGAAAACTAAAATTTGGTACAATCTTTATCCGTTGCGTTACTATCTTTGATATCGAAAAAGTTTTAAAAACCCTTGTGAGTCTATTCAACCCCCCTTCTAGACTCACACCTCTACCACCGGGACCAACAAGTGGTATCAGAGCGCGTTACCTTGAATGGTGAACACTCTGTGTATACTGCCTGGTGATCCTCTTTGAAAATTTTCAAAAATCTTTTATACTTTGCACTATGTCAAAAATGGAACATCATAGGCATTTTCTCATGTTTAACCTAGACAAGTTTGATGATTGGAAAGTGCGGATGCAGGCTCACTTGTCTGCCATTCATGATGAGATGTGGGATGTGATCACTGATGGACCCATAAAGATCCTACAAGTAAACACCAACCGAGTCCTTGATGATCCAACATCACCAGCAATGATGCCGAAGGAGAAATCCTTATTGACAACCGAGGAAAGAACTCGAGTGAATCTTGACAACATTGCCAAAGACATTCTCTACAAGGCCCTGGACGAATCCTTATTTCCCAGAGTAAGAAAATGCAAGTCAGCCAAAGACATCTGGGACACACTTATGCAAACAGGTGAAGGAGATGAGCAAGAGAAGGAAAACAAGCTGACCATTGCCATGAAAAGATTCGAAGATTTCAAGCTTGGAGCGAAAGAATCCATAACGGAGATGGAAGCGTGTTTCATGAAGCTTCTGATGGATATACGTGACCTCGATGTGGAGAAACTCTCACGAAAGGAGATAAATCTAAAGATCCTCCGAGGACTACCGAAGAGTTGGGAGATGAAAGTTGTTGCTATGCGAGATCACCGAGACCTAAAGACAACAAGCACAACTCAGATTTTTAGTGACCTGAAAGCATATGAGTTTGAAAAGGAAGCCTTACCAAGTGAGGAACCTGAGACAAGAAATGTGGCTCTTGTTGCAAGTCAACAACCATCATCATCAACAATATGGTCGAACTCTAACCCTTCGTCTGATTTATTTACTGATGATTAGTTTGCCTTGTTTATAAGAAAGTTCAAAAGGTTCATGCGAAAGAATCAGTCTTATGACAATTCGGATAAGTCAAGAAGATCAAAACATAGAAGTGGTGACAAGGCAAGTGGATCCAAAACTCGTGAGAATGATGAAGTACAAATGCTGTGTTACAACTGCCGAAAGCCTGGACATTTCATGGCTGAGTGTCCCTATCCCAAACTCAAGAAACATCAAGAAGACTACACCAATCATAGGAAGACTTCGGGAAACTACAACACTTCAAAGAACACAACAAATGATGCAAATGATCAACCGAACAATTACTCTGGAAACAACTCAAAGGGTGACAGACGAAGAAAAGCTCTAGCAGTAGAAGAGAAACAAGAAGAGAAGACTGACGAGTCATGTACATCAAGTTTTAGCTCTGAAAGCGACAGTTCGGAAGATGAAAAAGGACTTCTCTGCCTCTTTAGTCAAGAGGATTCGGATGAAGATCTATGTCTCATGGCAGAAGAGGAAGAGGTAACCTCTCAAATCTGCTCATCTAATTACAGTTCCGAATCCAACTATCATGAGAATCCTAGGGAAGCATTCGAAAGAATGATGAAGGATTTCAATGATATTGAGAACTCACATTTCAAACTTAAGGAAGAGAACGCTCAGCTATTGGCAGAAAGACAAGATCTCAAAGATTTAAAATCCAAAAATGCTGAGATGCTTGAGTCTATAAGCCAGCTTGAGAAGCAAGTTCATCTTCTTAAGGGAGAATGTAAAGTGAAAGATGATAGAGAGCAAAATCTACGTGCGGTAATTGCTACAATTACTAATTCATCCAGAATAATGGATCGAATGGTAGATGATCAAAGACCATCAGGGAGTAGAACCGGACTTGGCTATAACTCCAACTCTCATCCTCATGTTCTTTTAATACGCCCAACAGATCCTTCTACCAGTGGGGGTTTAAATTCTGTTTTTGTCCAAGGACAAACTGAAAATCTTGAACGAGTGATTAACGCTGAAAATGGAACAGAACCACAATCAACGAGCCAATCTAATGATTCGGCTGAAACATGAATTGTGGAACCTACGAGAGGAAATTCCCTACACGGTAACCCGAGAAGTCGTCAGACCCCTCGGTACAGACCCCGCATGCAAAATCATCATGGTTTCATTACAAATGGTCAACCAAATGGGAATAACCGATCAAAAGGAAAATTCCTAGGCAATAAAAGGCAACACTATTCACAGAGGCAACGCAAGGGTAAACCTCAGGGAAGACCGAGTTCTTACCCGAATAGTGTCAAGAATTTCAAAAGGCTCTCCAGAAAACACAAGGGTGGAGATAGTAGACTGTATCCCAGTGATGAGGACTGGTTCATGGACTATGAGCCAATGACAAGAGCAAAATTTCTGCTTACACATAGACATAAGCAGACCTCATACACCAGGATAAACACGAATAAACAAACACCTCCTCTTCAAAAGGTTTATTCATCTAAGTCATCTCAAGCCTATTATGCTATTCCTTATGATTACCGCGTGTTCAATGGGTATCGCGGACCGATGATGAACCTCACAAGTTCTAGGTATGCATGGATGCCCAAGCTTACCACTAACACTCAAGGACCCAAGAAGGTATGGGTACCTAAAACTACCTAATCTTTGGAAATAGGGAAACAGGACCATCTGGTATGTAGATAGTGGATGCTTAAGACACAAGACCGGTGACAAATCAGAATTGAGCAACTTCAAAGCAAATAATGGTCCTAAAGTTATCTTTGGAGGAAACTCAAGTGGACGAACCATGGGCACTGGAGAAATTATGAAGAACGGTTTGACCATTCAAGAAGTATCGTATGTCGAAGGATTAAAGTTCAATCTATTGAGCACAAGCCAATTCTGCGATAAAGGATATAAAGTGGAATTCTCGAAAGATCTATGTCAAGTTATTTCAGAAACAAACCATGAAGTTGTGCTGACGGCGAGGCAAAGAAAGAACATGTATGTAGTCACATGGGAAACAATAAGACCGAATACTTGCTTGATTGCCAAAAGCAAAAGAGATCTAAGTTGGGAATGGCATCACAAACTTAACCATCTCAACTTTAAGGCTATCAATAAGCTTGCAAGAAAAGAGTTGGTTGAAGGACTACCCAATGTAATCTATGACAAGGACAAGATCTGTGAAGCTTGTCAAAAAGGGAAACAAATCAAGTCTTTGTTCAAAACAAAGACCCTCAATACCAACTCACGACCCTTAAGTCTACTTCATATGGATCTATTCGGACCAGTTGATCCAGTAAGCTTAAGTGGAAGAAAATACACTCTTGTGGTAGTAGATGACTACACAAGGTATACGTGGACATCTTTCTTAAAGAAGAAAAATGAGACCGAAAGGGTTCTACCAGATTTGCTACGAAGACTTCAAACAGAAAAGGATTTAAGCATCATTAAAATCCGATCCGATCAAGGAACCGAATTTGTAAACAAAGTCATTTAGGATTTCTGTGGACAACATGGGATTCAACATCAACTATCAGCAGCAAGAACTCCCCAGCAGAATGGTGTTGCTGAAAGACGAAACAGAACTCTTAAAGAAGCAGCTAGACCCATGATTGCTTTCTCAGGATTGCCTAAACGTTTTTGGGCCGAAGCAATCAACACAGCTTGCTATACTCAAAACAGATCTCTTATTCACAAGATTTATGGAGTAACTCCTTATGAACTATGGAGAGGCAAGAAACTTGTTGTAAAGTATTTTCCATATCTTCGGAAGTAAATGTTTCATTCATAATAATGGAAAGTCTCATCTTAAGGCTTTTGATGAACGAGCCGATGAAGGACTTTTCATTAGATATTCAAATAAGAGCAAAGCATTCTGAGTCCTAAACAAGCGAACCATGGTAATAGAGGAATCTATTCATGTGGTCTTTGATAAAGTGTCTATTGAAATGATGAATCCTGAAAAGACTCAAGTTGAAGAAACCACAAAGGATGGAGAAGCTGATTGTGACACCCCAACCTTTCACAAGCTGAGATAGCTAAAACTTTAACATAAAAGCTGCCTATCTCAACTATCAAACACAGCATAGCGGAAGCGATTTATAACCTAAGGGGTATCATGCCACATCTAGGTAAGGAAAACATGGCCTAGATGCACAGGCTATCCAAAACTGAACTGCATAAAGTATAAATCCTCAAAACATTGTCATCATAACAAGAATCTAATCAAGAGTATATAATCTCAACATCGGCACACAGGCCCAAAACATAAAGTCTAAACATCATAAGCTAAGTCTAAGCAGCCTCATATCGGTAAGCTCTAACGCGCTCTCGCTTAGACTTATCCATACCTGGAAAACATGTAAGAAACCATTAGCAAAAGACTACTAAGCAACCACCACTCACACCCGTGATAAACATACATATATAGTAAGCTTGTAAATAGGTTTACACACCCATATAGAATATACACACCAAAGAACTGTTCAATATTTAAATCGGATACTCAACAACAACGCGCTGAATAAACAATAAACCAAGGACTTTCCAACAATACCAATATCCAACCGAATTGCACAAGACAACAATTCCATAACGGAATATCAACCGAATCATAAACTCAACCGAATACTCACAAGTAAACAACCAAACCGCAATATATCAAAGAATAACTGATAACCAACGAGGTACGATACAACTCGAGAATCAAATAAGGAACCAAACAGACCTCAACCCAACGATAAGCACCAACCTTACCCTCCAACCAAAATACCATTCATCATACCAATCATCAAACCCCAAAGTTAGTTCACAGAGGCAAAAGCCCAAACACAGAGGCAAATGGTACCCAAAACACAGAGGCAAATGGTGCCCAATCACAGAGGCAACTGATGCCCAACCACAGAGGCAAATGATGCCCAAACCATAGAGGCAAATGATGCCCAAACACATAGGCAAATGATGCCCAAACACAGAGGCAAAGAATGCCCAAAACACAGAGGCAAATGGTGCCTAAAACACAGAGGCAAATAATGCCCAAGCACAGAGGCAAATAATACCCACAGTTAGTTCATCCTCAATAGCCCAAAAGATACTCAAAGATCCACCACTCCATATCCAAACTCAGACTCAACCCAAGAACAATCCACTCACAGTGTTAATCTCAGATTATGAACACAACCAACTCCCAGAGAATATAATCAACGAATCAACCAACCAATAGACTTACAAAATGGACCAAGAGATATGAATAAATACTCCAGAATCATGGTAAAATACTCCACAAAATATCCCAACAAAATCCAGAACCAAAGGTGAAACAACCAAACAACAGATCACAGAACACTCACTGGAACCAGAGTTCCTATTGAACTGGCGGAACACCTAAACGGAACCACCTTCTCCGCCACCCCCTTCCGTAAGAAGGAGACGGAGCTCCCTGGCGGAGGACCTCACTCCGCCACCCCTCACCGTCTCACGCTTGCGGAAGGCTCCAACGGGACACATTATACTGTTAGGGTCCTCCGTAAGTGTGATCCAACACCCAACTCCGAGACTCAGAACAGAATACGCAATGTTCATTCCAGAATACAAAAATAAGATCAGATTGTCCAGATTACATCTCCCAGAAGCCAAATAAACATGGAATCCATACCAACAAATGTTCATAAACATCAAGATGCAAAGGATCAAGAACACAAGTTCATAAATCCATCAAAATAACTCACATACCAACAAAGAATATGCTAAGTAGCAAAGATTTCCACAGGATTCCAATACACCAAATAATATTCATAGATCAAGAGTGTAAAATAGGTTTTAGTGGACATGATGGTTACGTTTTTGGAGCACACTTCAACCAAGAAATCCTCAAAACTACTTACAAAGCATCACCTCCACCTTAATCATCTTTTTCCCAAAAAGATCCCCAAAAGAACAACATAAGAACTTATATAAAGATTATGAAAATAACATGATGCATGGCATATTCCTAAAGATAAACACTTACCCAAGCCTTATAAATCCTAAAGGAGCAATCTTGGTCTTGGATCTTGAAGAAGGAAGTGTAGGATTTACTTAGGGTTCTTTAGAGGTGAAAGGAGTAGGATGGAAATGCATTTGCAGGAAAGGGAAAAGAATGATAGGGTTGCAAGTGCAAGACTTTTATATTAAGAAGAAAGATCATTACATATATCATGTATGTATCATACTAGGGTAAAGACATTAAATAATGGGCCCTTATAAGAATGGGTCTCACATTATTTATTATACTACTAGTTAGTAGGAAGTTAATCCTTCAAGAATAAATTCATTAGGCCATTATAAAATGCTCTTACTTATAAGAATTGTAAGGATCCAATTTAAATAAATCCTTTACAAGAATTAAATCAAGAATTGGGCCTTTGGAATAAATAATTAATTCCGGAATAAGAAATATATATGTATATCTGATAAGCGCAAAGGATAGCACTTATAAGGGGTCTTTATTAGATTAAAAGCGCATCGTTTTGACATCCAATTACAACAATTGCATGCATTTCAGCTCAAATGCGATCAATTTCTTCTAACAACATTTCCAGAAAGAGTTTTGAAGTATTTCACAGGTTGGAGAGGGATTTGAAGCTAAAATAGAGCAAAAGACAAACAAGCCGAAATACGGTAGCGCCCCACGCAGCCTCACACGCGTGTGGCTGGGCGTGGAATTATTCCAGAGAGCCACCACGCCACTCACACGCGTGTGAGCAGCGTGGTCGGGCCAAGGGCTATTTTGGGAAATTTTTTCCTTTTCTTTGTCACCTATATAAATCCCTTTTGCCCTAAACCTAGGGGAGGAAGGAGAGGAAGATAGATCAGAAAATTGATAGAATAGGATAGTTAGATCTAGAGGGTATTCTCCCCTCTTGGGGGAAAACTCCTTCCATTCATAGTTAGAATAGATCAAGGGCAAGAAGGAAGATTGGGATTCAAGATCAAGGTTGTAAGATCCCCTTTTTCAAGGGGTGGTAACCATTCTCTTCAATTTCTAATTCAATACTTGTTTCTTTGAATTTCCTTTTCCTTTTCTTGTTTCTTAGTATGCTAGAGTAGATTAGATAGGGGATTGGTGGCCCCATGGTAGATCTATGTGGATGTTTAATATTATTGCTTTGATTTGTGAATTGCTTGCTTGTTGGATGTTGAACTTGTGTGGATGATGTTCTTTAAGCTTTGTGCCTTTTGTGGCCACATTAGGTAGCAAACCCAAAGGAAGTGAGTGTGCGCGCGATAGCGGCCACCCAGGAGTCTCACTCACCCACATCTCCGCTCTTAGTCCGAAAGGACAAGATCCGAGAGGAGTGGTAGACAAGTGTTCGATGAAATGCCCCAACCGAATGAGGATGTGGGAGTCCAAAGTGTGACGCCACTTGGTAGTGTGCCATGAACTCCCTAGTCTATTCCACAACTTGCATTCACAAAACCAACCAAAGATAAACCACATGGAAAAGCCTAAAGCCCCAATCTCCACTTTACTTTTCTTTACTTTACACAACCTTTTATCAACCTTACCCTCTTACCAATGAATCCAACTCCTAGCCATTCACGTAACTCTTTTCCTTCAACCTCTTAAATGCCAACACATCCATTCGATTCCCATTCGTCATCCTTGAGAGACATGACACTCGGGGAGTCTTGACTCTTCGTTTTACCACTACACCTTAACATACCCACTCACCCCATACAAACATTCATTGTCAAAATGGCGTCGTTGCCGGGGATGGCAAACGGTTTTGAATAGTGTTGACATCTTAGAAGTAGAATTTTAAGAGTTCTTGAATTGCTTTTTTTTTGTTTATTTCGTTTTCTTAATTTTGTTATTTTGCTTGAAGAAGTGAGCTTCTATTATATTGAATATCTCGTGCTCACTTGTAACTACTTTTAGTTGCAAAAATTATTTGTTGTTGGCTAAGCTATTGTGCAGGAAATTCTCCTTAAGCAAACCTCTTGAAGCTTGCCAATAAGTGCTAAAATGAATCCCCATGGTTACCCACATCATGGAGGACAATCCTATGCAAGTCCTCAACCCCAACCATATCCCTATTACCCCCATTCCACCTATGCTTACCCTCCACCTCCATACCCTTATCCATTACCACATCACCAATTACCACCACTTATGAAACACCAATTACCACATCACCAATTACCACCTCCATATCCCTATCCAATTCATACACCCAATCATCACCTACAACTTTATGAAACACCACCTCCACCTCTTCAAGAAAATTACCCTTCACAATCACCCAATTTCCAAGAAATTGACTCATTAAGCTCCAAAGAAATATCCCAAAACATAGAGAGTAAGTTTGTGCAAATAATGAAGCAACTCGACCCAAGCTATATTCACGAGTCAAATTCCCACCGGCCCAAGCTATACCCATATAGATCCTTGTGATTATATCCCACCGGCCACCGATGAAATTGAAATTCTAAAAGCAAAAATTACGAATTCACTAGGATGGCCAAGGAGGATACGGCTAAACTAAAAGTCGAAATCAAGAGTGAACTAAAGGACTATCTCGCTACCCTCCGGAAAGAAGGACTTCCATTAGAAGAAGTTGAAACGAAGATGCTATCTATGATGGAGGAGCTCATGAAAATGAATGAGTCCAGAGCTAACTCCACTATCATAGATGACATCCCCACTTTGGAATCCCATCCAAGGATTATACAAGAGGACGAAAAGCGCAAAATGCTAGGGAAGAGGAGAATGTTGAAGATAAAATTGATTGTTATGCCCCGGTGCTTGAAGAAGTTCCAATTTTCGAATTAGAAAATCAAAAGGAGGTAGAGATAGAAAGTGAGGATGATGACATTGAGCTAGTATGGGAAGATGAAGAGCCAAAATATGGTAAAATTTCTAATCTTTCTTGTGCTAATTTTCTTGACAACCGTAAAATTTCTAATCTTTCTTGTGCTAATTTTCTTGACAACCCTTGTGCTCCTAATCTTTCTTGTGCTAATTTTCTTGACAACCCTTGTGCTCTTATTGCAAACACCCTTGACATTCTTGACAACCCTTGTGCTCTTATTGCAAACACCCTTGACAATTGTGTGGATGACTCCCTTTGCATTAATATTTCCATTACATGTGATTATGATTGCTTTAAATTTCGGGAGGATGATTCCATGAAAAATTTTGGTATATTGATTAATGATTGTAAGGATTCTCTTTTGTTTAAATATGATTATGATTGCTTTAACTTTTTAGAAGATGAATCCTTTGTCTTGGGTGAGAGTGAGTTGGTGAGTGAAAGGGATGATGCTTCATTCTATTCGTGTGAGAGTGTGAGTGATTTTTCTAACCCAATAGAGTGGAGTGATGAAGAAAAGGAGTGTGAGGAAGAGATGGTGGGAAATGATAGGTCTTTCACGTTTGATCTTATGAAAAGAGTTGAGTGGAGAGAGTTGACCACACTCGAGATTGAGGAAGGGAGTAAGGAGATATGGTTTGAAACAAACGAGAAAATCTTTAGGGGGGAAAGAGAGGAAAAAGGAAAGGAAGAAGACACCATCCTAAAAGAGTTGAGGAGAGTGTTTAATGTTAACATTCATCTAACCTTGCATGTTGTTCTTCCTTTATTCTTGTGGGTATTCAATGATGTTTCCCACCTTGGGACATTCCTTGAAGCTAAGGTTCACGGAACGCTTGGTCGAGTCCCAAAGTCTGTGTGCCTTGAAGGATAGGCCACACCATGTCTGGCCAGGAGACGTAAAACCATGGCGCACTTGGGAGGTAGTCCCAATGTTATCTTACTTTTTCTTTAAAATTCTCTTGGTTTATGTAGTATGTTTTACTTAGTTTTATTTCAATAATGTTTCTATAATCTCGGTTGAGCTAACAAGTACAGATTAAACACCCGAGAGTTATAAGTTGCCCGCAATCAATTGACAAACATCATCACTAGCAAAGGAGAAAGGGGGAAACCGAGGTAAGCTTTGCACAGCACGCCACCACCACGCGTGTGGCTAGGCGTGGAAAACTTCCAGAGAGCCACCACGCCGCTCACACGCGTGTGAGTAGGTGTGGGAATAAACCAGAGAGCTCCCACGCCTACCACCACGCGTGGTAGCGTGCGTGGACGGGCACCAGACTTTTCGCGGATTTTCGCGCGAAGTGGTTTAAAACCCTTTCCTTGCTTCATTTCTTCCCCACCACGAGCAAGAACTCTTCCAAGCTGAAAATATACACTTTCTAGCATTTCCTTCCAAATCTCTCAACTTTTCTCAAAGATTCTAAGTCATTTCTAAGGTATGAACATACTCTTCTTTGCTATTTACTTGTTTAATGAAGAACTTGTTCTATTTTTGAAGAACATCTCCATGAGTTTTTCTTGTATGACATTTTTCTTGAGATATATTGTTATGAGATGACTTGATAGACTTGTATTGAGCCTACATTGCTTCTATAGACTAGAAATTTCATGTTTTAACATCTCTTTGTGACTAGATCTTGAAATTGCTTGATTTGGGTATTCTCTTGTCATGATGAGATCCTTGTTGATATAGTGAGCATGGTGGGTAAAGTTTGCAACTTTCCTACTCTATAAGCACTACATTGCTATATTCTACTAGTTAGTTGGTCCAATTTTAACTTTCATGTTGCTTCCATTTTTCAACCTTGGGCTAGTCTAGAGGTAGAAGATGAAGTTGACCATATGTTGACCTTTTGACTATGAAATGAGTATGGAATGGTATGAGCTAGTTCTTGCATGTATAGGATAGAATTGTTGATGGATATCAAAATGATGGTTGCATGCATTGAATTCTTATGATTTTTCTTTAGATATGTGCAATATTGTTCATAATCAATATTTAAGATTGGCAAGTGTTTTTCCTTGTGTTGCTTTGGTTACCTATGTTATAGGAAAGATGTCTTCGCCATATGACCTTGCACAACAGATTGCTCAAAGGCTCCAAAGAGGGAAAGCCCCGGCAGATGGAAACAGTGCTAGGGACACTAACACTCGTTACTTTGAAGTATCCACCGGAAATCAAATTCTACTAATGACTGCTACAATGCTAGGTCGGTACAGGCAGTTGTTGTAACACCCCGGCTCGGCTATACCGTACATCCGGAGTAGTTACCGCCACACCTAGGCTAAACCCAGCCAAGACCAGACAGAGTTCACTCTAGGTGCACAGGCTAACAAGAAAACTATTTCACATCATCATCATCATTACCCAACATATCTTCATACATATATATATAGGTGAGCAAAAGGGGTAGCTACACTAACTACCAGAATATATACAAGAGTTTAAATACAACTTACTAGCCAGCTAAGTTCATCATGGCTACAAAAGATACATGTACACAAAAAAAAGGGTTCCTCCCATAACCTTTCTAATCAGTCATCCTCTTCTAAGGGGCGGTACTCCGGTTCGGAGTACGTCCCCCATACAAGATGCCAGTTGCCCGCAACCCAGGTGAGATGATCCAGGAAGTAACTAGGAGTGTACATCATGGACCACTCATCCCAACGTTCCGAAGGAGCGAGATTCCACGGACAGGGATAAAAGACAACAAATTCTAAGGGATCACTCCCTTCCAACACCTCTACCGGAAAAGACCCAAACCTAGACCTGGCCCCATCCAGAAAATTTGGCTGGCTACTGCGAACCGGGATACGAGAGGGTGTAGTTGGGTAAGTCGGAGGAGGACTGTACGGTGGGGAAGGAATAGCAGGAACATAAGCCGGAGCTGGAGAGTCAGGAGCGAATCCAGGAGCATACGGGTCGACATCAACTAAGTATTGTACATAATCATCATGATCGTAGATAGGGAACTCCAACTCGGAAGGATCCGAGTCAGGTGGGCTACACGAGCCTACACTAGACATCTGTTAAGAACACAACGAAGTGTAGTTAGCACGACGGCTAAGTAAGGAAATCCATTTGTCACTTAAAAGTAGACAAAGGTTTGAAAACATAGATAATCTAAAAGCTTTATAAAGTTTTACCGTGATTTGAAAATCTGCCTGTAACGAACGATTTATAGATAGTATAATAGCGTATAAACGTTAAATCATATAAAACTTTTCTCAAATAAGAATGAAGTCATAACTTGCCACTCAAAATAATTTTCATGCCCTTTTCAGACAAGTTTGCAAAATTCCACATTTCCAGGAATTTCATCATTTGCAAATAGAACCGCAGCTCTAATATTTATAATAATCTGAACCGCAGCTCAGAGTAACAGCATATAGAACCGCAGCTCTATAATAATCTGAACCGCAGCCCAGAATAACAATAATTTTCATACTCAAAAATTTTCCACTTAGTTTCCCCTGAGTAAGCACTTTGAACATTTCTCAATTCTCCTTCTCAAACCTTGGGCAGTGGCATTTCCCTGCCTTCCCGTCGGTCTCCTTATCCCAACCTAGGGCCATGGCACTCCAGCCCTCCCATAGGTCCAACCTTATTCCAACCCCGGGCCGTGGCGTTTAAGCCTTCCCGAAGGTCCCCACCTTATTCCAGAAACTAAGGGTTTGAAAACATTTTTCTTTTTCTTTCCTGGAATCAAATAGTATTTTCAAAATAATTTATTTCATCCAAATATGGTTGTGACATCCCAAAATTTCGTCACTAGTTTTGTTACAAAAAAAAATATTTTTGTCAAAATTGATTTTGACAGTTTCTGTCCAGAAATTACAGTTTTGCGCAGTCCGAAAGATTGAGCCGGTAAAAATAGTTCCTGAACTCTTTTTCACTTGAAATTTTTATGGTAGAACCCTAACTCATAGTACTTGATGTTCATAGAAAGTTTTAGTCATCTAGGTTCACGAATTTACACAGAAAATTCCATTTTTGCCCTTGGCAGTGTGCTGTCCAGCATTTTTCCTTCTCTGGACCAGTTTTGGGAAAAATTCCGAAAACCATACTTATACTACTCCAAAAATTATGAAAGTTTATATGCGGCTTCTACACTTATAGAACTACATGTATAAAAAAAATTGGACCAAAATAATTTACCGATTTTTCCCAGAAATTCACGGAAGTTACTGACAGAAATCTGTCCTGATTTCCTTTCTCTATTTCCACAAGTATAAGCTTATATAGACATAAATACAACATATACAAGCATATCCAAGCTATGAACTTGTATACGAAAATATTCCCAAAGCTCCAAAAACACCATATTTCAACTAAAATCAATTATCCAAATTCAAGTGACTAATTCCAACTTAAGGGAATTCCTTACCTCACAAGTGTGTAATATCACCGTAAAAGTAGTCTTGAACCTTTATCCCCAAGTTTCACCGAAAAACCCTAGGTAGAATACACCACCATAACAACATATTTAAGAAATCTTTACCTACAATCAAGTTCTAGGGAAGAAATCAAGACTTTTTAACCGAATAAAACCGCAAACTTACCGAATAGTTGAAGACTTATGTGGAGATTGGCTATGGAAGCTTGAAGCGAGGAAGAAGAGGATGAAGAAGATGAAAGCTCACACTCTCTCCCTCTCTTTGTATTTCGGCCAAGGCAAGAACAAAAGGACAAGGAGAATAAACATGTTTTAGACACTTAGTACTTTGAGGGGAATGTTTGCATGGAAGAATTAAAATAGAATAAAATAATGGTGTATTTTTAAACTTATCAGTTGGGGTCCAAACAGATAAAGTTTCGGTAGAAAATAATTTAAACATGAATAATTTTGAAACCAAAAATTTATCCCAGACCGAAACTTGAAATTGGGCTAGGTTCGGTACACCGCGGAATTTTAGCGATGTACGTTCAAAATGAATCTTTTTCTGCTATGGGCTGATTTAATTGAATTGGNTCTCCTTATCCCAACCTAGGGCCATGGCACTCCAGCCCTCCCATAGGTCCAACCTTATTCCAACCCCGGGCCGTGGCGTTTAAGCCTTCCCGAAGGTCCCCACCTTATTCCAGAAACTAAGGGTTTGAAAACATTTTTCTTTTTCTTTCCTGGAATCAAATAGTATTTTCAAAATAATTTATTTCATCCAAATATGGTTGTGACATCCCAAAATTTCGTCACTAGTTTTGTTACAAAAAAAAATATTTTTGTCAAAATTGATTTTGACAGTTTCTGTCCAGAAATTACAGTTTTGCGCAGTCCGAAAGATTGAGCCGGTAAAAATAGTTCCTGAACTCTTTTTCACTTGAAATTTTTATGGTAGAACCCTAACTCATAGTACTTGATGTTCATAGAAAGTTTTAGTCATCTAGGTTCACGAATTTACACAGAAAATTCCATTTTTGCCCTTGGCAGTGTGCTGTCCAGCATTTTTCCTTCTCTGGACCAGTTTTGGGAAAAATTCCGAAAACCATACTTATACTACTCCAAAAATTATGAAAGTTTATATGCGGCTTCTACACTTATAGAACTACATGTATAAAAAAAATTGGACCAAAATAATTTACCGATTTTTCCCAGAAATTCACGGAAGTTACTGACAGAAATCTGTCCTGATTTCCTTTCTCTATTTCCACAAGTATAAGCTTATATAGACATAAATACAACATATACAAGCATATCCAAGCTATGAACTTGTATACGAAAATATTCCCAAAGCTCCAAAAACACCATATTTCAACTAAAATCAATTATCCAAATTCAAGTGACTAATTCCAACTTAAGGGAATTCCTTACCTCACAAGTGTGTAATATCACCGTAAAAGTAGTCTTGAACCTTTATCCCCAAGTTTCACCGAAAAACCCTAGGTAGAATACACCACCATAACAACATATTTAAGAAATCTTTACCTACAATCAAGTTCTAGGGAAGAAATCAAGACTTTTTAACCGAATAAAACCGCAAACTTACCGAATAGTTGAAGACTTATGTGGAGATTGGCTATGGAAGCTTGAAGCGAGGAAGAAGAGGATGAAGAAGATGAAAGCTCACACTCTCTCCCTCTCTTTGTATTTCGGCCAAGGCAAGAACAAAAGGACAAGGAGAATAAACATGTTTTAGACACTTAGTACTTTGAGGGGAATGTTTGCATGGAAGAATTAAAATAGAATAAAATAATGGTGTATTTTTAAACTTATCAGTTGGGGTCCAAACAGATAAAGTTTCGGTAGAAAATAATTTAAACATGAATAATTTTGAAACCAAAAATTTATCCCAGACCGAAACTTGAAATTGGGCTAGGTTCGGTACACCGCGGAATTTTAGCGATGTACGTTCAAAATGAATTTTCGCTGCTATGGGCTGATTTAATTGAATAGGAAGTTCAAGAATAATAATATGGTGTCTAATAATCCATTTCCTAGGATAATCGGGTCCGAATACCAGCTCCTAAAATTTTACGGTTCGTGACCGGCACGAACGATCGCAACTTAATAACAACTATACTTCCTTAAAAAAAANATAATCGGGTCCGAATACTAGTTCCCAAAATTTTACGGTTCGTGACCGGCACGAACGATCGCAACTTAATAACAACTATTCTTCCTAAAAAAAAAAATTCTCTTGAAGCCTCGAGGGACTATTTCATGAATGTCATAGCTTAAGGAAATATTTTTCGAACCTTAGTCTTACGAAAATGCCGAGGGGTTACAGTTGTTAAACTACCCTATTGTGCAATGGAGATATGTAGACTTGAGAGTGTTGGAGGATTATGAGTGCAAATATGGACTGGAGAGGTTGATTGCAGAGCCATATTGGAACAATCTTCTAAGTTGGAGACATGATACTTTTATCCCTCTAGTACGTGAGTTTATCGCAAGTTTGAATGTTGACGGAATAGTTGGAGATCTCTATAGCCCTACCATTAAGTTTAGACTCTTCAACCAGGACTATAATATATCGGTCAACCGTTTGGGTGTTCTCCTTAGATTTTATGACGAGGATGATCAGTCAAAGCACTGGTACTGGAGACTAAGGCATGACTTTGGAGACAGAAATTTACCGAGAACATATTGGTCGAAGATTGCAAGACAAGGAGTCGAATGGGAAGGGTCAAGTGTGAGAGTCTCTCAGATTATAAGGGAGGATTTAAAGGTTTTATGGAAGGTAATTGTAACACCCCCAATTTCCAATACAGGAATAAACCATAAATATACAATTCTTTCTTACTAACTATATTGAAAATAAATGCGGAAGCAAAACCAAATTATAATCACGGGGGTGTTATGCCACGCTCGGGCCAACTCACTAAACCCAAACGCACAGGCTACAAGCTTTCTAACTACAATCTAAATTACAACAATTTTCTATCTAGATTAAAAATCAACTATAATACAACAATTTGGATTCTAAACTAATCCGTTTAAACCAAGAGACAACTCCAATGGCAACTAGCTCTACATCGCGCTCTAAAAACGAGTCACTTCCATCAAATCCTGAAAACAGTAAGGTTTGGAAAACACAAACAAACAAAATTAGCATAAAATGCTAAGTAAGGTTTATTTTTCCCCGTAAAATATGTACATTTTAGTTTGGAAATAATATACTTTTAAATGATTGTTTTAAAACGAATACTATGAGACTTGGAATATAAATATAGGAAAGGAGTAAATCATTTGTAGAGAGTAGAACACTTGCGAAGTGTCAAATCAAAGTGCAATATACATAAGCTAACATTAAGCTAATGCAAAAACTTCATTTAAGAACAAACTTCTCCTCATACAATCATCTATTTCGTATAGCAAACAAATTCGACTCTAGTAAAACGCATAACTCCACAAGAACAATTATCAAGCATATGATAACTTCAATAACTCAATATATACATAAGTATAGACACAAGAAGAAAACAAAGCATAACAAAAGTCTCATCAACAAGCTTATATTACAATAGTAACTCATTTAAAGTTTATATGATAATAGTAGCTCATCTCAAGCTTAGTAATAATAATAGCTCATCTCAGGCTTAATGATAGTAATGGCTCATCTCAGGCTTATGTAATAATAATGACCCATCTCAGGCTTAATAATAATAATGACCCATCTTAGACATATATAATAATAATGGCCCATCTCAGGCATATATAATAATAATGGCCCATCTCAGGCATATATAATAATAATAATGGCCCATCTCAGGCTTAATAATAGTAATGGCCCATCTCAGGCTTAATAATAATAATGGCATAATAGTAATGGCCCATCTCAGGCTTAATAATAATAATGGCCCATCTTAGGCTTAATAATAATAATGGCCCATCTCAGGCTTAATATTAGTAATGGCCCATCTCAGGCATATATAATAATAATGGCCCATCTCAGGCTTAATAATAGTAATAGCCCATCTCAGGCTTAATAATAATAATGGCCCATCTCAGGCTTAATAATAGTAATGGCCCATCTCAGGCTTAATAATAATAATGGCCCATCTCAGGCTTATATAATAATAATGAATAATAATAATGGCCCATCTCAGGCTTATATAATAATAATGGCCCATCTCAGTGGCCCATCTCAGGCTTATATAATAATAATGGCCCATCTCAGGCATATATAATAATAATGGCCCATCTCAGGCTTAATAATAGTAATGGCCCATCTCAGGCTTAATAATAATAATGGCCCATCTCAGGCTTAATAATAGTAATGGCCCATCTCAGGCTTAATAATAATAATGGCCCATCTCAGGCTTATATAATAATAATGGCCCATCTCAGACATATATAATAATAATGATGGCCCATCTCAGGCTTAATAATAGTAATGGCCCATCTCAGGCTTAATAATAATAATGGCACATCTCAGGCATAGGGAGAGAGAGAGCGTGAAGGCAATGGCACATCTCAGGCATAGGGAGAGAGAGAGCGTGAAGGCTGCAGAAATGAAGAGAAAAAAAATATCCAAGGAGAAGAGGATTAGGGCTATTTATATAGCTAGGGTTATTTGAGGGTCAAAATTATGATTATCAAATTTTTGGGTAGAAAATATGGGTTATAGATTTGGGCTCATGAAAATTGATTGGACTTAAGAATATAAACTATATTTGGGCTCAAGACTTTGATAGTCATAAAAATGATGTTAGCAGGCTCCTCTCAGATAGATTTTGGATCTAAAAATTTTTTGGATCATAAAGTAATTTATTTAAAGCCCGAAAGAAAATAATTAGTTTTAATAGTATTTGAACTAAAAATATTTATCATAAAAAAATGAATTTATTTTTATTAGAGTATTTTATTAAAATAGGACCACTTAAAATTACGGGGTGTCACAGTAATCGCTCATTCATAGGAAGGAAGGCCTGAGACATATGACTGAGTCTCAAAGGCAGAGCTGTTCATGCTTTGAAGTATGGACACCGGGAACTCGGTGAATATGAGCGCGATTTGTAAAAACTTGCTTGTTGCACAACAGCAAGAGTCAGCCAGGGCAATCTTCATAGGCCCCTTAGTGACAAGGCTATGCGTCTCCCTAGGCAATCAAATGAAAATGAATTGGTTCGAACATCGGCTTCCAGGAGCGCATATAGTTCCTTTATCTCCCGGGGATGTCGCAAAACTTCACTTGAGACAACTAGTGCGAACGAGGGTAGATGAGGAGATGGCGGATGATCACGCTAACACGCCCATGACGTCCCCAGGATTGACTCCTTCTCCGATGTCATTCAATCCCCCGTCTCTCCCGGAAATATATTCGCCGTTGGATTCTTCAATGTATTCTCCACCACAAAGAGAACCCGGACCGTCTGTACCTCCACCACAACCTGAAGAGCAAGACCCCAACTCCTCTAGATTCAACATTCCGAGCTGGTTCACCCCAGTCACTGATTGGAGATCCCTCCAAAATTTCCAATACCAATTGCACTTGGAGCAAATGCAAAAGCTGGATGAGATTTTGAGAGAGATCAAGGAAATCAAGAGAGCATGAAGGAAAGAAGAAACTGAAGAAGAGAAAAGACAAATCTTGATGATGATGACTTGTGATCTGTTAACTCTGAACAATTGATTGTGGACAATCTCTTTACTTTTGTTTATATTTTTAGCTATATTTCTGTTTATGTTTTATCTTGCACGTTTCGTCTAGTCAAAGACGTTAAACGTGGCGCTTATGGGAGGCAACCCACAAATAAGAAGAAGAAGGGACTACTCCACCAACAACCATGAAAGACCAATCTTGAAAGGTATAATTTCAATTCCTAATTTATTTCTTTACCTTTACTCTAACCGTGTTTAAAGGGCGAACTCAGATTGTAAAAACTTTGATAAGGATACAAATTGTAAGTATTTCTTTTATCCTGATTCAATGCCCTGTTTTGGTTTACTTTATTTTTCTAGAATCGCAAATGAAGAGCTGCATAAAACTATTGTGTTGGATGTAGTCTGTTTGTTAGAACTGTTTTAGCCCAGTTCGCACTTTTAAGTGTGGAAAAAGGGCGTGTGTAGAGCCCTTAAACATATATCCTTTTTCCTCCGTTCCTTATGGAAACATCGAGGGCGATGTTTATTTTTAAGTGTGGAAATGGTGTATGCTTCTTGAAACAGTTGATTGATTAAGTGATAAGGTATAGGAACCTAGAGGGTGTGTTATTGCCAATACTATCTAGGAGGGCTCCTAACCTTGTGCCAAGAATTGAATGTCTTAAATATGCTTTAGAAGCTTCACTTGCACCAATTTGCACATTTTGACCCAATTTGAAAATTTTGATGAGTGCTTGCATGATTTCACCTTGTATTTTGTTTGGACCTCAGTCAAGGATCTCTCGAAGTGGGAGTGTGAATCCTTTGAGTTTTAGAAAGATAAGAATAGCGAAGCCTGGAAACTGAATTAATCTCAGCAGGACATGGGGCAAAAGGAGAGCCTAAGTGAGCTATGAGTGAAAACAATCCCTAATCCCTAGAAAAAGGCATGAGGGGTTGATATGGTGAAACGTGAATAAAGGCAAAAGGCCATTCATAGAGATAAAAGTGAGGTGAGCCATCTTGTCTGGATAAGGGGTAACCATTGCACTGTCTTCAAAAAAGCATGGATTTCCATGTGAAGTCGGTTACCCCAAAGAGATCTTGAAAGATGAGAAAATAGAGAGGAGGTGAGCCACTTCGCTAAGATTCAGGCACCCATTGCACTGACCTTCGAAAAAGCATGGATCTCCATGTGAAGTCGGATAGCCTGATGACGTTATCCTAGGAAGCGAGAAAATAGAGTGATCGCCCAATCCATGGCGATGAGCGGTCCATGTCCCTACCCTCACTTATATAATGTAAAGAGGCTTTGGCGTTAGGGAGGAAATTGGCTAAGGGGTGAGCATCGTTCCCACTAGTCGGATCGGCTGGAGGCCCCTAGAAAATACAAGGTGAAAACTCTTTTGTCACTTGCATGCTTAAAGGTGTGAATAAAAACTTCTTATATAGTATCCATCGAGACCTTGACTTCCTTAGCATATTTCTTACATTTGGTTGGCACGAGTTTAGTAGTCTTGGTAGATAGTGTAGGGGATTTCACCCGCTCAACTCCGAACACCTACACATCACTTGATCGATTAACCGTGAGAGAAAGAACTATCCTTGGTGCTTATATGAAAAGTGTTTAGGAAAGTATGCTTGCTTGAGGACAAGCAAGGTTTAAGTGTGGAAACTTTGATAAGCGCCAAGGATAGCACTTATAAGGGGCCTTTATTAGATTAAAAGCGCATCGTTTTGACATCCAATTACAACAATTGCATGCATTTCAGCTCAAATGCGATCAATTTCTTCTAACAACATTTCCAGAAAGAGTTTTGAAGTATTTCACAGATTGGAGAGGGATTTGAAGCTAAAATAGAGCAAAAGACAAACAAGCCGAAATGCAGTAGCGCCCCACGCAGCCTCACACGCATGTGGCTGGGCGTGGAATTATTCCAGAGAGCCACCACGCCACTCACACGCGTGTGAGCAAGCGTGATCAGGCCAAGGGCTATTTTGGGAAATTTGTTCCTTTTCTTTGTCACCTATATAAATCCCTTTTGCCCTAAACCTAGGGGAGGAAGGAGAGGAAGATAGATCAGAAAATTGATAGAATAGGATAGTTAGATCTAGAGGGTATTCTCCCCTCTTGGGGGAAAATTCCTTCCATTCATAGTTAGAATAGATCAAGGGCAAGAAGGAAGATTGGGATTCAAGATCAAGGTTGTAAGATCCCCTTTTTCAAGGGGTGGTAACCATTCTCTTCAATTTCTAATTCAATACTTGTTTCTTTGAATTTCCTTTTCCTTTTCTTGTTTCTTAGTATGCTAGAGTAGATTAGATAGGGGATTGGTGGCCCCATGGTAGATCTATGTGGATGTTTAATATTATTGCTTTGATTTGTGAATTGCTTGCTTGTTGGATGTTGAACTTGTGTGGATGATGTTCTTTAAGCTTTGTGCCTTTTGTGGCCACATTAGGTAGCAAACCCAAAGGAAGTGAGTGTGCGCGCGATAGCGGCCACCCACGAGTCTCACTCACCCACATCTCCGCTTTTAGTCCGAAAGGACAAGATCCGAGAGGAGTGGTAGACAAAGTGTTCGATGAAATGCCCCAACCGAATGAGGATGTGGGAGTCCAAAGTGTGACGCCACTTGGTAGTGTGCCATGAACTCCCTAGTCTATTCCACAACTTGCATTCACAAAACCAACCAAGGATAAACCACATGGAAAAGCCTAAAGCCCCAATCTCCACTTTACTTTTCTTTACTTTACACAACCTTTTATCAACCTTACCCTCTTACCAATGAATCCAACTCCTAGCCATTCCCGTAACTCTTTTCCTTCAACCTCTTAAATGCCAACACACCCATTCGATTCCCATTCGTCATCCTTGAGAGACACGACACTCGGGGAGTCTTGACTCTTCGTTTTACCACTACACCTTAACATACCCACTCACCCCATACAAACATTCATTGTCAATTTCAATTGGAAAGATTAAGCCCAATTAAATCAAATAAATTACCCGGTAGGAATAATTACCGGTCTCACGGTTTGAACGAAATTACGGGGTGTTACACTGCTGCACCATCTGAAGATACAGAATCTGAAGAAGAAGACTATTCAATCTTTCCGAATCGTCTGCCGAACACTTCTCCTACCACCGAAGGTTTACAAGATATAATCACCGAATCAAATCAACCGGAAGTACAACTTGATGATGACAATCTCGATGATTCTACAATAGACGAAGGAGCACCACCAACTACCTTTCAACCTGATTTAAGATGGCTAAGAAACCAACCTCAAGATCAAATCATCGGAGACATCCACGATGGTGTACGAACTCTTGCATCTATTCGGGAGTGCATGATGGCATGTTTTATATCTCAAATTGAACCAAAGACTATAGACGAAGCATTGAATGACTCGGATTGGGTCATAGCCATGCAAGATGAACTTCATCAATTCGAGAGAAACAATGTACGGGAGCTAGTTCCACAACCAACTCACCAAAATGTCATTGGAACGAAATGGGTTTTCAGGAACAAAATGAATGAGCAAGGAGTCATTGTTAGGAACAAAGCTCGCTTGGTTGCAAAAGGCTACTGTCAGGAAGAAGGAATCGATTTTGATAAAACCTTTGCTCCTGTGGCCAGACTCGAAGCTATCAGAATATTTCTAGCTTATGCTGCATACAAAAACTTTAAAGTGTTTCAAATGGATGTCAAAAGTGCCTTCCTAAATGGACTTTTGGAAGAAGAAGTGTATGTTGAACAGCCACTCGGATTCATGTCAGAATTCGGAACAGACAAAGTCTACAAGCTCAACAAGGCTCTATATGGCTTGAAACAAGCAACAAGAGCTCGGTATGATACATTATCATGCGTTCTTATAAGTTGTGGGTTCACGAAGGGACAAGTAAACAAGACCCTTTTCAGAATCAAAGATGGAGATCATATTCTATTGGTACAAATCTATGTGGATGATATAATCTTTGGAAGTACTTATTCGGATCTCTGTGAAAAATTCTCAAAACTCATGCAAGGAAAATTTGAGATGAGCATGATGGGAGAATTAAATTATTTTCTTGGTCTTCAAGTTAAGCAAGAACGTGACGGTATTTTTATCAATCAAGCAAAATGCACGAAGGATCTCATCAGGAAATTTGGAGTTGATGGGAAGTCCTCGGTCAAAATACCTATGAACCCTTCTTTAAGAATGAATATTGATAATGAAGGAAAGGAGGTAGATCAAACAAAGTATAGAGGGATCATTGGCTCTTTATTGTATTTGACTGCAGTAGACCGGATATATCTTTTGCAGTAGGTGTATGTGCTCGTTTTCAAGCTAATCCGAAGGAAAGTCATTTGAGTGCTGCCAAAAAGATATTAAGATATCTAAAAGGAACTCAAAGTGTAGGACTCTGGTATCCGAAGAGTAACGTCTTCGATCTCGTTGGGTATTCGGATGCGGATTTCATTGGTTGTAAAATTGACCGAAAAAGTATAACCGGGACATGCCAGTTCCTAGGGGGAAGGCTTGTCTCATGGTTTAGCAAAAAGCAAAACTCTATTGCAACGAGCACTGCTGAAGCCGAATACATAGCCGCGGGTAGTTGTTGTGCTCAGATATTATGGATGGTACAACAACTAAAGGATTATGGAGTTACAGCCAAAGAAGTAAGCATTCTGTGTGACAACACAAGTGCTATTGCCATTACTCAAAATCCTGTGCTTCACTCGAGGACTAAGCACATTGATATTAAATATCATTTCATCCGCGATCATGTTGAGAAAAAGGATATCAAACTTGAATATGTAAATACTGAAGATCAACTGGCTGATATACTCACAAAGCCGCTTGCCGAGGGAAGATTCTCCACTTTACGCCATGAGTTCGGCATGATCGAGATGAGCTAGCAAGCAGACAAGCGAATCCTTCTAAAACCGAAGAGACGTTACATTTATGGCGTGCAGCAATTAAAGTAGTCATAAAATTCAGAGTTCACGGATTCATATTAAAGATAAGAGCAAGCGTTTTGGACGGTTGCATCTCGAATGGTATTTTCAGATCCAAATCTAGCCAATCAAAAGAGTCCTAACCTCCCTATAAATAGACCACAACTAAGGAAGGGAGAAGCATCCCTAACTTCTCTTCCTTGGGTTGTTTTCTATTGTGTAGGTATGGACAAAGGCAAAGGAAAGAAGGCGAGCTCTGAGGACAAGCCAGCAAAGAAAAGATTCTCATTTTGGCTACTGCTAAAGGAGGGAAATAACAAACTAAACAAGTTGCGAGAAGAGAAGGGACAACCCCTTGAAGGTGACACTTCCAACCTTCCACTCGAGCTCTCAGACTCAGAGTCAGAAGACTATGTTCCTGCACCCCCAACCATGTCTGTCCTGGGTTTCCACTCTGCTGGATTAGCTCCACCCTCTGAAGAGCCCTACTGGCCTAACCAGGACATTGTACCACGACACACTCCTCCGCACTCTCTTAACTCTACTGGAGATGAAGGATGGAACGACGTCTAACGCTGGTACCAACAGAATCGACCTCCTCCACAAGGCCAGAATCAACCTACACAAGAGGATTTTGACGAAGACTATCTTCGTTATCTTGAGGAAATGCTTGAACCTGATGAGGTTCCAGATCAGTCCTTAGTCCAAGTGAACCAGCCGGGATACGAACCCATGCCTCCATCCTGGGATCATGACATGAGGGAATGGAGACGTTTTCACGAAGATCTTGCCCTAAGCGCTAGACTAGTTCAAAGCCCTCCAACCCCGGAGAGTAGTCAAGGTCAGAGCCTTCTGTCTACTGCTAATAATAGGCATGCAAAGGCCAAGGGAAAGGGTAAAGCGAGGAAGTAAGTTTAACTCCTCGAGGTGAAAATGGGGTTTGGATGGTTGTTATCTTATGTTGTCTTTGGTTGTTACCTCTGGATTCATGAATGGAATAAAAATGAGCTCTTCGTTATGATCCTCACACTACAAGAAAAATCGCGATTCACGATGGAAAAATTCCGTCGCGAAACAAGTTTTACGACGGAATTGTGACGGAATTCATTCCGTCGTCTATCGGCTTGTCGTAACTCCGTTTGCGACGGAAAATTCCATCGCGAAATATTACGACGGAATTATTCCATCGCCAATTTGCAATGGGGCTTTTTTCCATTGCAATTCCGTCGCAATTTGGCAATGGAAATAATTTTGTCGCTAATTTTAACACCATTTTGGAATCGAATATTCCATCGCGAAAAAATGACGAAATTACTTTCCGTCGCAATTTTTGCTACACATTTTTTTTAGAATGCAATTTTTGCTACAATTATTCCGTACGATTTCGTCGCATTTTTAAAATTATTTATATACTAATACGCTATTAATTCTAAAATATAACATAACTTTAAAAACACTATCCATCTGCATTAAATTCAAAGTAATAATACATATTAATCCACATCTAATAAATAATGATAGTCAATTCTGGTCTAAACAACAATATAAAAGTCTTAACAAACAACAATCAACATTAAGATCATTTGATTTGAGATGGAGGTGATGATGAAGTACCAACTCTCCCACTATCAAATAGCATCAATTCCTTGTTGCATAAGGAGTAATAGACTTCAAATTCTCAATTTCATCTCCTAGGACTTCTACCTTTGCAGAATTAGCATTGTTGGGTGGAATAGGCTTGTTTCTTAATTCTTCATTCTTCATCAATTGGAATAGGCTTCTTTCTTAATTCTTCATTCTTCATTTCTGTCTTCATTCTTCATCAACTAGAATAGGCTTCTTTCTTCATTCCTGTCTCAATTTCACTTTTCCCATCTAGAAATCTACACCCATCTACTCTGCCTCTTCATCATCAATAAATTCTTTTTCACTCCTAAAAGAAACAGATAGAAAATGTCTAGCAGTGAATCTGTTATCAAAATTCATTAAAGGTGTAGCTAAGGTTAAGGAATACTCCCTACATGGCTACATCCCTGCATAAGTTTCCCAATTTCACTGTCAAATAGATATTTAAGAATTGTTTATACTCACAAAAAAACAAAACAAAATACAAATAGAAGAGAATGGTGCCTTTCTCTTTCGTATCACAGTAGACACAGCTGGAGTAGACATTATTTCGTCCCTGTGGAGGAACCGGCGTGACTTTGTTTAATTTACACTTACATCCATTAGATAACTTACTCACCGTGTACATGTAACACATCTTCTGATAGGATTTTACTGGATTAGTGTAGTTTTCATGACACACAATAACTCAATAAGATGAACTAAAATAATGCTAAATATATAATTCATCTATGGTTCCATTTAATAAGCAAGACCCAATGGCTAGAATGATACCTCAAGACCCATAACCATAGGCTACATGAGTTTAAGCAAATCATATCATTAAATTCACAGGGAGCAAAGCTTGAACCCAAAGCATACACTTAAAATTAGAACCCACACACACTACAATGCAAAGTTAGACCAAAATCACCAAATACAATATCATGACAGAGGTTACAAACAACAGAGCAAGATCATATGCTGAACAACTTATCTACTACCAAACCAGATCTTCCTATGGCAAGTAAAGATTAATAAACTTCAGAAACATAACAGATTCAGTCAATTCTCAGGCCAATTTCAGAACATCATTATAGATCCTGAATTACAATAAAAAGATTACTACAAGAAACCTATCACGTTCTAAGTTTTTAATATGTTAATTGAACTTGTAATTCATCAACATTAAATCAGATAACATTGGAAATACAGACAGTAAGCAGTTTGAGAAGTAAGACAATCAACTTCCAGTAGATTAGGAACTTTGTTTTCTTTCTTTAACTTTGGAAAATTATAATTTGCAGTAGTCTGTTTCATGGTGTGAAATTTATATTGGTTAAATACTTTAGCATCCAAGGGTGAAATTTATATGGGTTAATCTCCAAAAACTCAAAATACAAACACACAGGCACACACACAGATGCAATACTAAGCCCATATCCAAAAACTCAAAACAAAATTTTTAAAATATCACAATAACAATAATATTTGAAATAAATAAACAAAAAATTGAAATAAATTAAATATAAAATAAATAAATAAACTTAACGTGGCGGTCGCGAGTGAGGTAGCGCCGGCGGAGGAAGGGCATCGGATGGCAGCTTCAGCAGCTTCAGCGGAGGAAGGGGGGCGGCGGCGGCGGCTGTGGCTTCAGATCTGTTGGCGGGCGGATCGGAGAAATGGTCGGCAACTGCAAAGGAGGAGGCAGGTGATGGCGTCGCTGAACGGCTGGCCGAACTGGTCGATGGTGAGCGACGGCGCAGCCGGTGGTGTTTGGAGATGGTGGCGTCGGCGATGGTGAAAGGCTGAAAGCTGAGTTTGGAGAAGGTCTCGGCTGAAAAAGCTGAAGCTAGGTTAAAATTTATATTTATCACTTTTACTTTTATATAATATATTAACCTGCTTTGTTAAAAATAAAATTATAAAAAAAAAAAAAAAAAGCTTCGTTTTGGTTGTGAATTTTGCGACGGAATAAAGTCCGTCGTTAATTCCGTCGCCAAATTTATTCATTTTCAAATAAATTGTTACATTTAGCAACGGAATAAATTCCATCGCAATTTCGCGATGGAAATTAAATTCGTTTTCGTCGTCATTTCTCAACGGAACTAAAATTGGTCGCAAATTCGGTCGCGAGTTTTTTACCGCCAAGTTTTCGCGGGTTTTATTTTCTATTTGCGCCAAATTCGCGACGGAATTATTTTCCGTCGCAATTCTATTGTTAATTTGCGACGGAATTTAATTCCGTCGCGATTCCGTCTCTATATCGCGACGGAATTTCCGTCGCGAATCGCGATTTTTCTTGTAGTGTCACTCTATCTCTATCTTGAGATAATCCGAATTATAAAACGGATATCACTTAAGTCAAAGTTTCCAAAGACTAAGAGGTCTATCACATGGTTACCGAAGACTAACATCTCGTATTTTTGAAAGAATTCAGTTCCATCGACCGAATCCTTATCAACCGAATGGTCATGGACTGAATATATGAAAGGACTTCAGAACCCCTCTCCAACCGAATCATTATCTACCGAGCCCTTATGCACCGAATTCTTATCAAGTTAAGAAACCCGAAGAGTCAGTGTCAAAACTTGGTGGACAAGACATTGATCGGAACTCTTTCAATGAGTTACATTTGACCATTTACTCTCATAAACGTGGGATCGTGGGGGAACACGTGTCATTACATGATTTGTTGATTGCATCTGAGCATGCGCTCCACCTACCTTGAACTGCCGAACCGTCAGATGTGAAAGGACGGGCTATAAGTGACAAGATGGCATAATGAGTATATTTTCTCTCTCCTCATTAATTGCAACAATCACATTGTGAGAAAATGGCTTTTACAGTACAAGTCGTGAATACGGTCCTTTGCCATTTTTACCCATTCCTTAAAGGGCATTTAAGGAGTTTGTCACTTATGCATAAATTCACACTACTTTTATCTTGATAACCCGACCCATAACCTCTCACCATATATAAACCCTCTACAACCTCAATACCTCACTATTTTTACCTTCACAACTAAATCATCCCTCCAAAAACTCTAAACTACCTTCAAAAACTCATACACAACCAAAATGTCGTCAAGCTCAAGTTCAACCTCTGGAAGTTCAGGCTCATCATCTGATGATGCTTCCAATACCCACAAACCCGCTCCTAAACCGTCATCCTCACCGACAAAGTCTAAATCATCTCTAGAAAAACTCTTCATACCTCCACGGATCATTTCTCAACCATGTGAGGATCGTGATATCTTCAACTTCTTTCTCCACCGCCTTCCAGGTCAAGAGTCTAAATACTGTATGGTCAAGGCGGGTTCAATCCTTGATGTTGATGGATTTCACGCAAAAGTGATTGACAAGGAGTTTGAAAAGCAGGTGGTCCAATGCCTTAAGGATGGTCATCTTTATAACTTTGCAACCCTCAAGCATAAAATCTGGTATCCTCTTGACGTCACTCAATTCTATATAAATGTTGAACTTCATTCTGTTAATGGAGTTGATGAGATAAGGTCGGTGGTTCATGGAACCACAGTGACTGTCACCCATGAAGACATACGTAGAGTCTTTGGCTTTCCCGTATGTGGTGAAGGATATCATCCAGATTGTTCTGGAAAAGACTATAGTAGAAAACGGATGTGGAAAAAGATGAGAGGATATTCACAACCCTCCTCAATCCCATCCACTCTTAAGAAGAAGATGTTGAAACTTGACTATGAGTTTGTCATCGACATACTCAACCGAGTTGTCGAAAGCAAACAGTCTGGAACGGACGAGATTGCTAATAAGAAGATGAGAATGCTATGTGCTCTTTTAGACAATTATCCTGTGGATTGGTCACGGGTCATTTTTGACTTTCTGTTAGACAATATCCAAACTGGTGTTGATGAGAAGTCCAGATGGATAATCAAAGTAGTTGGATATAGATTTGTGATAAGTGTCATCTTAAAAGACAAGAAAGTTAAAATGCGCACTGGAACTGCCACTCACCGTACTCATTACTATATGGGTTCAAATCCTCCTAACTATAACAAAAGAAAGGCAAACGAGATAGAAGCTGCCCAGAAGAAAGAAAGCAAGAAACACAAATCCAAGTCCCCAAAGAGTTCAGTTGAAAAGGAGAAAGCTGAGGCTTCTAAAGGTCATGATTCGGACAGTTCTGACAGTCCGGTAAAGAAGAAGAAGAAAGAATCATCCAAGAGGAAGGAATCATCCAAGAAGAAGGGATCAAAACGTGTTGAATCCTCTCGAAGGTCCGAATCCTCATCTACTGAGGACGAGGCAAGGAAATTGAAAGTGGAATCTAAAAAGCGGAAGCCTAAACAACTCAAGCGTCCGAAGAAGAAACTCAAAAGAGATCAGAAAGAGGAAGTCATAGCAGAACGGAACGACAAGTCAACTGTTGTCTTACCAACAGTGGAGGACCAGCAACGAACTCTGAGTGATGAACGAACAAGAGTTCTTTTGCCTCCCCTAGACTTCAGCAGAGATGATAGTGATGAGGATGATCAAATGCCTCTCACTAGATTCATGAAGCCGAAGTCTTCACATCCTGAACCTTCTGATTCACATGCAACAGCTGAGCCAGCGCAACTTTCCAAATCCTTGGTTATTGCACCTCTAAGGCTCCTGTAACCGAAGGACAAAATTTGGCCGTCATTGGGCACCACAATCCGAATGATTCGGATTCTGATTCTACATGGATAGAGGATGATTCTGAGGGGGAAGATGTTGGCACCCCTCGACCAATCTATCGTCCTATACTTGAAGCTGTACGAAGACAGATTAGCGAAAAGTTGCCTCCCTTTATGGCCGCTATAATGCTTGCACAAGATGATGCTCTCCGACGTGTCTATCTACGTCACCCACTTGTTTCAATTGTTCGGATTGAGGAACTTCCTTCTGAAGACAATCAGTCTGAAGTACCCGAATCATCATAGCAGCTTATTGTTCATCCTGACAGTGTTACTCGTCAAATTGATGCAGATGTTGCATTAGCCCATCAGTTAGCCTATGAAGACTCAGATGGCGAGATGGCTTATAACGAAGCATTATTAGATTTGCCCTCTCATGAAGTCATCCTAAGGCGAGAACTTGCCAGAGTTTACAATTGGCAAGAGTGGAGAATGTCCAGCCTTCGGGTAATTGCAAGCACCATTAGTGAAATGGCTGATGAAGAGGAGTGGGCATTGGATTGGATGGGTACAAGATCAGTATTTGATGCAACAAGGCCAGAAGAAATTGAGCATGTTTTTGCTGAAAAACTTCAAGGGAGAACGACTCGGTTCGGAAAATCTGTGGATATAAATGTTGGCTACCGAACACCTCGAGAACGCCAAATGCTCGAAGATATGAAGATTTCCAAAATTCATAATATTTCCCGAGCACAGACAGAGATTAGAGATCTCCGACCAGATAGTGGGCCGAGCCGTCATCCCGAAGGAAAGGAAGATGAAGAGGAATCAGATCTTGATTCTGATGAAGGATGTGGAGATAAGTCTGACAAGAAGGATGATGATGATAATGGTGATAATGATGATCCATCTGGGAATGTCATTCCTCCTTCAACAGAAGCCACAAGAAAGACAAGCTCTGATATCCAATCTGATCCTCATGATTCAGGTGAGCAGAATGATGGTGGAAAAACACCCTCTGATCAACCACCAAATGATGCAAGTAACGATCCGAACAGTCAAGGACCTACGGATCAACCTACTCTCCCCGAATCACTGGAATACACAGTCATGCTAAGTCAGAGTTCAGCCTGAGATGACAATCCGGAAACATCTCGTGGTGCGAATCATGACGGCTTAGTTTTCATAGATGAGGACATGATCACCTCCTCTCAGAATCTAGTGGATGTTGAAGTTCAGATGTTTCCCGACTTCACTCAGGATGGAAACATGGAAGCATCCCGAAGTGCTAGTCCCAAAGACTCATCTTCTCCGACAAAGGAATCTGAAGACTTGAATGACTTGCATGAGGACAAGCAAGGTTTAAGTGTGGAAACTTTGATAAGCACCCAAGATAACTAGAAATATAATTAGAGTCTAAATTGGGATTATTTAATAGTGTTTAGCATCTTTTTGTGAATAACTTATGGCATTTATGCTCTAATGCGTAAGTCTCGTGGAAAACCATTTCTTTGGTGTTTTAAAGTATTTTACAAATCCCGGGAGCTATGGGGCAAAACATGAGGACGTAACGAGCATCGGAGAGAAGAAGGGATCCCGAGATGGGCTGGAAGGCTACTCCACGCGTGGAACCGGCGTGGATCGTTTCTAGTGTTGATCCACGCCGGGGGTCCACGCGTGAACAGGAGTGTAGGAAACAAATTAAAAGGGCAATTTTGGGAAGGCTATTTAAAGGTTCTAGTTAGAAATTTTAGGGAGTTGGATCATTTTTCACATTACATTTCTTAGATTAGCATTTTTCATTAGAGAGCTTTTTAGAGAGAGAAAGATAGATCTTATATTTTGATTCCATTTGATCAAGGATTGAAGAACAAAGATACTTTGAAGATTGTATTGCATTTCTATTAGGTAAACTCTATCCATAATCTAGTTCTATTTCAATTCTAGTTGCAATTTACATTTCTTGAGTTGAATTAGGTTTTTGTGATTTCAATCTCATGAAAATGAGTAGCTAATTTCCTTTGGGGATTGAATTGTGTGATGTTGTGTATGCCTAGTGTTGATCTTCAATTCTAATTTGTGAAAGTTGATTCGATATATTTTGGAGTTCTATTCTTGTTCTTTGATTGTTGTTTTGGTTTGGTTCTAAGAGTTTTTGGTTAATCTCTTGGAAGATTGAGGCCTTGATCTAAACATGATTAGTGTTTAGTGTTGAGGTTAGTTTTTGCAATCATAGATCCTATAAAAATCTAAGTGTAGATTAGTAGGAAGGTGTTGAAACCAAAAAGTTTGTGGAAATGCCTCTAAAGCTTTTGGTTACCTAACAAGTATTTCTTAGCTAGAGAGCCTTAGTACACTAGTTGTGGAAAAGGATTGAGAGATCACACCCTTGAATAGCCAAGTAGTTGAATCAACATTCCCTAGCTTTAAGTCACACGATGAGGCATCACAACCGAGCATAATTCATTCCCTTGTTTTATACAATTGTTTGTTTCATTTTTGTTTACTTTAATTGATCAAATTTTCTACCAACAAATGTTTACTCTGCGTACCTTGACAACCTCAAAAATTCCATTATGTGTTCACTCGATTAATGGCTAAGTAATCTTCCGCATTACCTCCTTAGAGACCGACACACGGGGAGTTCTGACTCTCCGTTTTATTCTTTTGAAAGCATCCATTCCATCACCACCCAATACTACATACATTTTCAGGGTACAACTGTTCTTCACGTGCATTAGATTAGTATGATATGATATAGAATTGACAGGTCTTCACCCATTAAAATTTCTTGTTACAAACCTTAAAAGCATCTCAAAATTAGCTTTGCTATCAACGTTTACTTAATGCTAAGCAAGAGCAACTCAAAAAGATCATTTCCAAGAATCAACAGAGATAATGATGTAAAAGAAGCGCTTTTGTTATTCCAATATCATATTTAAATGACCCTTCATCGAGCAAAAAATGAATATGAATTTGATATTTTAGTGGGTGGGCTCACAATACTATAGTACATGTAGAGATTAAATTAGTGAAAATAACAATTTTACAATGTAGTTGTTCCACATACAATATTCTCACACAAAAATAATTACTGGCAAATGAGTTCATTCACCCATGTTGAAAATTTTTCATGATCATAATTTATTTGCATGTTCTTAGAGCAACCTTATTAGTTTAGGTTTTTTTGCAGGTTTTTTTCAGACCATGTACAGAGAGAAAGTGAAAGAAAAAAATTGTGTCAAAAAAATAATAAAGAATTACTCGGGCGCATCTAGTGCGCTTTACACCCACCAAATCGAATAGAGTAAGTTTAATTGTAATTTTTTGGGTGGACCTACAAAAAACCCACTTCTTAAGCCCTCCCCATTAGTCTTTTTGGACAAAAATTTTAAGAAAAAAACCTGGCTAATTTTATCCTTAAAATACTCACTTGTAAAAGTGAATTCTATCTTCACAATTTCTCTACAATACTCTGTCTTTCAAAAGCGTCACATGCTACCATGGACAATTTTCTTTTCTTTTTACTTTACAAGCTTGCAGGACACATATAACAACAAAAGTTATATATATATAGAGTTAATACCACAAATGGTCCTCTGACTATTAGGCTAGTACTCCTTTTAGTCCTCGACTTTCAATTCGACCATAAATGATCCTCTGACTTTCATTTTTGACAGTAAATAGTCTTCCGTTAAGATTTCTGCTAAATAGGTGTTAAATCTATGGGTAATATCGTCAAATTGATTAATATTATTATGATTAATTCTTTTTGAGAATTATATGACACCATAATTAATTTCAAACATTAATAAACATTAAGTTAATAAATATAATAACAAAATGGACGTGACAAATCACATAAATGAACAAATTAAAAAAATTCCATGATTAATGTTCGCAATTTGTACTTGATTAATTATATTAATTCAACGGTGGCGACCTTCAGTTATGTCCCAAACAAAATGTTTGATCGATTAATAAAGAGTGAAAAACTATTAATCATCCATGTATGAACAACCATGAAAATTATGGAAACAAGATTTTAAAAAAATTCATCCATTTTAATCTGTTGGTTAAATTAAAAACAGATAGCTCTAATATTAAATTTTCATTTTGTACGCACAATTACAAGAATAATGTGTATTGTCTTTTTATTTAGAAGTATTTATATTTGTTAATTTTTTCAATTATGTTTGTTGGTGAAAAATTGTAAACATATATATATATATGTATTCACTAGTATATCCACATATTTTCTAAGCCTCATCCTTTCAAGGTTAGCCTTATTTCAGTCTTAACACTTTGACAAATGATCCTTCTTAAATTCATCCTAATGATTGAGAATTTGTGAAGCAACCAAATTCAATTGTTAAATCTCAAAAGAAAAAAATAAAAAATTATCTAGTTATCCTATTTGCTTTAGTTAAAGATTGAAAATAAAGTTTGAGAAAATAAACCAAGTTCATGCTTTGAAGACTATTGGGTTTCATCCTCCTCTTTAATCATTGCTCCTACCATGAAAAAAAAAACATATCCAACCACCCATCTCTTCCTTTCAATTCAAATCCAAGCAAATAAAAACAAACAAATAAAAACAAGAAACAATTAATTAGCACCTTCAAAAAGTTACTTCCTGTGTCCTTCAAAAGCAGATGGGGTGCTACATATAATTTCCACTATTTGTTCTGCAAAAAAATGGGGAAGATACAATCAAAATTTTCCAGTAAAGCTTATATGATAGCTGCCACCAAATAGCACAAAATACAAAGTCATCAAATAATGAGAGAATTTCTTGTATTCTATCAGACTACTGAATTGATCTCAGTCTAAACTGTGCCGTGATTCATTACAAATCAAATCTAGAGCTTCTTCTTTTCTAGACTTGCTGCAGCACGCCTTTGTCGGTGCTTCCAGGCTGGCATCTTCCCCGGGAAGGCCCACCTCAACAATCGTTCCCACGAGTAGCAAGACAGGAACATGAGAACTGCCCAGACCAACAACTTATCTCTCAATCCTGTTGGCAACGGGACTAACTTCAACCAGTCATTCAAGTTCCTGAATAAATCAGAGGTGATAACAGTGAAAAAACCAACAGCACCCAACAGGGCGTAAAGAAATGGTTTGTTTTCTGATATGCTCTGGTTGAAAGGACGGCCCATGTAGTTCACCGCAAAGGTAGCCACCTGCAGCATCATGCTCACCATGTATGAAACCGTATTCACAAGGTTCGGATGAAAATCGGAGTCTGGCTCGATACATTCATCTGGCATGTATTTGTTGGCTTCATTGACAGAAGAAATCAAGAAAAAGAGGTGAACGGCAAATTGCCCTAGAAGAGAGAGAAAAACATAGGCGCAGAAGATATTTGGATGAGGGCGCTCAGCTGAAAGGTTTTGAAGTGGGCGAGCATGCGAAATGAATAGAAAGAACGCAGCAGTAAATACCCCACTGATTGTAGCCTGGACGTCACCGAGTTTCACACCATCCAAGTACATCACACTCAATACATAGGCAGTCGCAAGGCAGTTAAGTCCAAGTATTTTAAACATCTGGAGGGTGGTTACTAGGGTACTGCGACCTTGACGGATGATGTCTGTGGTAGGGGCTACTGAAGCATGCTTTGCAGTGAATGGTGATGCCATTGAGGCATCCCCAAGTTTAACAATAGGGGCTTGACCATCACCGCCCTCATTTAGCTCATCCATGAGTTTCTTCAACTTCTCCCGTTGCATCTCTGCCGGTGTAAGATGGCGGTTAGCAGCTTGGCTACTGGTGGATTCTGACCTTGAAGTACCTCTACTATTCACACTACCATCTCCATTCTCTATTGCAGGCTTGAGTTTCTTTGACTTGGGATTTTTTGGGGGTTCATTTTTAGATGATGCAGATTTCTCACCCTTAGAGGGCGGAATTGCATTCAACAAAGCTACTCCAACATGTGCCTGAAGGAAAAGAATTACATTACATTAAAATAATAGCTGCTTAATACCCTGACAAACCACTTTCAGCAACCTAGCTAAAAAATGTAAAGGCACAGGTTTTGCAATCATGCTACTTCAATTCTCCTCAGTATAAGAAAAGGCAATTTTTTTTGTTATTGTTAATGGGGACAACTTGGTTCATTAAAACAGCGCACGGCAATCTGCAACAATTCACCTCTTGAAATTCACAAATAACAATCTAGAACATAGAACCATGATATACCTGCTTCAAGGCACCAACATCGTTAGTTCCATCACCACACATCAGTGCTATCCTTCCCACAGACTTAAAAGTGGTCATAATAAGTTCCTTTTGCTCAGGGGCAACCCTTGCAAATACCTGGAAAACAGAAGACCCTTTTTACAAACTAAAGTAAAAAGAGATCAAGCAAGAGAGAGAGAGAGAGAGAGACAAGCGTGTTTTCATTCAGCACAACCTTGACATATGGAATTACTTTAAGTGTAGCTGATGTCTGCTGCAACATCTCAACACATTCACCTCCAATACAAAGATCATAAGTTTCTGAAAGAGCTTCTACTTCATTCTCACTATTAAATCAATATAAATAAGAAAGTCAGAATATGAATAGAAATTTAAAAAGAATAAAACCATTCGGAGTGTATATGTACATAGACATAAGTCTTCCGTTTTTTTAACTCCTAGTAAAACCAGAACAAAAGGTGTGGATTGTAGAACAGACAACAAAATGGAAACATGGCAAATTCCAGTCATAGAGCCCACAATATGAGAAGAAAAAATAACTGTCAGAAACTACTTGTTATGGAATATAGATATAATATATAGAATCTCTATAGATTAGGCAGTCTTAGGGATTTTGGTATAGGCATATGGAAACTTGTTTCCTTGTTTGGTGTCTTCTAGCTTATATATATATAGGGTTGGGTTGTTTATTCTCTTTGGTGAAGTATGTACAGAATATTCATAAAGTATTCTCTTTATTCTCGTAACATGGTATCAGAGCGTGTACGATAAAGGATTTTTTTTTCTCGCTCCGCTGTCGCCACCGCCCATCTAGGAGGACTCGCCGGCGTCCGGCGACCCTAGCTGCAGAATCCGGCACCGATCTGCCCAGCGCGTGAGACCACGCGCTGCCATCAACAGCCGCCACCTGTCACATGCCAGCGCGTGCGGCGTCTCTGGCGACCGGAAAGCTTCCCCGATCGACACCTCCAGGATCGCCCAAGTCCAGTGGTCTCGGATCTAGACTTGGTTTGGATCAGTTGCTTCGGTTTTACGGTCAGGTTGTATCGTACACCTTCAGGTTCCTATTTTGTGTGCTTTGTGATCTGTTTTTTGGTTTGGTATGGCTGAATATCAATCTGATATGTTGCTAAGTCGGTTCTAATCTCTGCTGATGAGTTTGCTGAGTTTTCTCAGTACCGAGCCTCTTTAAAGCATTCATCATCTTCGGTCACTGCTATTGCTAACTCCGGTAATACAACTTCTTGCCTTCACTCGTCTTCTTCCAAATGGATCAGAGACTCAGGAGCCACAGATCATATGACAGGTAACTCTAGTCTATTTTCCACATTTTCTCCCTATACACATAGTCCTCCTGTCACCTTAGCTGATGGATCCACCTCCCGTGTACTTGGGTCTGGTACTGTTTTGCATGTTCCCTCGCTCCCATTGTCATCTGTCTTGAGCCTGCCTAACTTCTCGTTCAATTTAATTTCGGTCAGCCAACTTACTCGTACTTTAAATTGTTGTGTTACGTTCTTTCCTTACCATTGTCTGTTTCAGGATCTTACGACAAAGAGGGTTATTGGGAAGGGGCACATGTCTGGGGGTCTCTATATTCTTGACACCACGAGGCTGGAGTCTATGGCTTGTTCCAGTGTTGTTACCCCGTTTGATGCTCATTGTTGTTTAGGCCATCCTTCCCTTCCATTGTTAAAGACATTATGTCCTCAATTTCGGAGTTTGTCCTCCTTATCTTGTGAGTCACGTGAGTTTTCTAAGCACCATCGCGTGCATTTGAGTCCTAGAGTCCAGCTGAAAGGCAAATCAGATCACTTCATGTTTTACAAGTGGTCTAAAGCAGGCATTATTTGGTTAGTGGTCTATGTGGATGACACTGTCCTTACAGGGGGTGATATCGAAGGGATCTCGTCTCTCAAGACATTTCTTCATAGTCAGTTTTCAAACAAAAGATTTGGGGCCACTGAAGTACTTCTTGGGTATTGAAGTTTTAAGAAGTAAAACAAGTATATTACTTTCTCAACGAAAATATGTACTTGACTTACTATCTGAAATAGGAAGATTGGGTACTAAACCATGCAATACTCCCATGATACCGAACATACAACTGTCAAAGGAGGGGGAATTGTTTAAAGATCCTGAGAGGTACAGGAGTTTAGTTGGGAAGCTGAACTACTTAACAGTGACTCGTCTAGATATTGCATACTCTGTTAGTGTGGTGAGTCAGTACATGGCATCTCCAACTATTGATCACTGGGCAGCTGTAGAGGACAACTTGAGTTACTTGAAAGGAGCCCCGGGACATGGAATTTTGTATAAGAATCATGGTCATACTAGAATTGAGTGTTTCACTGATGCTGATTGGGCAGGATCAAAAGAAGATCGAAGATCAACAACTGGCTATTGTGTTTTCTTTGGAGGTAATCTGGTTTCGTAGAAAAGCAAAAAGCAAAATGTGGTTTCTCGTTCAAGTGCAGAATCTCAATATAGGGCAATGGCACAATCAGCATGTGAAGTGATGTGGATAAACAACCTCCTGAATGAATCGGGTTTCAAAGGTCCAATCCCTGCAAAACTATGGTGTAATAATCAAGTTGCTCTTCATATTGCATCCAACCCAGTATTCCATGAAAGAACCAAGCACAGAGATTGACTGCCACTTCATTCGTGAAAAGATACAACAAGGTTTAATATAGACGGGATTTGTGAAGACTGGAGAACAATTAGGGGACCTATTCACAAAGGCCCTTAATGGCACTCGAGTTAGTTATTTGTGTAACAAGTTGGGCATGATTAATATCTATGCTCCAACTTGAGGGGGAGTGTTATGGAATATAGATATAATATATAGAATCTCTATAGATTAGGCAGTCTTAGGGATTTTGGTAGGTAGGCATATGGAAACTTGTTTCCTTGTTTGGTGTCTTCTAGCTTATATATATATATACATATATAGGGTTGGGTTGTTTATTCTCTTTGGTGAAGTATGTAAAGAATATTCTAAAGTATTCTCATTAATCTCATAACACTACAAAAGCAGGGCAAACATGCAAATATTAGAAATGGTCTTTAAATACGGTTATCTGTACCTGTAACTGACTATGTCAGTCTCATCAGGCGAAACCCAGTCATATTTTTCATTGTTCTTTGCACGGCTAAGAATCATTGCTGGTTTGGAAATGATGTGAACTTGACTAGCTACATGGCAAGCTGTCAAAGCTTGATCACCAGTAATCATAACCTAAAAATAACATGGAGATGAGTATTTTATCAATCCCTAAAATTATGTGGAGATGAGTACTCAAATTACAGTGTTACACAGTGATCTGAGATATCTACATACCAAATCATGTGATGATTTTTTTAACTCAGACAATACAGTAGCTGAATCTACTCTGATGGGGCAATTAAATACCTGAATTTTATTGGAAGAAGATTGAAATAAATAAATAAATAAATAAATAATAAAGATACCAGATGAATTATATAATAATACATAAAATGAGATTGAGTTACCGCAAAGCCAGCAAAAGTAAGGCCACTTTCCACAATGTCTCTTTCCAGGCTTCTGGCTTCACTAACCTTCAACAAGTTGTAAAATATAACAGACACCTTAGAAAGATAAAGAATGCAAGGGGAAATAATGAAAAAGCAATATGGAGGGAAAAAAGTACATATGTACAACATTAAAGCAAAATGGCGCAAAGACACAAATGACTTAAATACTTCCAGTCCTCAATAAAACAAACCATGCATAAGGGACCACTTCAATGCAGAAGGCTAAGATCTTGAGCTCAAAAAACGATATAGTATTAGTACCAGAGGATCTTGAAATGCCAAAAGATCATAACGAGAGTTTTGCCATACTTTTATCCAATGATCATGCTTAAGGGATCACTTCAATGCAGAAGGCCAAGATCTTAAAAGCTTAAAAGCCATATAGGATCAGAGGATCTTGAAATGCCAAAGATCATAACAAGAGTTTTGCCATACTTTTATCCAATTATCTGGCTACTTGCCTCAATTAACCTAGAAATGTGTGGTTTTTGAATACTGTAATCTACTATACAATGTGAGCACAATTTTTCTAGGATCTACAGTTTACATCTTCTAAGACAGATAATGGTAAATGAAAATAATAGATTTCTTGATAAAGGAGTCTTACTGTCATCTCTGGAAGAGGTTTAAAAGCCAGGGCCAACACTCGTGATCCTTGACGGGTGTATTTCTTGTAGGTAGGGACATAGAAATGTGGAACATCAACAAGTCTATCCTGAATTGTTTCTGGTGCACCCTGAAAATTAATTGGTAACAACTTATAAGGGTGCTCTGAAATGATCCGCTACTCACCCTTCAAGGTTAGATGATGGAAAATCACATTCATGCAACAGGCAAAAGGTTTCTCCAGCTTCTTGTTTTTTTTTCCGACCGGGTGTTTGAGGGGGATATATTCAAGCTACTTGACTACTTGTACATGGCAAGAATGTGGTAATTACTTTTTGCATTTTTAGGAGAAGTATTTCAACATTCAAATGCACAAGTAACAACAAAGAAGTCTTTTATGTGCAGACCAAGAAATTGATGTATAGGATGGTTAAACATAAAACCATGTTTTTAACTAATCTGCTAAGAGTGTAATAAAAATACTGGAAAAGATCAAGCTAGCAAACAAGCAACTTACATAAATACTGGACAATATCAAGCTAGCAGCCAAGCAACTTACATAATGCTATGAAGTCAATTTTATATTAGAGTAATTTCATAAAATATCCATGATTCTCCACTTCTAAACGATTCGTTATCATACACACACAATAAATAAAATAAAATAAAAACTCGCTCTGTCCAACTTAATTTGTCCTCTTTTCCCTTTTAGTTCATCTTAAAATAATGTCCACTTTCCTAATTTACATACCACTACCACTGACTTTTTTACTTACAAATTTACCCTTTACTCCTTTTAACTTTTCTAGGTCAGTCCTAATACACTTCCTTTTAGAAAGACAAATTTGGAAAGGATGTCGTATTTTATTTGTTTTATTAAATATCATGCCAAACACAACTATCACTTACAAAATGGGATGGAGGGAATATTAACCTTTTTTACTCACTATTACGTGTAGATTGGAAAGTGATAACAATACAGAAAGTACATGTGACAAATCTCTATGTGCAAACCTTTACAAAGGCAAAAAATTAGATAGTAGTTATCAACAAATTTACGTTATTCTGCTCCAATTCAACTATAGAGCACTGTCGACAAGCCCATGCCAACTCCCTAAAATTTTTTAAGAACATATATAAAAATCTCTATGTGCAAACCTTTACAAAGGCAAAAAATTGCTCTTGCATCCGAACAACCACTGCCATTCTCTTCAAGTGAGATGCAAAATGGTGCCTATGCACAATTTGAACAGCATCATCTCCACCCCTGCAGGAGTAGACAATAATTCACAACATATGAGAAGAGTATTGTGTTCAAAGTGCTATTTTGAAATAAGAAATGGAAGCCAATCAAGATAAAGAAACCAAAGAAATGCTCAACAGAAATGGAAAAAATTTCAAACCTATTTCAAATGGATTTTAACCATGAGGTGTAGAAATTATATGAAAAAAAAAAGAAAAAAAACCCGCAAATTAGATACCTCTTGCCAGATAGTTCTTATCGTTGATAAAAACCCACATACATTCCTAGATAAATGTATGCATGTATTTTGCACAATGGCGTGCCACAATCATAAAAAAAAGATTTAGTTGACCTATATACTCTTGGAAGACACTACCAACATACATACAGATAGATATCCATAGAGGAGATACAAGAAAGAAAGAGATGAAACAAGATAAGGTTAGGAAAAAGCTTGATAAATCCAACACTGTTGTAAAAATGACAATTCAATGCATGCTTACTTTTTTGGCATGGCTTTTTCATCTGATTTGTATGACCAATCAATCCCCTTAAGTGCAGCCTTCTCCAGAGGATCACCAACCTACATTACCCAAAAAAGGAAGAAAATTGGCCATAGAACATGAGAAAAACACACAAGATTGCCCCCAAGAGCTGAAACTACCAGAAAAACACACAGCAACTTCCCTATAATGGTCTTCAATGTGGTCGTTCAAGCAAGAGATGCAGGGAAGAAGCAATAAAAACTTGCTTATTATTTGGTGATTCATTATATGTGATGGTATAAAAATACCAGTAGAAGTTGGCTAACTTGCAAATTCAGGTTCTTCAAAGGCAGCCAACTTTTCTCCATTCTATAGGCATGGATTTTATTTTAGCAGGCCAAAAACTAGAATCTGAGTGACTTCAATAATGGAGTGAATTGCAGATTATCAATACGAACCGATAGTACTTCATAAAAACTCAAAATAAAAGAATTGATACCATGCACATCACCGAGGATGTAGCCTAAGTTGGAGAACATACACCCTCAAACTAGATTCTATGCTACAAGAACCTATGCCCTTGGTCAACAATGAAGCATAACCCTACACCTAGAAGGAATAACAATTTGAAAAGCCTGAATGCCTGATCTCAGAATATATTAACTTCAAATTCTTACCAGCTTATTATCAACAAAAACCAATGCATGGCAAGAGGCAAGAATTTCCAGAGCTCGTCTTGGGACTTTACTCATATCTCTTTCCAAGTCTTCACTATCTGTCAGCCCACCAACACCAGAGAATTCCTGACAGTTGAAACATCAAAATGTCAAAAAATGAAGTGCCCAAAAGGCCAAAGGGTGAGATGATATTGCCAGCTCCATACCATGTCATCTGATGTCAACGTCCCAGTCTTATCAAAACAACATATATCAACCTGCAGAAGGAACCAAGGTCAAGTACTATTTCATCACTAGTTTCTCATAGTTCAGAATTCTTGAACTAAAAATACATATTGACTTATCGAGAATTCCAATCACAGAATCCAAAAGTACCTTCCCGGCAAATGGGATTCGAAATGGCTCAGTGCAAAATATCCCACGTCGTGCTAGTGCAATCAAAGATGTATTAACAGCTATTGATAGCTCCATTGGTAGCTCAGGGGGGATGACTGAAGTAATAATCAGGGAACAACTGAGAACCAGCTTGTATTTACTTCTTGTTGGGTCCTCAAGCCCCTGCATTAGGAAACCCATATCAGAAACAAAACCATTTCACATCATATTCAATAATTAAATTCAACATAAGTTTACAGGAATGCCATATTCACAAATTTACACTATAGCTCCACCTCAGAAAACTTAGAAAAACTATTTTCCTGTTTTTCAGGTTTATAATCACATAAAGATAAGTTATACCTTCTTAAGAACATAGCCAGCTGCAATTAGCGCAAACACGACCAAAAAGAGAATGAATAGTCCACTTTCCCAGCTGTTAGCAGTTACCTATGACATAGAAATTAGGGCATCATTATGATCTATCCAGTGTCTGCATAACCATGATCAAGCAGTGTTTTTACAGAATTACCCTCTCAGTGGAAAATAATATAGTCCGCATCAATTTTCCTTGGCTAGTCTCAAACCCAGTTCGTAGAACAACAGCCAAGCAGCCACCATCAGGGGTCTTCATTTGATGTGTCTACCCATACAGAACCAAAAAGATCAAAATATGAACTGACATAAAACAATTGGATAAAACAAAGTAAAGCTATAAATGACCTTATCTGGTGTGTGTTGCAAAATCTTTGTTCCACCAAAAAGGACGTGAGCTTTGTCTCGTCTAGCTGATAATTTCTCACCAGCTCCTCTACCCATGATTGAAACCTGAAATTAGCATAGGAAACTGTCTTTCACCATGAAAAATAAAAACAAAATAATGCTCTGTACAAAAACATCCATCTTCCATAGCTCACACTCATGCCCCATGGATAGAATAGAAATTTAAGATGCCAAAGAAAACCCAAAAAAAAAAAAAAAAAAAACAGCATCTGCTAAAATTAAACAATTCTCCTTTGCATATAAATATTTAGAGAAATTTCTACTTTTGGTCCCACGACTTTGGTATCATTTCCACTTTTGGTCTCTGACTATTTAAATTTCCACATTTGGTCCTACGACTTTTAAATCCCTACCACATTTGGTCCTTCCGATCAAATTCCGGTCACATTCTGATCACCGGCAATTATTTTCCGGCGAATGAGTTCAGTTAAGGACAATTTTGTCATTTCATTTTTTAAATTTAAAATAAAAATAAAAAAATAAAAAAGAAAAGAAGAAGAGACAGAGAAGCAGGCGGGGCTGGTCTTCTTCTTCTTCGTTCGGCGCCGGCAATAGAAAGTGCAGAGAAAGATCACAAGTATTTTTTTTTTTATAAAGTTACATGCCAATCCAAGAAACTCTTTCAGAAACTCAAAGCCATTGTACTGAAAATTCCAAATTATTGTGATCCTATCTTCTGTATTATCAGAATCTACCATAACTTCTTGCAACCAAGCATTGCTATTAGAACTCCAAAAGTTCATTCCACCATGTTGAGCAAAAGGTACTAGTGGAAATAACATTCACCGCTCATAAAAATCAATGCCAAATGACAAAGGAAATAAAAAGAAACTAACCTTCCATTGGGGAGTGGATTCACCAGTCAGTATAGCTTCATTCACAATAGCACTTCCAGCTAGCAAAAGCATGTCAGCTGGCACATTCTTGTCCTCTCCACTTTGACCAACAGAACGCCCAATGGACACAACATCTCCAGGCAATAGGTCAGTTCCAGATAATTTTACCCACCTAAAATAGAAACTCTTATTGCATGGGAAAAATCTATCCATATTTTCTACATCTTATAAGCATCATATAGTAGTAACAATAAACTGAAGAAAACAAATAGTATTTGAATAACATACTTGCCACAGCGATACACCATCAAAGTCTCACTATCAACTCTTACACGTCTAAGCTCAGATAGAGTCTTTATACGGCTCTTAGCCATTGTTGACTCGAACATAAACAGCATAAACAAGGTGAACAAACTATAGTACCAGTATTCATCTAAACACCATAAACCCACACAAAAGACCTGCATAAGACAAGCAATAACAAAAAAAAAAATTAAATTAAATTAAATTACAAAGGGAGCATCAAGAACTCGGAACAAAAAGGAATACTTCAATAGGGCTGAATAGAGGAATGACTATAAATCATATCAAACCTGGAATACAAAAAAAGGTTCCATGCATTGTTCTTTCATTAATTTCTGAAATGTGGGCTGAGGATATTCAAACCTACAGTCAGGAAAGTAAAGATTAGGAGCAGAAGGAAACAACTAAGATAATGCAAACATGAATCTGACTTCAATAAATAAAAAAATGTTGCACTTCATTGCTAGGAATGCAAACAGGGGCCAAGCAAAGGTGAATGTTGCAAGCATAGGAAATATTCTAAGAACAAGGTGAGAGGCTAGTTCTGAAGCTTACATTGTCGTGTGGAAGGATTAAAACCTGGAAACTTATCTAGAATATTTTATTTTACTTTCATTTGCTGCTCTATTTTTGTTTATGGAAAAAAAATACTTTACTAAAAAGAAATGGAGGACAGAAAATAGGACACTTTCTTCAAATTAATTCAATCATTTCAATGTTGAAACTGTAAGGGTTGCATTGATGCATGTTGGATCAATAAATTTCAGTATAACAAAAGAGTTGCTCTCCTATATTATGGAAAGTAGCCAATAGATAAACTGATAAAGACCACAGAAATAGCATGTCGTCTAAGCCAAGTTGAAAGAATATTGATTTTATTTTTCATTTTCATTTGGTCTTTTCTTTCTATCCTTTTTCCATTTCAAGGTTTTTCTTTTAAATTTTTTATGGACTGGGTGAGGGCATGGNAAAAAAAAAAAAAAAAAAAAACAGCATCTGCTAAAATTAAACAATTCTCCTTTGCATATAAATATTTAGAGAAATTTCTACTTTTGGTCCCACGACTTTGGTATCATTTCCACTTTTGGTCTCTGACTATTTAAATTTCCACATTTGGTCCTACGACTTTTAAATCCCTACCACATTTGGTCCTTCCGATCAAATTCCGGTCACATTCTGATCACCGGCAATTATTTTCCGGCGAATGAGTTCAGTTAAGGACAATTTTGTCATTTCATTTTTTAAATTTAAAATAAAAATAAAAAAATAAAAAAGAAAAGAAGAAGAGACAGAGAAGCAGGCGGGGCTGGTCTTCTTCTTCTTCGTTCGGCGCCGGCAATAGAAAGTGCAGAGAAAGATCACAAGTATTTTTTTTTTTATAAAGTTACATGCCAATCCAAGAAACTCTTTCAGAAACTCAAAGCCATTGTACTGAAAATTCCAAATTATTGTGATCCTATCTTCTGTATTATCAGAATCTACCATAACTTCTTGCAACCAAGCATTGCTATTAGAACTCCAAAAGTTCATTCCACCATGTTGAGCAAAAGGTACTAGTGGAAATAACATTCACCGCTCATAAAAATCAATGCCAAATGACAAAGGAAATAAAAAGAAACTAACCTTCCATTGGGGAGTGGATTCACCAGTCAGTATAGCTTCATTCACAATAGCACTTCCAGCTAGCAAAAGCATGTCAGCTGGCACATTCTTGTCCTCTCCACTTTGACCAACAGAACGCCCAATGGACACAACATCTCCAGGCAATAGGTCAGTTCCAGATAATTTTACCCACCTAAAATAGAAACTCTTATTGCATGGGAAAAATCTATCCATATTTTCTACATCTTATAAGCATCATATAGTAGTAACAATAAACTGAAGAAAACAAATAGTATTTGAATAACATACTTGCCACAGCGATACACCATCAAAGTCTCACTATCAACTCTTACACGTCTAAGCTCAGATAGAGTCTTTATACGGCTCTTAGCCATTGTTGACTCGAACATAAACAGCATAAACAAGGTGAACAAACTATAGTACCAGTATTCATCTAAACACCATAAACCCACACAAAAGACCTGCATAAGACAAGCAATAACAAAAAAAAAAATTAAATTAAATTAAATTACAAAGGGAGCATCAAGAACTCGGAACAAAAAGGAATACTTCAATAGGGCTGAATAGAGGAATGACTATAAATCATATCAAACCTGGAATACAAAAAAAGGTTCCATGCATTGTTCTTTCATTAATTTCTGAAATGTGGGCTGAGGATATTCAAACCTACAGTCAGGAAAGTAAAGATTAGGAGCAGAAGGAAACAACTAAGATAATGCAAACATGAATCTGACTTCAATAAATAAAAAAATGTTGCACTTCATTGCTAGGAATGCAAACAGGGGCCAAGCAAAGGTGAATGTTGCAAGCATAGGAAATATTCTAAGAACAAGGTGAGAGGCTAGTTCTGAAGCTTACATTGTCGTGTGGAAGGATTAAAACCTGGAAACTTATCTAGAATATTTTATTTTACTTTCATTTGCTGCTCTATTTTTGTTTATGGAAAAAAAATACTTTACTAAAAAGAAATGGAGGACAGAAAATAGGACACTTTCTTCAAATTAATTCAATCATTTCAATGTTGAAACTGTAAGGGTTGCATTGATGCATGTTGGATCAATAAATTTCAGTATAACAAAAGAGTTGCTCTCCTATATTATGGAAAGTAGCCAATAGATAAACTGATAAAGACCACAGAAATAGCATGTCGTCTAAGCCAAGTTGAAAGAATATTGATTTTATTTTTCATTTTCATTTGGTCTTTTCTTTCTATCCTTTTTCCATTTCAAGGTTTTTCTTTTAAATTTTTTATGGACTGGGTGAGGGCATGGCAGGTTAGGATTATAAGAGAAGTATTCTGAAGATGCCATCTCCCTTAGCATTCCCATATTTGAAAAGAATTTTGTAATTAACTAAATAGAATGATACAGAACAAAGATGACTCACACATTACGGCCCCATTTCTCAGTAGCAGCAACAACTTTAGCTTCAGTTCCATGGCCAGTATTCTTAAGATAGTATCCAAATGTTTCCTTGCAAGGATAAGGAAGCTTACAGAATGTTCCCTTCTCCTTTGAATAGATAAATCGTTGCTTCCTAAAATCAAAATAAATCTCATCCACATTTTCAGTGGATGAAGATGCCAGCTGCAGAAGCAAGAGTTTACATTATAAGCTAAGCAATATTGAATGCTTGGGAGTCACCATGAACATGAATCCAATTCATACTTATGATTGTTGAAATTGAGGGATTGAAAGACCTGGCGGGTGGAGAATAACAACCACCCGCCAGTTAGCGGAAGCAAAGTATGTAAGAAAACCAGAGAATAATAGAATATATGAATGTATTATAATGAAAGAGTACAGTAGGGTTGTTCTCTATGCCTCTATATATACTAAACTACCTACCAAATCTACCATAATAGGAATAGGAAACCCTAATAGGAACAGGAAACTAAGTCCAGCCTACTAGGAGTTTCCTAATATTGAATAATAGTTTCCTAATATTCAACACTCCCCCTCAAGCTGGAACATTTGAAAGTTCCAAGCTTGAATCAAAACAAACACTCTACCTCACTCAATTACAAATGAAAATTAAAAACAACTAGAGGATAACAGTGCTGGATGGCTTCGGAGGGACAATGCTATACACAACCCTTGGAAATGCATCAAGGGCGAAGCTTGTCACGAACATCCTTGGGAATAATGGCTCCAAGGGTAAACACGAACACCACCACAACAACATAAGCACTCTAGGATTGATGGCTTCAAAAGAGATTGCGCTATGCCTGACCCTTCCTTGGGAATGAAGACGAATGCACCAAGAATGAAGCTGAACACAATCCTTGGGAATAAAGGTGAACACACCAAGGACAGAGCTGAACATGATCTTGGGAATGAACACACCGAGGATGGAGTTGAACACGAACCTCGGGAATGGAGATGAACACACCAAGGATAGAGTAGGACATGCTAACAAAGCCTTCATTGAACTTCATTGAGAGCGGTAGAGGCGAAAAAGGGAGCAAAGAATAGCAAAGGAGTTTACTGTGAACTGCTTAACAAAAAAACAAAACTCCAAACACACTGGAAGCAACTGTGAACCCAAAACCTTATGAACCAAAATCCAAATACACTCCAAACAGACTCCAATCACACTGGAATGAACAGGCGACGGCGGCCGGCGACACAGCGACGGTGGCCGGAAACTGGCGGCAGTGACCGGCGGCCGGTGGCGGCGACGGGGAATTCCGACAACACGGGCAGGTGCGTCTCCTTGAGACGATTCCAGTAGTGGTCGCGGCATCCTGATCGGAGACCGGGTGACGGAGATATGGCCGGAAAACTCTCGAACTTCCCGACGGCGGGCGGCGGCGCGTACGGCGACCGGGTTTGCGGCGGAAGACTCGCGACGATGTTCCCGAGGGCTCTGTGGTGTTAGATCGGAGGAAGAACCACGAGATCGACGGTGAACGTGAAACAGTCGCGGTGGCGCGGCGATAATTCCCGGCGAGGTGCGGCTGCTACGGCAATGGGGATTGGGTCCTAGGGTTTAGGCTCTGATACCATGTTGAAATTGAGGGATTGAAAGACCTGGCGGGTGGAGAATAACAACCACCCGCCAGTTAGCGGAAGCAAAGTATGTAAGAAACCAGAGAATAATAGAATATATGAATGTATTATAATGAAAGAGTACAGTAGGGTTGTTCTCTATGCCTCTATATATACTAAACTACCTACCAAATCTACCATAATAGGAATAGGAAACCCTAATAGGAATAGGAAACTAAGTCCAGCCTACTAGGAGTTTCCTAATATTGAATAATAGTTTCCTAATATTCAACAATGATAATTGACATCCTTAAAACAACATTATCAGGATCCCTAAAATCCTCACACTTTTTTCGCATAAAAATTTTATCAACAAGAGAAAGGGAAAATACAATTTTTACGAAGATGCTGGAATGTAGAAGGGGCCAAAGAGAAAGCAGAGTACAAAAACACAGTGCACAGTGCTTATCCCATTACATCCGCCACACTTTCAGGTTAGACTGCAAGGCAATCACAATCAATGGTAATAAACATGGAAGAAGAGGAGGAACAAGGACAATTAATCTACTTGTATGGTAGTAATTAAAGCTATGAGCCCTTATAGAGCATTCTGCCTCATTAGTGATTCAGTGGCCAGTGGGGAGGGTGAAACTAATAGAACTGATGATCTTGGATGATGTTGCCCACCATAATATATAAATAACACATATTTTTAAAAATAGAAAATAGGAACAGAGCAGTTTATTTAATTTTTGGAAATGTTGTATCATAATATACTTGGTAGCAGTAATGCTAAAGACATTTTTTATTGATTAGCAAACATCAAATCGAAGAAGAATGAAGTAAAAATAGTTGAAGATATTTAGTGGTAAAGTTCAAGTGCACAAATTCACAAAATTGCTCTATGTTTCCTAATTTAGTGTAACATGATAAAAGTAACAGTNTCTATGTTTCCTAATTTAGTGTAACATGATAAAAGTAACAGTTTACATAATTAGCAAACAAAAATAAATTCAAGGAGACATCTTAATGAGCCCAAATGAAATCAAGTTCCAAACCTTTCTAAGGTAGAGTGGCACAACTTCTTTAGAGCCACAGAATTTTGCTGGAGTAATTTTGCAGGCATCAGTAAGATGAATGTCATCAACCTGTCACATGAAGATTCAATTATGTTCAGATTTCAACTCAACTGGATGAACTGAACAGGTATTGGGGACAAAGAATCACTGAAAAATCAAGCTACCATTTATATCATATAGTTAAGTTTAAGAAGGTTGTTAAAGGGAGGAAATTGTAACCCTTCTCATACAGTTTTTATCAAAACTTCTGAAGTTAGATGCAATAAAAAAAAATTGTAGGCCATTTATATCACTCCTACACCCAGATTAACTAAACACCAGTAAGGGAAGTACATTTACCTTTCCAAGGACACTAAATTCTATTAAAGCACTCCCCCTTCCTTTTTACCTCCTTGAACTAATATTAATACTAATAGTGTCAACACCCAAGTTGGTAGAATCAGAAAATTTATATTAAAAAAAATAAAAAATAAATAAAATAAAAATAAAAATAAAATAAAATAAAAAACACTGTCTTGGTGAATTCCAATTTTATTAAGTTTTAATAATTCAGTAAACATTACCAGCATCTTTGTTTCCACATAATACAAACTTTATTATAGAATGGCCATGTGACATAAAGAATCAACACATACGACCCCCCACCCCTCACAAGTTACTCTACATTTTTTTCTTACAAGTAGTTGGAGAAGTAGTAAACACAGAATTTATCAATCGAGAAAAATAAACATATACTACACTACTATATCCACAGATGCTCAAAGTCCTAGCATTTTTAGTGTAGAAAATAAAATTCAATTCAAAAACACTTATACACTTCAATCACACGAGGAAAAAAAAATCTTCATTAAAGATTCCTGCACTTTTGGTAATTTGCAGACATTGTAAGATGGAACATAGTAAAGGAGGAGAGATTTATTGAGCAAATAAAAAGCAGAAAAAACTGGACCTTAGAATACTTGATAAAGCATTTGAAATTGACGGACCAAACAGTGAAGAGGAACACGAGAATGTGGGAAACTGCGATGCCACCGAGAACTATACAGGCATCAACGAAATCCAAGCTAGGAATAACCACAAGTAGCCACAACACATACAAAGACACGAAGGGCCAGACGTCCAAGCGCCATAGTCGGTGCCTCTTCCTCAGCAAATCCACACTATCCACCACTTTCCCACCGACCCGAAACCTCGTCATCTCTGCCGCCGGCGATAACCTAAGTATTGGAACTCATCGAAATGCTTTTTCAGGTGAGGAGAAGGAATCGGTGAAATAAGAAATGGTGTACATAAATTATGCATGCTCTACCTCACAACAAGAAATTACATGTTTATGCAACCATTTCTTTACACAAGACACCATAGGAAGGAAGCGATGGGTTGGGGAGAGGGGGTTAATTCGTAATGTTAACTCGAATGAAATACAGGCTCAATTATGGCTTCACATGAAAAGAAAATAAAATAGATTAATATATTTGAACAGCTGCAAAAGGGAATAAGGGATATCCTTTTCAGTGAAATAAGAATGAAAAAACCCTTAAAAAGAGAGAGAATAATATATATTTACATATATACCACAACTTGAAATTGTTCAGCATCACAAACCCCAAAATATGCAGTAGCTGAGAAAACTATATATCCAGCCACACTATTCATGCACAGAAAGGATATATGTGTTGTGGCATTTGCAATATATACAAATACTGAATAGAAATGATCAGATTATAGGACATCACTTACAAGTAGACTTAGCTGCCATCCATAGAAGGGCAAAAATATTTAGAAAGTTAAGACACATTACAAAAAGAATGTTCCTACAGAAACCTTCTCCCAACTATTTAAATTTGGTATTCCAATGTAGTATAAATGTATAATCAATATTTTAGCGAATTGGTCATTTGAAGGAAATTTGAACATATAAACATAATTGAATCTTAGTCTATCGTGCTAGTAAGACAAACGATAATGTACTACCAAACAATCATTAGGACATCGGCAATCTCAAGTAAATACTATATAAATGTATGATACTTTAATATCAAAGAAATTGCTAATAGTAATAAATTTATTAAACACAGTACCATCCAACACCTTACTTCATTCACCAGTCCACACGAGTGTCCATAAAATGGATGCTAATATAAACAAACATGGTACTAGAATATGTAGGATCTGGTTCCAATCAGTTCAGAGCAAAACTTAATAGTTATTACACATGCATTATATCCACTGCATATTATCTTTGATAAATACTTGAAATTTAGTGCATGCCCAATGCATCTGAAATAATGTATCTATGAAATAAAATACATGCTGAGCCGCCTGAGCCTATTAATATTATTGGATTTGATTAAACATGTTACAATGATTAGACTACTAATATAAAACAGTCAGGTTTAATAAATCATTGTTTGACTCAGGGATTCAAAAGCTTCCAATACCTATAATGTATAAATTGGCTAACACGCCTGCAAATACAAAAACCTTAAAATGTAACTTAAATACTCCTATAACAATTCTGCCTCATTAAAAATTTGACAGTAAACAGAGAGCACCAGGGTTTTATAAAATCAGAAATATGTAGAAGCCTGTGCCTTCTACTTTATTCGGACACAAATGATATGGGGATAGTCATACATGATGGTAATATTAGATATGTATACAGATTACACGAGCTTTATTAAAAAATATTAATTGTTTGGAGCTTAGAGCTGTTGAAACGGCCGGGCTGGGCAGGTCCGCCAAAGCCCACCCTATGGTCAATTGTTATCCGGTGGACCATGCCATGGCCCGAAAACGGTGCCGTTTCTTTAAGTAAAGAAATGGCAACCATTAAATTTTAACAAATCCCGTATTTTTTGTGTGTTCAAAACAAAATGAAACTACAGTGTATCTAAAATGAAACTGAATAACTTGTCTCACATATTGTGTTTATATTATCAAATTAAACTGTAATTGAATTGAAATGATACTTTAGTTGTGTTGAAATGAAACTACAATATGTATAAAATGAAACTGAATAACATATCTCACATATTGAGTGTGTATTGTTAAACAAAACTATAGTTGAATTGAAATGATACTTTTGTTTTGCTGAAATGAATATACAATATGTATAAAAAGAAACTGAATAGCATGTCTCACATATTGAGTGTATATTATCGAATGAAACTGTAATTATATCAAAATGATATTTTAGTTATGTTGTAATGAAACTACAGTGTATATAAAATGAAATTGAATAACAGTTAAACATATTTGAGTGTATATTGTCCAATGGAGCTGTAGTTGAATTAGAATTATAATTTAGTGGTATAAAATGAAATTCAGTAACAGGTCTCCCTGTAATAAGACTACTGTATGTATAATGTCAAATGAAAATGTAGTTGAAACAAAATGAAACTTTAGTTGTGCTGCAATGAAACTACAATGTATATAAAATGAAACTGAATGTGTAATACAAACAAAACTAATTACACTAAAAGGGTGCCGGAAATGACACCGTTTTGGATTAGGGTGCGCTAAAAAGCCGCCAATAAAACAGGTCTAAGGGAGGTGGGCCTGACCTAGCCCGCCCCGGCCCGCGGGGTTAGGAGGGCCCGCCAAAGTTAATATACTGATTTATGTTATGTATGAATGTCATCAAAGAAGCAATATAAAATCAACATTTAATCACCATTTCTATCAATATATCACATATTCACAAGAAAAATAATTACCAGTAACACTAAATCGCTAATCACGTATTCACAGAGAAAGAGTAATTAAATTTATGTTATGCGTGTTCAGTGTTTACCTCAAGACCTCAAGTAGGTAACTAGATGACTCAGAGACGAGCAGTCGGCGTGGCAAAACGCACTACGCTGAGATAGCTAAGGCGTCGAGCGGACGCACCGTCGCACCACGCTGAGTCAGTGTCTCGCTGAAGTGCAGAACGGAGAGCTGCCTGAGCGGAACAACGAAGCCATGATCGTCTTTGGAAGAGGAAAATCGAACTCACTTCACAAAAGACTAGTACAGAGAGAAAAAAAAAATTTTAAGAAATTGGGGATTTAGAGAATTAGGGTTTTGTTATGTAAATTCACTAAATCGTTAACCTATATTGGGGATTTTGAGGATTGCAATGTGCGTGAACTGCTCAAGCCCGAAAGGAATGTAAGAGCATATGGAGTTTTTTTGGGGGTTTTTACCGGGTTTTTGTAAATATAATTAGGATAGAGAAAATGGGAGAAAGAAAAAGAAAAAAGGAAAAAAAAAACATAAAATCTGACAACAAATAAAAAAAATAAAAATAAAAAGGTAGGTCAAAGTCGGAGTGGCCGCCTCCGCTGGGGATTTGGGTGGTTTTTTTTTTAATTGTTCTGCTCATTTCTAACATGAATCAAGTTGTTACAGGAGAATTATCTCTTCTCATTTTGGCCTCCACATCAGTTCACGGAAGCAACATGAAGTTTTTATATTGACATAAACCCCATATTACCTAATGATGGTCATGCTCTAAGAGATCTACAGCATGGTTCGTAGAATAGTCTGGAATGGATATCATTCTTAAAAATAGACTTTCTTTGTTTATTTTGACCTTTTAATTTTAGGAAATAACATTATTGGATATCAACTATTCTTTTGAGGAAAATAGAAATTCCTAGGGCTCTAGATATTAGCTATTCGCAAGCATTTGTGAATAGTTTTTGTATTATAATATAGAAATACCATTTTCTATGCATATATATATATACTAGTATTATACTCGTGCGCTGCACGGATGAAATTAAAGCGAATATTTAAGAAAAGTTAACTACTTTATTTAAAACAAAAGAATATTTGAGATTACAAATTATTAAAAACTTCATGGTACACAACATTTGTAGTATAATTACTACTCTCAGTACCTTCGTTTGCTATCAAAAATCGTATAGTTGATACATGAACAAAAACCGGTTTCCTTAATAGTAAGCCTACGTGTGTCAAGGTTTGGCCTTGACTTTTGTTGATAGTCATTGCGTATGATAGCATCAAAGGAAATTGTCTTCTTTGAAATTTAAAAGGTAGTCTTGTATCAGTTGGGGTCATTGACATCCTTGGTATCAAGACAATTTGGCCTGCATTATTCCCTGTAACAATCTTTGCCTCCACAACATGATCAGATAATCTGGTGATGATAAGTCTTGTACCATTACATAGACCCATCGAGTGATCTATGTTTCTCAACAACATAACCGGAGATCCCACCTTTAAAGTTAAAGCATGGTTAGGTATGCCAGACGCTTTCAACCCATTTAGAAACTCAGGAGTGTGCATATCAGCCAGGATACCACTGGCAGAATCAGATTTACACACAGTATCGCAGCTTAGATATGTTTTGCTTTCCGCAACATGTAAATCAGTCATATATTCATTGATTGCATTGACAACGTCCAGTGTTGTAACACCCCGGCTCGGCTTTACCGTGCATCCGGAGTAGTTACCGCCACACCTAGACTGAACCCAATCAAATCCAGATAGAGTTCACTCTAGATGCACAGGCTGAAGATAAGGAAATTGTTTCATATCGTCAAAACCCGTCATAACTTCATATATGTATATATGAGTAGCAAAAGGGTAGCTATACTAGCTACAAATATGTACAAGAGTTTTCTCTCGGCCCATTAGAACAAAGTTTGGGCTATTCTCTCCTCTAAAACCTCGATGGGTAGAACCCATAACTCGCCTGAACAGCATCCATGAAACACAATGGACTACTGGGAACAGGAGACCAGACAGGTACAACCGGGTGAACAGGATTAGGAGCATAAGCCGGAGCTGGAGGATCAGGAGCGAAGCCAGGAGTATACGGGTTGTCGCCCGTTAGATACTGTACATAATCATCATAGTCTAAGATAGGAAACATGAACTCTGATGAGTCACCAGAGTTCCCGGGGCTGCAAGAGCCCACGCTAGACTGCATCTGATAAAGGACACAATGAAGTGTAGTTAGCACGACGGCTAAGTAAGGAAATCCATTGTCACTCAAAAGTAAACAAAGGTTTCGAAAATACAATAATAATAATTTGAAAGCTGTAAGCTTTACCTATAAGTTGAAAGTCTACCTGCAACCAGATTATCAACAAAAGAAAGTATAGTAGAGCATATTAATTGCATCAACATATAATACTTTCATTTCCGGGAATTATCATCGCTTTTAACTCAAAAGAGAGTGTTCAACAGCACACTTCAGTGCTCAAATTTCGTGACATTTTATTCTTCAGCAAAGTTACGGAGTAACTAAAATTTTATAGTTAGAATTCACTTAGTTTCCCCCTGGATAAGTGTGAGGCCTTTTTGGAGTATTTTCAACAACCTCGGGCCACGGCACACAAGCCTCCCGCAGGTCAAACATCTCAACAACCTCGGGCCACGGCACTCATGCCTCCCGCAGGTCAAACATGTAAACAACCGCTGGGCTATGGCAATTAAGCCCTCCCGTGGGTTAATCAAGTCCTTCACAACTTTATCCAGAAACTAAGGTTTTCAAAACATTCTTTCTTTCCTTGATATTTAATTAGTATTTTCACGCAACGTCTCAAAACGATTATTTCTTTCAAAATATGTTTCCAAAATATTCATATTTGTCGTTGACTTTCTACCATAAATTCCCAAGTGACAAGAGTTACACTTGTTTCTTGAAAACACGATTTTTCTTCCAAACCAATGTACGTAATTTACAAAACAATATTTGAACTTTCAGAAATTGAACTCGGGTGCCCGTAGGCCTTTCAAACATCATATCATGCAAGAGCAGAAATTACGGAAGAAAGTTCGGTCGAAAACAGAACCGCGCACTGCAGCCGCGCGAATTCCCGCACCGCCGGACGCACGGCGGACGCGCGTGTCCGGGCCGCGTCCGGCCGTTCGGCCGTGATGCCGAAACACTGGACACCAACGGACGCGTAGTGGACGCGCGTCCGTGGCCGCGTCCGGCCTTTCGGCCGTGATCCCGAAGCACTGGACGCCGATGGACGCGCGGTGGACGCGCGTCCAAGGCCGCGTCCATCCAAATCTGCCAACTTCGGGCAGCAAAAACCGCGTTGTAACGCCTCGATTTTCCACTACTTTCACAAGTATAAGCCTATATGGACATAAATACAACATATACCTGCATAAATTAGCTATGAACATGTATACAAAAATTACCAAAAATTTTTGTGTAGTTTCTTGAGCCAACTAGTATATCCTCAAACTTAACACATAATTTTCACGTAAAATTCCAAGTCTTATAATTTACTAGCAATTGTTCATTTCCAAGTGACTAAACCGACTTAAGGGATTCCTTACCTCCCAAGTAGTTTTTACACCGTAGAAAATATGGTGATCCCTTTCTTCAATTTTCCACCGAAGATCCTAAATAATAATCACCATAATAACAACATTTTCATGAATCCTTAGTTTAACTTAAGTTCTAGGAAGGATTCTAGTCATTTTTACCGAATAAAACCGAAGTTTTACCTATTATGGAAGCACTTGTGTAGGAAAATGGCTATGGAGTTCTTGGATCTCAAAGTGGAAGATGATATTTTCCTTCTCTCCTTTTCCTTCTCTTAATTTTCGAAAATGGGGGGTGGGAGATGTGGAAGACTTAGAGTGTAAGTTACATCTTAGCATGACTTATCCCATACTCTCTTATGACAAAATAATAATTAATTACCATGTGGTAAATAATGTGACACTTGTCACAATCCTATGGTAAGTATGGTGAGTCTTATAGAATAAGATTTGCCTTGGACAGTTAGGGGTTAAATCAGATAAAAGTTCGGAAGAATATAACTTAGTTCGGGAAAATTTTAATACCAAAATTATTCTAAAAATAATCCCGTCATTAACCACTAAAATCGGAAAATTTTCCGGTATCTCGCGAAATACAGTGGTACGAAGGTCCGTAACAAATTCACTCTTACAGTCCGTTTAATTCTCACTTTGAACTAAAAAGGAAATTCACGCTTACTCGTATCATGCTTAATAATCCGTTTCCTAGGGAAATTCGAACAGTATATACATCCTTAAAATTTTTACGGTTCATGACCGGTACGTAGATCGCAGCTTATTAATAACCAGTCTCACTTATAAAAATCCTTCTGAATTACCGAGAGATCATCTCACGAATATCATAGCCTAGAGAAATATTTTTCGAACCCTAGACTTATCGGAATAGCTGAGGGGTTACAAGTGTGGGAGCCAAAATTGCCCTATTTGATATGTATTGTTGCTGACAACCTCCTTCCTTGAACAATGGAAATATACTATCAACAATTGTGGCTATGTCATTACCATTAGCTGGTAACAACATTTCATCACGGATGTGTACGTTTGAATAACCATCATTAGGTCCTCCCATTGGTCCATCTCCTATAGCAGCTAGCCACGATGCAAATTGTTGAACGGTGCTAAGATCAACTGTTGATTCTTTGTTTGAAAGTCTTAGATTCTTTGTTAACCTTAGCACTTGACATGAATCCCAAAGGTACGAAGTGTTGATTGAAGCTGAAACAATGTCTTGCCTTGAACCTCTAGGGATCACTAGCAGTATTTGTCTGAAATCACCACCAAGTACTACGGTTTTGCCTCCAAACGTTCGGTTTCCAGCATTCTGATCAGTGAACCGAAAAAGATCACGCAATGTCCTATCTAGTGCCTCGAAGCAATGCTTGTGCATCATCGGTGCTTCATCCCATATTATAAGTTTGCACTGGATAATGAGTTCTGCCAAGCTACTCCCTTGGGTGATATTGCAGGTTGAATCTTCTGTGACTGCAATTGGTATTGCAAACCTCGAGTGTGTTGTTCGGCCGCCAGGCAGCAATAAAGATGCGATTCCACTGGATGCTACGTTGATGACAATATCCCCTCTAGATCTAATTTTTGCAGATAGCGCTCTCCAGACAAATGTTTTCCCAGTTCCACCGTACCCGTAGACAAAGTACAACCCCCCTTTCTGGTGGTCTACGTCATTTACTACAGTTTCGTACACAACTTTTTGCTCATCCGTCAATTGCCTTTCCATTGTTTGACTATCCTTTAATAATGCGTCACGGTCGTAATCAAGCTCATCCCACAACAGACGATTATCACAACGCACAACATCATCGTAGTTTGGAAGTGGCATATGAGGGTAATCTTTCAATGTCTTGTTGTACGACTGTAACAGAAGCTCTATTTCAATCAAGGCCAAATTCTTCTTCTCGTCATCGGACAAACACAAATCTAAAAATTGTAAAGGACAATGTTAAACATATTATGCTTAAATATTATAAGTCTGGAATATTATATAAAACGAATTCTAATTTACCTTCTTGTTGCAACACTTTGCGCTTGTTAAATTGTACATATTCTGCTAGATGTTGCCACACTACGTTCCACACATTTTCCGGGCGATTGACCAAGTTTGAAGTAAGTAGTATGACAAACAATTTCCTCATTGACTGTGCAGTAGACCACTAGCTTGCTTCGTCAATGGCGTCAATGTATTCTTTATCATCATCTAACAAACCTCTAGCGTAACATGCATCTCAAAAAGTGGGGTATATGACACCCTTATATGACTTGATGTCCTCAAAATTAGTCGGCCCTCGAACTACATTTAGAAGACACCTCAAGTAGTAGATTTCACCACTTCCTGGAGGTACATAAAAAATTCTTCCAATTGAGAACCCCCTCTGCCTGGGATGCCACTCTTTGATATCCTTCTTCCAAACAAACTTTGTTGGCATGTCAATGTATGGCAACTCCTTCGCAGAATCAAATTTCTTGTTAGCCTCAAACCAAGCAGTGAACATACTTTGAATTGACCGTTGGTCGATTCAAGACATTATCTATACGATCATCATCCTCAAAAATAACAGATTGGCATTCAGGTAGATGGAAGCTTAATCTTTCAACTGGGGGGGTACCTAAATTGGACATCGTAGCTTAAAAGACGCCAAGATGCCTCACAAGCAGAGACGTACCTGCAATCGTAATACTTTGCTATTTCATCAACAGTGTCATTTTGTTGCTCATCATTCGTGCTCTTGTAGAATTCTGCAATGACCCTGTCGTTGCCTTTGTTCACGTACTTAAAAAGATATTTGATCGCCCTAGATTGATTGCACCACTCCACATTGATGTGTGCCTTATACTTGAGAAGCAAATATCTATTATGTGGTACCACATATCTGTTATCCAACTGCACACCATTCTTCTCCACAATTCTAGAACTTTCCCTTCGCTTGTATATCGGATACCCATCATCATCCCAAGTTGATACATTAACAAATTTCTTTGGGAAGTGCTTTGAACACTTCTTGTTTACCATGCATGGAGATTTTGGCCTATGTAATCCACATGGTCCATGAATCATAAATTCTTCAACAACTTTGTAGTATTCAATGTCAACCTCTTTGTCAGGAATTTCAGCTGAAATGAATTTGTCCATTGTTTGTGTAGTAAATGGTGTTGACAATCTTTCCATAAAGACTATAATGTGAGCATGTGGTAAACCCCGCTTCTGGAATTCAATGGTATATACGACTGTAATGGGAAGAGTTTATTAAATGTTAGGTTGCAAAATTTTCCAAATATGATAAGTTATTCACCTTGATTTACAAAAGGTAAAAATTAAAACACACATACCTGCAGTAACTGTACCGAACAGTGTTCCCGACCGTATTTCTTTGACTAAGCAGTCTAGCTTCATCTTAAACACCCTACATACAATGTCTGGCCTATCTTCAGCGTTGAGGTTGCATTTTTTCATGTATCTTTGAATCTCCGGCCACTTCGGGTTGCATGTAAATGTGATAAATAAATTTGGATAACCCTTATGTCGACAAATAGCCATAGCATCCTGATAATTTTGGATCATATATCTAGCACCACAAGTGAAACTGGATGGCAATATTATTCGTTTACCTTGTTTGCTAGTCTCAACTTCTCCTCTGGTCAACGCATCTGAAAGGCCTTTGTATGCTTCACATCTCAAGGACTTTTGATTATTTCTAATATACAGAAGCCTGCTAGACTCAACCATTGTGTAGGCATCTACCAGGAATTGTTGGAAAAGTCTCCGTGCATATAAGATTGTGGACAAATCGTTAAACCTCTCATGTATCCTGTAAGCGAAGAACTCACGCTGCGACACACGACATCGACCACCACTTTGCTTGATTCGAACTGCATTGAATTGGATATCCTCTCTGTAGCCGTCTTCACCATACGGGAAAAGAATGGGATATTGCAAAGGAAGGTAAGCAGGGTTAAGCTCGTTTATCCTCTTTAGACCACCTGAATTAGTCTCAACCAAAATATCCCTGGAACCCATCGTTGGATCAATGTCACCCACGATAAGAGCAGCAACCTCTGACACCGTTGGTAGGTTGTATGTCCTTGCATCACCATTTCGCTTACCAATTAACCTCATCTTGAAATCTACTCTTGGATTTGAGTCAATATGACCCTTGGCACAGCGAAATGATTTCACCAACACATTGTGTTCATCTAGATCATGCTTTATATCTTTCACAATTTCCAAATGCACTGCTGCATTCTTTTCACCCATGCTAATACAAAATATTAAACAGGAGTTTGTGTTAGGTTGATTTGTTATAAAGTTTAATTAAATACACTAATTAAGTAAAAAGCAAATTGATAGAAATGCAAAGTATTACCTGAATGAACTGATCCGATTGTCTACCTCATTATCCGTGTCGTGAATGTATAATTGAGCAAATTTGGGCTTATTGCCTTCTTGAGGAATTAAACCTCCAATTAGGTGAAAATTCTGTCCATGAATCCTAAAAATAGGAGGGGCATTACCAATGTTTATGGATTTGTCCATCTTTGCTCCTAATGAGGTAAACGCAAACATGTTATTGTACCTCCTAATGTATCTTAAAAATTCTTTTTGTTTTTCTCCATGACTAAAAAATAAGTCGAATAGCCTCTTAGGCGGTCGCATCATCTTAGGGAGCACAATTTTCCCATGGCCACAACAACCAGAATACTTTGGTGTCCCGTAACGTGCACCTTTATTCATTTTCTCTTCAAACCAAAAGATTGCATTGCAATTTTGACAAATGTTGCTCGGATCACCAATATCGTGGTAAATCACTAATAAGAAGGAAACTATCTATGATTATGAATTACAGAAAATTTAAAAAGACATGTAATTTGATGAACTGAATATACATTTGAATTAAAGATTAATACTAATTTTCTTACCAGCGTCTTGCGGAACATTATCATCCTTGACCGTATCAACATTAGCAACCAATTGTTGTAAATTGCGAATAACTGGAGCTTCACATGTCATTTTTTGAGAACTTTGAATGGTGCAATTCGTCTCCAAGACACTAATGGTCAAAAAAATACCTACACCCGAAAAATAGAATTTACAAAACTAAATGTCATGTTTTGTTGTCGAAATGGCACATGTACTATATGTGTTTAATGCGTATTGTTTAAGAATTCTAAAACGTATTTTCATAAGAGACAACATGGATTATTTGCCAATTTCCATACCGTTATTGTAGAAGGATGTATTTCTCTCCCCTGATCCCTGTACAGTTGCGTATTCCGCTTCCAAATTGCGACTAAAATCAACAGCAATATTGGACCTCGTGCATTGACTACCTTGATGGTTTGTTGTGCCCAAAACTTATTACAACAATAAAATAAAAGTAAACAAAATTAGAACTTAGCTAAATTAAAATATTTTAGTTTAAAAAAAAATTGTATTTAATTCTACATATTGAAAAAGGAAATCTATACTATATATAAAAACATTATCCTCCTCTAGAATTTTCCCGCCCAAACATAGGGATATTTTAGTAATATGGTAATAATAATAATAATAATAATATTAAATATTAATAATATTAATTAATTATTATTATCTATAGAATAATATTAATGATAGAATAATATTAATTATAATTGATTATAATAGGTTATTAGTAATTATGGTAATTAACTAATTATTATGATAGAATAATATTAATGAGATAAGAATGTGGTTTTGATTGTTACAATTTTTGGTAATGTCAATCATATTATATTATATTATATTATATTATATTATATTATATTTTATATATATATATATATGTATATGTATGTATGTATGCATGCTAATAATCTATATCTATATAATCTATGTTAGGAACATAATGTATTAGGTTTTGATGATACCAAAATGTATTTTAGAATCCCCTAAGTCTCGAAAGATAGGAATCAATGTAAGTTCGACAAGTAAACTAAGAGCGAAAATACAACCGAGGAACTTGAGCTCAACTCAGAAAATATTTAAGCTTGAGGTAAACTTGTATGAACATCTTAGAAGACTCGTGTTGTAATTTCATAGATAGATCAGTAGAAGGCACGAGACGACACTGGAGGAATAAGGGTCTGCGAGACATCAACTAAGTCTCGAGACATAAGCAGAGTTCGAGAGGTAGTACCTCTCGATACAACAATCCAGTTCGAGACATAAGCAGAGTTCGAGAAGTATGACCTCTCGATACAACAACCCAGTTCGAGACATAAGCAGAGTTCGAGAGATAGACCTCTCGATACATGGGGATCAAGACATCAAACAATCGAGACATCAATCTTAGTCTCGATAAACTGACACTTCTCCATAAGGTTAAATGACAGTCAGGAAGCATGAATAAAGTTTGGAGAAGAAGAATATCATGGAGATAAAATATTAAGGAGGTGCCAGAAGTGGATGCCACATCAGAATTCCACAACAAACGGAAAGAAGGTGCACTAATCCAAAGTCGGTCTTATTCCCTAGAACGAGGATCAATGGGAATTTAAAAAGAGTAACTTTTACCAAAAGTGGCAAGTGGAGCATGGACTCAAGAAAGTGGATTATGGAATATCCACTACCAAACAAAAGGTTCAAGTTACAAGACCACCACTCCATGAAAAATGCTGAAAAGATGCAAGTCCCATACACATCATGGGAGACAAATTTCAAACGGAATAATTTTCCCTCCAACGGAATTATTCCTTTACTCTCATATAAAAAGGACGTGAAGACACAGATCAAAAAAAAAATAGGGGGAACTTTCGTAAGAGAACGGTTCGATTCGAGAATCTTAAGAGGTGTCTACTTCAAACGTTCAAGTGCCTGAGCTCAATCCGGAATATCATCCTGATATTCAAAATAGCGAGAAAATACATCTTAGTGTTTGAGAGAGTTACAAAGCTTAAACTGCTATACATCTAGAAGGTGACCGAAGCTGCTCTACATCGAAGTTGATTCAACGATAGCTTTTGGTCAGATTGGAGCCTGTTACATTCAACTGTGACAACCAAAGGTCCTTGCTTTGGATTAAGCAAGAAGAGGCGGAGTAACCTGGCAGCTGTCTAGTGAAGATCCTGAGGCTTGAGGCGGGCTTGGTGATCAAAGCTCAAGTGCTCGAGAGGTGGAGTAACTGGAAGCGGGGAGAAAAACCTGAGGAGAGGCGGAGTAACCTGGGAGCTGTCTTGTGAAGATCCTGAGGCTTGAGGCGGGCTTGGTGATCAAAGCTCAAGTGCTCGATAGGTGGAGTAACAAGAAGCGGGGCGAAAAACCTGAGGCTTGAGGTGGGCTTCGTGATCAAAGCTCAAGCGCTCGATATTGTACTAAAAAGGGAAGTTTTAGTGCAATCCTTCCAGGGAGTTTCTGGAAGAAGAGTGGACGTAGGCGGGTTGGCCGAACCACTTAAAAATCTCTCTCGCATTTACTTTCTG
>NC_044918.1:26850343-26854397 GCF_003576645.1 Ipomoea triloba | reverse complement strand
TTTCCGCTGCGCATAAAACTTTGTCTTCACCTCGTGAGGTATCGAACCTAGACATCCTGAGTTCAATACACACGAGAGGTCGAAAAGATTTGCAAAATCTTATACAAGTCTATTCACCTCGCCCTCTAGACTTGTACCCCATCCCCTTGGGACCAACAATTGGTATCAGAGCAAGTTCTCTGATCGATATAAACCTTTGTTTATATTGCCTAGAGACCCTTCTTTGAAAAATTCTTTAAAAATCTTTCAAAGCACGAGATAATTTTTAAAATGGATAGCATGTTGTCGAGACATCTCCTTTTTGATCTTAGCAGGTTCGATGACTGGAAAACACGCATGCTTGCGTATCTATCAGTCCTCCATGATGAGATGGCCGAAGTGATAACATCTGGACCAGTCAAGATTTTAATGATAAACACGGCTACTGAGCAAACCAGGGAAACATCAAAGTACATCCCAAAACCTAGGGAAGAATGGACAAGTGATGATAGGAAGAGAAACAACCTGAACAACATTGCCAAGGATATTCTCTTCAGAGCTATAGACGAAACCATCTTCCCAAAAGTAAGAAAGTGCAAAACGGCGAAAGAGGTATGGGATACTTTGATGTTAATTGGTGAAGGTGACGAACAGGAAAAGGAGAACAAGCTCACCGTGGCCATGAAGAAGTTCGAGGACTTCAAGATGAAGCCAGGGGAAAGCATCGACAGCATGGAATCTCGGTTCATGAAGCTATCAATCGAGATCAGCGATCTCGAGAAGGAGATTCCACAAAAGGAGCTAAACCTGAAGGTCTTACGAGGCCTTACCAAGGAGTGGGAAATGAAGGTGATCACAATGCGTGATCACAGGGATTTGAAGAACACCACAACCGACCAACTTTTCAGAGATCTCAAAGCCTTCGAATTTGAGATGCTTCCGAGAGATGAGGACGTGGTGGACAGACGGAATGTGGCACTGGTTGCTGATCAACCATCCACCTCTTCAAGGTCAGATTCTAATCCCACTAACATGTTATCTGACGAACAGTTTGCTCTCTTCATGAGGAAATTCAGGAAATTCATGAGGAAGTCAACGGAGAGCAACACAAGTTCACCTTCCTCCTCAAGAAGGAACAATGAGAAACATTCATCCAGAAGGATAGAGGAGGAAAATCAGGGTCTCTGCTACAACTGCAGGAGACCAGGGCACTTCAAGGCTGAATGCCCTTACCCTATGGTAAGTAAGTATCAAGGCCAAGAAGGCAGGGATTCCAGGAGAAAGGAGGAATCCAAAGAGAAGCCAACACAAAGTGGCTTCAAGGGAGATTCAAGGGAACATCTGCGCAGAAAGGCGCTTGTTGCTGAGGAACTCGAGAGATCAATCGAGGAGTCCGAGACATCGAGCTCCAGTGAAGGAAGCAGCAACTCAGAAGATGAGAGGGGACTCATCTGCTTATACACCGAGGAAGAAGAGGATCAATGTCTAATGGCCATTGACAATGAGGTAACCTCTACTTCCACATCTCGCTGCTCTACCTCTACCTCTCGATTTTCTTCGTTCGGAAGCGATGAAGATCCCTTTGAGATGCTTGAAACACTTAAAAGGGATCTCGGTATCGCTAACAGCACTCATGCCAAAATCAGGGAAGAAAATAGCAAGCTAACTGCTGAAAGAGATATGCTTAAGAACGTCTCGAAAGAGAATTCAGAGCTAACTCTCAAAGTAAGTGAGTTAGAAGCTAAAGTAATCCTACTGACTGAAGAGTGCAAAGCTCGAGAGACCAGAGAACTTAATCTTAGAAAGGTCATAGCATCATACACTAATTCCTCCAAAGCTATGGAGAAAATGGTAAATGATCACAGACCTACTAGTGATAGAACCGGTCTAGGGTTCCGTCAACACTGTCTCTCGAGAGATAAACAGACCAATGGTTTGGGAACTCCAAATAATGGAGGATCTCAACCCAAACCAAACAAAGGTCATAAAAGACCAACAGAAAAGACCAGAGTAGCTATTCATAAACCGTCCCTATACACCAGCAATGGAAAGTATAGGAAAGCTACGAAGAATGGCCGGGTAAACAATATCGAGAGATCACCTTGCTATCTCTCGCAAGGCCATTCCAAGTACAAAAGGAGCTACATTCCATATAATACGCCTCAAGGCAAATATGGAAGGTCTGAGATCCACATAGTTAGGAACTCACGGATGGAGAAAGGCAGACTCTATCCATCCAGTGAGAATTGGTCATCGAATCACAATTTCTGGAAGAAACCTCACTTCCAGCAATTTCACATGATCAAACAGCGTATGAAAGGCATGGTGCATAAGCCGATCGAAAAGTCTATACCTAAGTTGATTTATGNAACACAAAGTGGCTTCAAGGGAGATTCAAGGGAACATCTGCGCAGAAAGGCGCTTGTTGCTGAGGAACTCGAGAGATCAATCGAGGAGTCCGAGACATCGAGCTCCAGTGAAGGAAGCAGCAACTCAGAAGATGAGAGGGGACTCATCTGCTTATACACCGAGGAAGAAGAGGATCAATGTCTAATGGCCATTGACAATGAGGTAACCTCTACTTCCACATCTCGCTGCTCTACCTCTACCTCTCGATTTTCTTCGTTCGGAAGCGATGAAGATCCCTTTGAGATGCTTGAAACACTTAAAAGGGATCTCGGTATCGCTAACAGCACTCATGCCAAAATCAGGGAAGAAAATAGCAAGCTAACTGCTGAAAGAGATATGCTTAAGAACGTCTCGAAAGAGAATTCAGAGCTAACTCTCAAAGTAAGTGAGTTAGAAGCTAAAGTAATCCTACTGACTGAAGAGTGCAAAGCTCGAGAGACCAGAGAACTTAATCTTAGAAAGGTCATAGCATCATACACTAATTCCTCCAAAGCTATGGAGAAAATGGTAAATGATCACAGACCTACTAGTGATAGAACCGGTCTAGGGTTCCGTCAACACTGTCTCTCGAGAGATAAACAGACCAATGGTTTGGGAACTCCAAATAATGGAGGATCTCAACCCAAACCAAACAAAGGTCATAAAAGACCAACAGAAAAGACCAGAGTAGCTATTCATAAACCGTCCCTATACACCAGCAATGGAAAGTATAGGAAAGCTACGAAGAATGGCCGGGTAAACAATATCGAGAGATCACCTTGCTATCTCTCGCAAGGCCATTCCAAGTACAAAAGGAGCTACATTCCATATAATACGCCTCAAGGCAAATATGGAAGGTCTGAGATCCACATAGTTAGGAACTCACGGATGGAGAAAGGCAGACTCTATCCATCCAGTGAGAATTGGTCATCGAATCACAATTTCTGGAAGAAACCTCACTTCCAGCAATTTCACATGATCAAACAGCGTATGAAAGGCATGGTGCATAAGCCGATCGCAAAGTCTATACCTAAGTTGATTTATGCACCTAAGAGGCCCAGAGTCTTTTCTAGCATTCCTTATGATTATCAAACGTACAATGGCTACATTGCCCCTAGGCCCGGAGTAATGGGTCCAAGGTATAAATGGATGCCTAAACTTACTAACCAACCAGGACCCAAAGTTTGGGTACCTAAATCTGCTTGATCTGCTTGCAGGACACCAGGGACACATGGTTCATTGACAGTGGATGTTCGAGACATATGACAGGAAACTTAACACTACTAGAAAACATCCATCCTATCGAAGGTCCCCTGGTGACATTTGGAGACAACGAGAAGAAAGGGCGCACAAAGGCTATTGGTGAAATTCATAAGAATGANTAGCATTCCTTATGATTATCAAACGTACAATGGCTACATTGCCCCTAGGCCCGGAGTAATGGGTCCAAGGTATAAATGGATGCCTAAACTTACTAACCAACCAGGACCCAAAGTTTGGGTACCTAAATCTGCTTGATCTGCTTGCAGGACACCAGGGACACATGGTTCATTGACAGTGGATGTTCGAGACATATGACAGGAAACTTAACACTACTAGAAAACATCCATCCTATCGAAGGTCCCCTGGTGACATTTGGAGACAACGAGAAGAAAGGGCGCACAAAGGCTATTGGTGAAATTCATAA
>NC_044918.1:26844406-26850084 GCF_003576645.1 Ipomoea triloba | reverse complement strand
TAGTGGAAGGACTGCCCAAAGTGACGTTTCGAAAAGACAAGATTTGTGAGGCATGTCAACGTTGCAAACAGATCAAATCCTCTTTCAAAAGCAAAGCCGAGATATCATCCACTAGACCATTAAGTCTTCTTCACATGGACTTATTTGGACCGGTGGNCAAAGGCTATTGTCAGGAGGAAGGAATAGATTTTGATGAAACTTTCGCTCCAGTGGCACGTCTCGAAGCAATACGCATCTTTCTCGCATATGCCGCCTTCAAAGACTTTAAAGTATATCAAATGGATGTCAAGAGCGCTTTTCTGAACGGACTTCTCGAAGAAGAGGTGTACGTTGAACAACCTCCGGGTTTCTTGAAGGACGTGGGAGCTGACAAAGTATACAAGTTGAAGAAGGCACTTTACGGCTTAAAACAAGCTCCGAGAGCTTGGTATGACACCTTATCCTCTTTTCTACTNACAGAACGGGGTAGCTGAAAGAAGAAACAGAACTCTCAAGGAGGTTGCAAGGACCATGCTCTCGCAAGCCAACATATCTCAAGGATTTTGGGCAGAAGCAATCAACACAGCGTGCTATACCCAAAATCGGTCCTTGATCGTGAAAGGAGTTGGAAAGACTCCATATGAGTTGTGGAATGGAAGAAAACCGAATGTAAGCTACTTCCACACATTCGGGTGCAAATGNACAAGCTCCGAGAGCTTGGTATGATACCTTATCCTCTTTTCTGCTTCAGTGTGGGTTCACCAAAGGCCTAGTGGACAAAACACTGTTTAGAATTAAGGATGAGGATCACATCTTATTGGTGCAAATCTATGTGGACGATATCATTTTTGGAAGCACCAATCCAGACTTGTGCGAGAAGTTCTCCAGGTTGATGAAAGGGAAGTTCGAGATGAGCATGATGGGAGAACTAAACTACTTCNTATCATTTTTGGAAGCACCAATCCAAACTTGTGCGAGAAGTTTTCCAGATTGATGAAAGGAAAGTTCGAGATGAGCATGATGGGAGAACTCAACTACTTCCTTGGATTACAAGTGAGACAGCTTAAGGAAGGTATCTTCATCAATCAGGAGAAATACACCAAGGATCTGCTCAGAAAATACAATATAGAAGGGAAATCCTCAGTCAAAGTACCCATGGGAACCTCTCTACGTATCGATGTCGACAGTGAAGGTCGAGAGGTCGATCANACTAAACTACTTCCTTGGATTACAAGTGAGACAGCTTAAGGAAGGTATCTTCATCAATCAGGAGAAATACACCAAGGATCTGCTCAGAAAATACAACATAGAAGGGAAATCCTCGGTCAAAGTACCCATGGGAACCTCTCTACGTATCGATGTCGACAGTGAAGGTCGAGAGGTCGATCAAACTACATATCGAGGTATCATCGGATCTCTTCTCTATTTAACTGCTAGTAGACCAGATATATCCTTTGCAGTAGGTGTATGTGCTAGGTTTCAGGCAAGTCCTAAGGAAAGTCACTTAAATGCATCTAAAAAGATCCTTAGATATCTCAAAGGTACGCAAAGTGTTGGACTTTGGTATTCGAGAGGTGGATCTTTCGAACTTATGGGTTATTCAGATGCGGACTTTGCCGGTTGTAAAATAGATCGAAAGAGCACATCAGGGACATGTCAGTTTCTAGGTGGAAGACTTGTCTCATGGTTTAGCAAGAAACAGCATTCGATAGCTACAAGCACCGCTGAGGCAGAATATGTAGCAGCTGGAAGTTGCTGTGCTCAGGTTTTATGGATGAAGCAACAATTATTGGATTATGGTGTTGAATGTAAAGAGGTTAAGATCATGTGTGACAACACCAGTGCTATAGCTATTACTCAGAATCCAGTGTTACATTCAAGGACAAAACACATTGATATCAANAAATACAATATAGAAGGGAAATCCTCAGTCAAAGTACCCATGGGAACCTCTCTACGTATCGATGTCGACAGTGAAGGTCGAGAGGTCGATCAAACTACATATCGAGGTATCATCGGATCTCTTCTCTATTTAACTGCTAGTAGACCAGATATATCCTTTGCAGTAGGTGTATGTGCTAGATTTCAGGCAAGCCCTAAGGAAAGTCACTTAAATGCATCTAAAAAGATCCTTAGATATCTCAAAGGTACGCAAAGTGTTGGACTTTGGTATTCGAGAGGTGGATCTTTCGAACTTATGGGTTATTCAGATGCAGACTTTGCCGGTTGTAAAATAGATCGAAAGAGCACATCAGGGACATGTCAGTTTCTAGGTGGAAGACTTGTCTCATGGTTTAGCAAGAAACAGCATTCGATAGCTACAAGCACCGCTGAGGCAGAATATGTAGCAGCTGGAAGTTGCTGTGCTCAGGTTTTATGGATGAAGCAACAATTATTGGATTATGGCGTTGAATGTAAAGAGGTTAAGATCATGTGTGACAACACCAGTGCTATAGCTATTACTCAGAATCCAGTGTTACATTCAAGGACAAAACACATTGATATCAAGTATCACTTCATCCGAGACCATGTTGAGAAAAAGGATATAACTTTGGAATACATTGCAATGGAGGAGCAACTAGCAGATATTTTCACAAAAGCGTTATGTGAAAATAGATTCTCTCAACTAAGGTTAGAATTGGGAATGATAGAATTGGGATGAGTGGTCAAATCTTATCTTCTTGTATTTAGTGCCATGAACTGTTTCGCATGTGAGGAGCGGTTTCATCAACTTTATGGCAGCTTTGGAGTTACACAAGCATTGAATGGTCATTCATATCGCATCCCGTGACTCAACAGTGGTAACCTATTTGGGCTATAAATAGAAGGGTTTTCTCATCAGTTTATGTCATCGACTTCTTCATGGAGAAGAAGAAAGGAAAAGACGATGTACCGTTCTGGTATAGAGGGAGAAAATCAGCAATGAAGTCCAAAGACTTTCAAGGAGAGAACTATCCAGAATCAACGAAGGGCGAACAGATTGCGGAGTTTCCTGATAATCCAAGCCAGCATCCTATTCCCATCCAAGGTGAATGGATCCCCAAATACGAGGAGATCCACAACGATGGGATACTGGAGTCAGGAGAAGAGTCCCGTATAAGTGGGACTCCTACAGCTGCAAATTCTGGAAAAGGACCTCCCTCAACCAAATGGAGAACCAAGGGAAAGGGAGATGAAGCCTGTGAGGAAGGCAGCAGCGGAGAGAAGAACAAGAAAAGGAGTAGCCACCCCTAGTTCTGTTATTAGAGAAATAGGACTTTAGATGGCTAGTTCCTGCTCTAACGATAGATTCCTTTTAGGCTAACCAAGGCCAAACAAAAGTTTCTATGGAATCTATTAGGATATTGATTCATTTGTAATGTTTTCGAAAATCACTAAATGAACTTAAGGAAATGTTCCAAGTGATATCTTCTTTTGATGAATCAATCTTGTCCCCATATCGCAATCTGTGTTCGAAAGGTAGTTCGAGAGGTACATGTTCAGTTTGCCTGTTTGCGTTATGTCTCGAAAAAGGGTAGTTCGAGAGGTCACTTCAAAAGATATCAAACTGACTATCTACGTACCTCTAAATGAAGGAATAAGGAGGGTTAGGGATCGATCACTCAGGGGGAAGATCCTTAACCACAAGAGTGCTTAGATGGAGGAATAAGGAGGTTTAGGGATCAATCACTCAAGGGGAAGATCCTTAAACTAGCAAAGTCGAGAGTTTACCTTCGAGAGGTATAACAAATGAGATCAACGGATATATGTGGATTGGCTAATGTTGGGCATTAATGTTAGCCACGTAGTCTTCGGTTATTGACGGTTTTTCCGCTCTTAAAGGCATTATCTTGATAAGTGGGAACATGCTTATATAAACATCATCTCTTTATATCCCACTATCCAAAACCGCATTATATTTTACCAAAATACCCTTACCATATCTTGCATAAATAACCGTTATAAAGGGTATTTCTGACCTTTAAATTCGTTTAAATTAACCGAGATCCCTTTTTCGGGTCAAGCTCTCAACCCTACCCATATATCCAACCCGAATCCACATGATATAAAAGCCAAATTCTTCTTCCTTACCCGGATTCAAGCTCAAACCGAATACCCAAAACCCCAAAATCCTAAACACTGTACACACTCCCTCCAAAACCTCAAATCTGTCAACAATGGCGTCCGAATCCTCCACATCAACCTCATCTTCCGACGCATATCAGAGGGAGTTGTTACACATTCGCTCTCAGATCAAACAGGTCAAGGCGGGGAGTATCCTTGACAAAAACGGCTTCATCACTCTCTCGTCAAATCCAAAGATGACGGAGAAAGTCCTGAAGAAGTTTGAGAAGGCAGGACTAATGAAATATATGACGCACGACTACCGAACCATTCACGACCTCGACTTCACAGAATGGTTCGCGAATGCTAAGGTCACGAAGGGCAAGATTGAAAGCCGCTTCAATGAAATTGATATTACGACCTCTGTAGGTGACCTTAGAGCGGCATTCGACTTCGCGACGTCGGAGGAGGCAGTCCAGCATCTCTCGGATTACGACTTGGACAAGCAAGCTTTTTGGGATAAAATCCGACTGGAGACTGCACCGCCCAGAGCATCCTCTGCCCTCCGCAAGTTCCACCTAAAGGAGAGGTTTGCTCTTGCTGCCGACCTTATAATGAAATTCGTGCTCGGCAAGGTATCTGGAACTGACGAAATCAATCTGGACATCCTCAAAATCCTCCACGCCATATGGAACAACAACAAAATGGACTGGGCACATATCATCTTCAACACTCTTCAACAGCAGGTGCAAAGCTCAGTCTCCAACACCAACCTGACGATCAGTAAAAAGGTTGGCTTCGGTTTTGTTGTTCAATATCTTCTAAGTTTGAAGGGCTTAGAACTGAGGGAAGGGCGAGAGATTCATCGGAATACCTATATGGGTAGGAAGAAATCTCAAGCTTCAAAGGCTAAAGGTGTTAAGGGTGCACCTTCTCCCTCGAAGCCTAAGGGAAGGGGCAAAAGGAAAGCCCCAGCCAAGGAGAAGGAATCTGATGATGAGCCTCTGGATACCCTGGTCAAGAGGGTTGCCTTGCCAAAGAGGGCCAAGAAAGCCAAAACCATCGCCATCACTCAGATTCGAGAGGTAACACCCTCAGTTATCCAAGTACCATTCGAAGACAGGGCACAAGCCCAGGGGGAACCTCAGGCTACACTGGCCACTGAGGTTGAGAGAGTGCCCCCTACCAGGTCTCTGTCAGAAGCTTTATCTGTAAGTCTACATGCTGGTGATAATGCTGAGGGTGCTGATGAGTCTACTGACGAGCCTCGAGAGGAGGTTCGAGAGATTGAAGGTACTGGGATCAGTGATCCAGTACAGACAGAAGTAGAGGAACCACGAGAGGTGGTTCGAGAGATAACAGCGGAAGCTGCATCGGCAACAGAAATCCTGTCTGCTAACTCTGATGAGCTGAATGCTGATATCACTTCTCAGTTGGATCAACGTACTGAAAATGTGTCTAGCTTAGATGACTTCTCCAGAGTGCTTCGATGGATCAACTGGAGAACAGGTCCGATTGATCAACTGATTTCGAGAACAGTAGATATGGTGGCTGAGGAGGACTTTGCTTTAAATTGGTTAAACCTCACTGCAATCCCAGCCAATGAACTTCTGAATCTTGCCCATGAGATGCACGTGACCAGGAGAAATCTTGGT
>NC_044918.1:26794187-26844185 GCF_003576645.1 Ipomoea triloba | reverse complement strand
TTCTTCTTCTGCCACCACCTACGTCCACACCCTCGGTTGACAACGATGAAGCTCAAATAGTTCGAGAGGGTGAAGTTCCGTTGCTCACACTGCCGGGTTTTCCTACTGCTCCTGAAATAATTATCATTCCAGACTCATCGGAGCAGACCGAAGTGCAGTCCAATGAGCACCTAGAGCAGATTGCCCCAAGTCCTGCTGGTTCGAGAGGTACTGAGGAGGACGATGCGACCATCGAAGGTGGAAACCGGGAAGCACCTGTCGATACTTCGTCTCCAACCTCACCAGCAGATGACCAAGTTCCCAGCACTGGTTCGAGAAGTGACGCTGAGGGGGAACTTCTATTGGATGGAAACCGGGAAGCGTCCAATACCGAAGAACCCTCCCTGGCTGATCCAATCTCAACAGTTGCTGAAGCTGAGGCTCCAGGTTCGAGAGGTGAAGAGCAAGAAGTGATCCATCCCTCAGGTGGAAACCGGGAAGCGCCTGACATGGAGCTACCTTCGAGCTCTGAACCCAGTGTCCCTGTGACTCCTCAGACACTCAATCGAGAGGTGGACTCGCAACTGCAAGTTATGGGTGGAAATCTGGAAGCACCCAAGTCCCCTCCGACAAAAGGTACTTCTCACTTCTCTTCTCCTACTTCTGACTATGATCAACAGGCCGGAGAAGTCTTCATTGGCGAAGTGCGTCAATTCATGGCTGATCAATCTCAGAAGATGGCTCAGCTCGAGAGGATACTCGCTGTTGTCCGCAATGCTGCAATGCCTGCTGCTGGCACAAGTGAATCCCAAGGCCGTCATGCCGAACTTCTCGAACAGGCAGTATGGGCTGAGGATGCAGCACGGAAAGCCGCTGATGAAGCTGCTGTAGCTCGAGCAGAGGCTGCAAGTGCGAGAGCTGAATTAGCCGAGATACGAGCAGAGCTTCGAGCCTTCCAATCTTCCAGTGAACTTCGACAGGACATGATGAAAGCACTACTCGATGATCTGTCGAACCAAGTGCCTGCCCAACTTCAAGCACTCTTCGAAGGTATGTCCACCCTCCTTTCCCGTACTGATGATGCCACCAAGGGGGAAAATAAAGGGNTCTGGGGTTGCTCACGATGATATCGCAACAGCCGCAATCCCACTGTCCCAAGTCAGTAACTCTGCTCTGGACGAACAGGTAGAAGCTTCGAGAGGTGAATCCGAGACCTCTGAAGCACCTCAAGTGGCTCCTAACACTGTTCTTCTTCTGCCACCACCTACGTCCACACCCTCGGTTGACAACGATGAAGCTCAAATAGTTCGAGAGGGTGAAGTTCCGTTGCTCACACTGCCGGGTTTTCCTACTGCTCCTGAAATAATTATCATTCCAGACTCATCGGAGCAGACCGAAGTGCAGTCCAATGAGCACCTAGAGCAGATTGCCCCAAGTCCTGCTGGTTCGAGAGGTACTGAGGAGGACGATGCGACCATCGAAGGTGGAAACCGGGAAGCACCTGTCGACACTTCGTCTCCAACCTCACCAGCAGATGACCAAGTTCCCAGCACTGGTTCGAGAAGTGACGCTGAGGGGGAACTTCTATTGGATGGAAACCGGGAAGCGTCCAATACCGAAGAACCCTCCCTGGCTGATCCAATCTCCACAGTTGCTGAAGCTGAGGCTCCAGGTTCGAGAGGTGAAGAGCAAGAAGTGATCCATCCCTCAGGTGGAAACCGGGAAGCGCCTGACATGGAGCTACCTTCGAGCTCTGAACCCAGTGTCCCTGTGACTCCTCAGACACTCAATCGAGAGGTGGACTCGCAACTGCAAGTTATGGGTGGAAATCTGGAAGCACCCAAGTCCCCTCCGACAAAAGGTACTTCTCACTTCTCTTCTCCTACTTCTGACTATGATCAACAGGCCGGAGAAGTCTTCATTGGCGAAGTGCGTCAATTCATGGCTGATCAATCTCAGAAGATGGCTCAGCTCGAGAGGATACTCGCTGTTGTCCGCAATGCTGCAATGCCTGCTGCTGGCACAAGTGAATCCCAAGGCCGTCATGCCGAACTTCTCGAACAGGCAGTATGGGCTGAGGATGCAGCACGGAAAGCCGCTGATGAAGCTGCTGTAGCTCGAGCAGAGGCTGCAAGTGCGAGAGCTGAATTAGCCGAGATACGAGCAGAGCTTCGAGCCTTCCAATCTTCCAGTGAACTTCGACAGGACATGATGAAAGCACTACTCGATGATCTGTCGAACCAAGTGCCTGCCCAACTTCAAGCACTCTTCGAAGGTATGTCCACCCTCCTTTCCCGTACTGATGATGCCACCAAGGGGGAAAATAAAGGGAAAAAGGGGGAAAATACACAAGGAAGGACATCAACAACTGGCAAGAAAAGGGCAGCAAGTGAACCAGCTGGACCTCCTCCAAAAGTTCCAAAATCATTGAGCAAACAACTGGAGGAAGCGAAAAGAGCAGAAATCTTAAGGGTCCAGCGTACACTGGAAATGGAGAAAAGGAGAGAAGAGGACAGAGAAAGGAGAAGAAGAAGACAAGAACAATAGTCAGAAGAAGAAAGAAAAATCGACCTTGTCATGACAAACTTTAAGTTTGGGAACAGGGAAGATACTGAACAAAAACTGACTCTGGAGATATTCAAGCTTCTGAAAATCACTGGAATATCTGTTCACAGCAATATGTCTCCAGAAGAATGCATTGCATGGTGGAAAGATGGAGTGATTGATGGAGAATTCGTGGGGGAAGCTTACAGAAACTACAGGCATCTAGATGTTACAGACGAATACATAAGCCTGGTAAATCCGAAAGACCCCATCAAGACACGAGAAGCTATTAACAAGAAGAGGGAAGCCAACAACAAGAAGTAAGCTCTCGTGGTCCAAACTCCATCTTATTACAGTGTATTGCTGTTTATGTTGTTCTTGGTTCTATATGTTTTTGGTTTAAATTTTTTTTTCTACTAAGCTCAGTTATGTAAACATTCCCTTAATCTTAAATATATATATATCTTTTGCTGGGGGTGTTGTGTGAATTTGCTTATTCATGCTTTAGTAGAATAATTGTCAAACTTACCATATGCGCTGAAAATAAAATCTATGTTTATCCTCTATCAAATCAGCCATATAGAGTAAGTATAAGTGTTGGCATCATCAAAAAGGGGGAAATTGTTAGGAACATAATGTATTAGGTTTTGATGATACCAAAATGTATTTTAGAATCCCCTAAGTCTCGAAAGATAGGAATCAATGTAAGTTCGACAAGTAAACTAAGAGCGAAAATACAACCGAGGAACTTGAGCTCAACTCGGAAAATATTTAAGCTTGAGGTAAACTTGTATGAACATCTTAGAAGACTCGTGTATGAACTTGAGCTCAACTCAGAAAATATCCTCCTCTAGAATTTTCCCGCCCAAACATAGGGATATTTTAGTAATATGGTAATAATAATAATAATAATAATAATATTAATTAATTATTATTATCTATAGAATAATATTAATGATAGAATAATATTAATTATAATTGATTATAATAGGTTATTAGTAATTATGGTAATTAACTAATTATTATGATAGAATAATATTAATGAGATAAGAATGTGGTTTTGATTGTTACAATTTTTGGTAATGTCAATCATATTATATTATNTTCTTCTTCTGCCACCACCTACGTCCACACCCTCGGTTGACAACGATGAAGCTCAAATAGTTCGAGAGGGTGAAGTTCCGTTGCTCACACTGCCGGGTTTTCCTACTGCTCCTGAAATAATTATCATTCCAGACTCATCGGAGCAGACCGAAGTGCAGTCCAATGAGCACCTAGAGCAGATTGCCCCAAGTCCTGCTGGTTCGAGAGGTACTGAGGAGGACGATGCGACCATCGAAGGTGGAAACCGGGAAGCACCTGTCGATACTTCGTCTCCAACCTCACCAGCAGATGACCAAGTTCCCAGCACTGGTTCGAGAAGTGACGCTGAGGGGGAACTTCTATTGGATGGAAACCGGGAAGCGTCCAATACCGAAGAACCCTCCCTGGCTGATCCAATCTCAACAGTTGCTGAAGCTGAGGCTCCAGGTTCGAGAGGTGAAGAGCAAGAAGTGATCCATCCCTCAGGTGGAAACCGGGAAGCGCCTGACATGGAGCTACCTTCGAGCTCTGAACCCAGTGTCCCTGTGACTCCTCAGACACTCAATCGAGAGGTGGACTCGCAACTGCAAGTTATGGGTGGAAATCTGGAAGCACCCAAGTCCCCTCCGACAAAAGGTACTTCTCACTTCTCTTCTCCTACTTCTGACTATGATCAACAGGCCGGAGAAGTCTTCATTGGCGAAGTGCGTCAATTCATGGCTGATCAATCTCAGAAGATGGCTCAGCTCGAGAGGATACTCGCTGTTGTCCGCAATGCTGCAATGCCTGCTGCTGGCACAAGTGAATCCCAAGGCCGTCATGCCGAACTTCTCGAACAGGCAGTATGGGCTGAGGATGCAGCACGGAAAGCCGCTGATGAAGCTGCTGTAGCTCGAGCAGAGGCTGCAAGTGCGAGAGCTGAATTAGCCGAGATACGAGCAGAGCTTCGAGCCTTCCAATCTTCCAGTGAACTTCGACAGGACATGATGAAAGCACTACTCGATGATCTGTCGAACCAAGTGCCTGCCCAACTTCAAGCACTCTTCGAAGGTATGTCCACCCTCCTTTCCCGTACTGATGATGCCACCAAGGGGGAAAATAAAGGGAAAAAGGGGGAAAATACACAAGGAAGGACATCAACAACTGGCAAGAAAAGGGCAGCAAGTGAACCAGCTGGACCTCCTCCAAAAGTTCCAAAATCATTGAGCAAACAACTGGAGGAAGCGAAAAGAGCAGAAATCTTAAGGGTCCAGCGTACACTGGAAATGGAGAAAAGGAGAGAAGAGGACAGAGAAAGGAGAAGAAGAAGACAAGAACAATAGTCAGAAGAAGAAAGAAAAATCGACCTTGTCATGACAAACTTTAAGTTTGGGAACAGGGAAGATACTGAACAAAAACTGACTCTGGAGATATTCAAGCTTCTGAAAATCACTGGAATATCTGTTCACAGCAATATGTCTCCAGAAGAATGCATTGCATGGTGGAAAGATGGAGTGATTGATGGAGAATTCGTGGGGGAAGCTTACAGAAACTACAGGCATCTAGATGTTACAGACGAATACATAAGCCTGGTAAATCCGAAAGACCCCATCAAGACACGAGAAGCTATTAACAAGAAGAGGGAAGCCAACAACAAGAAGTAAGCTCTCGTGGTCCAAACTCCATCTTATTACAGTGTATTGCTGTTTATGTTGTTCTTGGTTCTATATGTTTTTGGTTTAAATTTTTTTTTCTACTAAGCTCAGTTATGTAAACATTCCCTTAATCTTAAATATATATATATCTTTTGCTGGGGGTGTTGTGTGAATTTGCTTATTCATGCTTTAGTAGAATAATTGTCAAACTTACCATATGCGCTGAAAATAAAATCTATGTTTATCCTCTATCAAATCAGCCATATAGAGTAAGTATAAGTGTTGGCATCATCAAAAAGGGGGAAATTGTTAGGAACATAATGTATTAGGTTTTGATGATACCAAAATGTATTTTAGAATCCCCTAAGTCTCGAAAGATAGGAATCAATGTAAGTTCGACAAGTAAACTAAGAGCGAAAATACAACCGAGGAACTTGAGCTCAACTCGGAAAATATTTAAGCTTGAGGTAAACTTGTATGAACATCTTAGAAGACTCGTGTATGAACTTGAGCTCAACTCAGAAAATATCCTCCTCTAGAATTTTCCCGCCCAAACATAGGGATATTTTAGTAATATGGTAATAATAATAATAATAATAATAATATTAATTAATTATTATTATCTATAGAATAATATTAATGATAGAATAATATTAATTATAATTGATTATAATAGGTTATTAGTAATTATGGTAATTAACTAATTATTATGATAGAATAATATTAATGAGATAAGAATGTGGTTTTGATTGTTACAATTTTTGGTAATGTCAATCATATTATATTATATTATATTATATTATATTTTATATATAGGCGGGTTGGCCGAACCACTTAAAAATCTCTCTCGCATTTACTTTCTGTATTTATCTCTCGCTAACCTCTCGATTGCACTGCATATAAACACACCTCTCGAACTAACTCAAACTCGTGCTAACTAAAAGGGGATAACTTTTCCGCTGCGCATAAAACTTTGTCTTCACCTCGTGAGGTATCGAACCTAGACATCCTGAGTTCAATACACACGAGAGGTCGAAAAGATTTGCAAAATCTTATACAAGTCTATTCACCCCCCCCTCTAGACTTGTACCCCATCCCCTTGGGACCAACAATCTATATATATATATATATATATATATATATATATATATATCTATATATAATCTATACTTTTATACTATCTATATTATATATAAAAGTAACATCATCCTTCCAAAATTTTTCAATTCCTAGCTGAAATTAATGTATCAAAATATTTCTTATTAATCAATAACACATTTTCATGACATTGTTATTGCCTAATATTTCTTATTAATTATTTCTAACCTAATTATTTTTCAATTCCTAGCCGAAATTAATGTATCAAAATATTAATTATTTATTAACATAATTGCCTAATATTCTTATTTTATATTTAAGGTATAATATTATTAGTACAAAAATAGATTAATATTGCCTTCTTTTGAGTAATTATTATGATATTTTTATGGTTTTTTTTATACTGGCCATTATAAAATATATTTGATTTTTTACTAATATATATATATATATATATATATATATATATATATATATTAATTAGTACAAAATAAATTATTCATGTGTTAATAATTGCCTAATAATTATTATGGTAATTCTCATCACCTACTCCCATGTGATTTTTATGATTACTTTATGATAATCTATATACATATTTTTATACTTAAGTATAATATTATTGGCACAAAATAAATTATAGTTATCTTTTCTTTAGGTGCAAATACTTAACTTAATAATAACTAAATATTAATATAATTGCCTGATTTTTATTTATTGTAATCATTATGGTAATTCTCTTTCCCTTCTTCAATGTAATTATTTAAGTAATATATATAAAGTATAATATTATTATAATTATAAGTAAAGAATAATTGAATAATTTTTTCGACATTAATGTACTATAATTATTCAACCTTTTTTTTATATATAATTTTCCTAATATAATTTGTATCTAATTGATTTTGAGACTAATATATAAAATATTATATTGAGTGATATTTTTACACTAATCACATAATAAAATAATTGTACACGTTCAATATTAGAATTTTTTTATTATTCTATCTTTAATTTTATTATCTAAATATATAATTAAAAAATTTATCCGTGCATCGCCCAGGTAATTGACCAATTATTTGCTTGAATTCAAGCAGGGATAACATTAGAAAACATAACCGATCGAACCATTTTCATCATTTGCACTATATAATATTGATGTTATAATTTATATAAGTATATATCGATCTAAATATTCGTAAAATATTATAACAAAATTCATTTCGTGCAACGCAAGGGCAAAAATACTAATGTTAATAAGAATAATTACATGAATTGCATTGTACAATTGCAAATATTGCTTTCAAAGTTTAAACAACATATAATACAAATATTACGCAATATAAACATTAATACACAAAAAAATACAGTACTAAATATTAAAAAAGTATATGAACAGCAAAGTAAAGCATTTTAACTTACTATTAAAATAATTGTTCGAAAAATAGAATTTACAAAACTAACAGTCAGTGTTTGTTGTCAAAATGGCAAACGTAATATATGTTATATATGCGTATTGTTTTAGAGATCGAACAACTTTTAAATTCTTTTCATAAGAGACAACATGGATTATTTAAGAATAGAAATACCGTTATTGTAGAAGGATGTATTTGTCTCCCCTGATCCCTGTACAGTCGCGAAGTCAGCTTCCAAATTGCGACTAAAATCAACGACAATATTGGACCTCGTGCATTGACTACCTTGATGGTTTGTTGTGCCCAAAACTTATTACAACAATAAAATAAATGTAAACAAAATTAGAACTTAGCTTTAGATCATATATTTTAGTTTCAAAAAAAAAAAACTGCATGAATTGCATTGTACAATTGCAAATATTGCTTTCTCAATGGACTAAACATTAATATACAACAAAATACAATACATAATTAAATAAAAAAGTGCATGAACACCAAACTAAAGCATTTTAATAAATATTAAAATAATCGTATAAGATGTAATTTAAAAGCCCTAACCTGTACTCAAATTAGTTAATGATTTGTCATTCGGCGTAGTAAACGTTGCTCTGAAAGGTATTGCCTTTTTTAAATCATTGTAGCACATTACAGATTTCTTGTTCAATTTTGTTGTACATTGTGCTTTAGAGGGCCAAACTAATAAAATAATTTGAAAAACCATTACATCTCTAATATAAAATACAACAAATGTTAATGGAAAATAAATATGGTTTATGTGACTGACCGTTAGTCACATCATTTAATGTTACTCTAACTTTTGTACGTTGTACTAAACTTGTAGCCGCTGAGGAAAAGCAATTCCACGCATGAGACATACAAAATTAGTAATTTGTGATAAGTTACCACATCTCAACTTGTAATTAAAAACAAAAAGCATTATACTATTTAATATAGAAATTAGGTAAAGGAATTATTTTAATTTAATGCAATTGGAAAATATTAAATTCGTTCAATACCTTGATTTGATATAAAACTTTGATACTGGTTCTTGTTGCAACTAATACTCGATTTAATTAGTTGACCACCTGTAAATATGAATTATTTATAAAAGGAACTAAAAGACCATATGTTTATGCATAGACTTTTAAGAATACTTACTATGAGTTATAATGCTCAATGGTGAATTGATTGAATTTTCAAATACACCAAAAACGTAGGTATCAATCAATTGCGACCCATTTCCATGTTTGGGAGTATGATTATTACTTAACTCTAGGCATGACGCGTTTTCTTTATCTGAAAAGCACAAAAAAGATTACAATTAAAAAAAAAAGAGTAGTAATAGTGAATTGCCTTAATTATAATGACGTATTACTTGAATTGAAGTCTAAAGTTTTTAATTATACAATGCTTAAAAAATTAAGATTACAAAATATTAAGTATATAATATAACGACATTACTAATTCAATTAGAAGCGCTATCTAACTGAATACAAATATCAATTTCCGGAACAGCTATTTGAAAATCGCATATATATTAATAAATATAGAGATAAATAGTAAAAAAAACTATAACAAAACAAAAAAAATAGAAAACAGGGAATTCACCTGCTAAGTACACGTATTCTCTTTGCAATAGAGATACGTGTACTAAGCAGATGAAAGTGAGAGATCGAAAAGGAAAGCAAGGTGTAGCCTTCATCCAGATTACCTCAGTTGTGTACTCCAATCTCTTAGTGTTTTTCATTCTACCTAACGCCAGATATATAAACGGTATCTCTCTCTCGCTATCTCACTCTCGATCTTCATCCTAAGATAGTTCGTAATGCTAAGAGAATTACAACCCATCGTTTTTGGATCTACTTCGGTTCAACTGAATCATTTGGTAAGTGTTTGTTAAATACTATAGTCGCTTTAATCTGGATTAAGGTATAGCATTTGAGCGTCGATTTAGGTAAAAATTCAGAATCCATAGTTTTGTTATCTGATCTGAATTAATTTTAGGAAGTCTTACAAAACCTCGTAAAATGTTCAATCTAGGGTTTTTTGTTTCAAGACTGTGATGCATGTGTTGGTTCTGTAGATTAATTGAATCGACATCAAGGATTTTGTTTATGTGCTTGGGTCAAATTTTTGCTTGCATTCTCTATTTATTTGTCATACCTAGCAGATTGGATACGTATCTTCGGGAATCTGCTATATTAGTATGTTTTTGGACACAAAAAAGATGAATATAAAGGTACACTGTTATAACTAATGTGCTCACGCAAAGCACTGAGCAGAGAATGTAAATACTCAAGAGTACTCAGTGCGTACTTAGTATTATAGGCTGAGGGTGTTTCCTTTTCCTGCCAATGAGAGCTGACTTGGTAAGTTTCTTCATTATTTGCATTCATCAATTGTAGCTGTGTGTGTATAATTTGCTTTCAAGGTTGACAGTTTTTATATTGCTGTTTGATAATCCTTTCAGAATAATAATGATAGTTTTGGTAGCCTTTATGTAAGCACTGGTATCTATTAGACTATTGGAATACTAAGAGTCTTTGAAGTAATTAATGTTTCTAGCATTATAGTAAAATGAATTTAAAACTTCTAGTATATGCTAAATCTGCAAATGTATATCATCTGTTAATTTTGAGTCAGTAGTGTCAGTTTGCAATCTTTTTTTTTTTTGGGTGTAGGATTATTATATCAGTTTTCTTGTTTTGACTAATATGTATAATGTAGGTTTGGCAAATGATGAAATGATATTTTGATGCCTAATGATTATGTTTTGGATGCTATGTTTTTTGTTTTAATGTTTGAGTACTATCTCAAGTATAGTACTTTGTGGAGTAGTTTAGTTGTAATTTATCCAATGACAACACTAAGAAATTCTGGGTTTGCTGCCTGAGACAAACTTTGACCTGGAGTATTAGTGCTGCCAGTTTCCATTGGTCATCTATCACAAGCTAAGTGGGGAGCCATTACAGTATAACAGGCATGGCAAGAAGGCTTCTGAAAGATGCAAAAATGAATTCAAGTCTACACTGGACTTACTTAGCTAATATAAGTGACTCATTTTACCTAAATCTTGTACTTATTAATCTGCATGTGTATTGCCATAACTGTTATTATATGCTATACGATTTATTAAAGAAGTTTTCTGTATTTACTTCATTGATAAATGTAGGTTTGGCCAATGACGAAATGATATTGAATTGAGTAGTGTCTTCTTAGCTAACTGAACTGTAAGCCATTTATAGAGTTGTTTACTTGAAGCAGGGGCAAAGCAGTTGTGGAAAGATCCAAACATGAAAATAATGGTAAGTCAATCAATCTCAACAATTGCTATTACTGATGTCGATCTTTTTCTGTTTAGATCTGAAAATTACCATGTCGTTGTTTAAGTGTTTAAATACTCTTGTTGTTACTAAATTGCTTAAGAAAAGTATCTTAAAGGAAACTTTGAATATTTACATAAAAAAAGATTACAATTAAATATTAAAGTGTTGATTCATGCAAGTATCTTAAAGTGTTGATATTCTTAAATATTCTTTGCTACTACTAATGTTTCAAACTTCTTTAAAAAATTTTTATGTTTAAATATTCTGGTTGTTACTAACCTAAGATAATGATCTCAAACTATATTTTAGTATTACTAATGTTTTAAAAAGATTTGAAAAGTTGTTATAGTTATAGATGACTATAAATTACACTTGCGTAAAAGACTGTACAAATTACACAACTAACTAAACATACTCTTTTTATTCTCAAACTACATTTGCACCAAAAATGAACAAATACTAAGTTCTGTAACTATTTGTTGTGTGATCGAAATTGGACTTGACTGTGGCTTGCTATCATTAAATTGTGTGATCGAAATTGGACTTGACTATGGCACACAATACCTTGTGTGGCAAATTCATTCTCCATGCTCCATGCTCCATACTACATGTAATTCATGGATGCAATCTCCTATGATATCCATAGTGTTTTTCCTCGGTTCTCTTGCTTGCTAGATACCTGCACACAAAACATCATAATACTATGCATATAATATCTCTATGTCCCAGTAAATGAAAATCACAGCATCCCCAAGAGTTAAGAAGTGAATTTGACACATGTCCTGTGCCCAAAAGTAGAGTGCAAGATTGTCCTTGAATACAGTACCCATCAGCCAAAAAAGGACACAATTTAGTACAGAATTAAAATGACAAAAGTACTGCCAAGTATCAAAACACAAAGCAATCTTCCATATTTTCTCAGTTTCTCAGCAATTGTCTTGGCATACAGTCAATCTATTTTCTCTAACTTCACTTTGGTCTCTTTATGCTTCTTGCCACTCTGTGTTGATGAAAATTGATCTAGCAAGCACCTCTTGACAGGTCCCTCAGTTGCATCACCAACAGCTACAGGAGGCATACTTGCTATGGGACTTTCAGCTTCATCACTTAAAATACCCTACAATGAAAATTCAATGTAAGTACCTCTATTCTATTTGTAATGTGACAACGTTTATTAAGCTTTAGAAATGAATCATTACGTCATACCTCCAAAAAATCATCATCACCCAGACTTATTTGCATGTTAGAGTTGCATTCATTATCTTGCAATTGCAGCAATTGACTACAATGTTCTTTCAGAACCTGTGGGTCATTGTTTATCCTCAGCACAGGAAATGGAGTGTTACGGTGGGATGTGTGATCTGACTTTGTTGTAATCTGAAACAACAAAGTCTTGCCTACCAACTCTGTGATCTGCTGTAATGGCTGATTGGTCTGTAAAAACAGATAGGAATTAGTGAAAATTAGTTCAAATAAATAGTACATATTTAAAAAATAAAAAAACATAACTTACCTTATTACTCTTTTCATATAGCTCTGTTGCTGGAATTCCTATCAACTCCTGGCACTCCCTATCCCATAGTAAAAATGAAGCATTACCCTTTATGTCCACAACACGCAGTGTAATCTTATACCTTAAAATACCAATTTCCCAAATCTGAAAACACTTGAAACACTTATTGACTCCTTCAGAAATTTTAAGTTTTTTGTAGCATCCAGGCTTCCTACAGGAGCTATAAAACCAATCAGTCGGATTAACAATACCCTGTATCCTTGTGGCAACCCAGAAATCTCCATACTGCATTGACACATAACAGAGTTAATACATAGTTGTGAAAAAAACAAAGGTAATTTAGAATGATTTATTACCTTATCATTGTCATAGATCTCATTTATGGTGATTAGTTCCATAGACTTACTGCTGGATTCATCCATAGTGTTTGTAAAACTAAAACTGGACAGGGAAGCTATACTTCTCATCGGTGTTTGATATCCTATGTCCGTAAGACTGTAATTCAAATATAGTAGTAATGATGAAGTTGAGTACATGTAAAGAAATAACAGAATGCAGTAATTATCTATGATAACATACACATACCTATCCCTGAAGTTGATAAATTCCGGATAGTCCAGATTGAAAAGGACTTGAGTTACATCATAAGATGAGCAGATTTTGACCTCACCATCTGAAAGAAAACATAAAAAAAAATGAATCGGGGATTTAATTTCTTGAGAATGCTTATGTGCAGAATTGTAAATCCTGATTTGACTAACCTTTGAGCCCTCTTTTTATCCTACAGAATTGTATCAGAACTATCACAAGATCTTTGGAAGGAGCTTCATATAAATGCTGAATCTTGGAAACGTGGTCGCCCCAAAATGTGCAGGTTAACTTTTTACCACTGTTTGTTTAAACACACATTGCAAAGGCATACAAATAAGTTTACAGACACTTTGAATACATAACTATTTGTTTGTAAATAATATAACAGTTGGATGCTGAAGTTTTATACTTACTGGGCATCCTCAAGCACAAAGTCTATGAGCCTAGCATTATTTCCACCAATATTTTTTTCTTGAGGTCCATAAACTTCAACAACCCGACCAATGATATCTATTCAATAATTCAGAAAATTTGAAATAACTTGACTGAAAAAAATATAAACCTAACAGCCTGCCATGAGAAATACGAATGAATTAAAAAGAATATTGTTAGGCTAGAAATCTTACCAATGAGCTCTTTCTCATTTAATTCTGAATTACCTTTCAAACTATCAAAAGACCTCAGTCTGTACATGTACCAATGGAAATTCTCTGACCTCAATTCTTTGAAAATCGTTTCATGATTGAATTGCATCATATATTCGTGCATGCTAGTCTTGTAGGTATGCCAGTTTGAAACAACGTAAAAGTTCTTGATACCATACACTTTGCCTTCTACAAAACTGTGGATAAACTTTGGAACAATCTTTGCTGGTATAGTTGCATGAATGACAGCTCCCTATCAATTAGTCATGTTATTAGCATTTGCAATAGAGAATGTATCAAATATTATTTCTGCAGTACATACGTATGACTAATATGCCTAATTCTATTCTATGCAGATTAAGACGCAAAAATAGACATGCAGATTAAGAGGCAAAAACACATACCTCTGGGTCGTGTAAGACCAATTCTTGACTCTTTATGTCAGAAGAACCTTTCTTTTCCCGTACCAGGTAGCTACGAATAACTCTAACCTTTATTGCACTTCGGTTCTTGAAGGTAGACAATTCGCTAGCCAGAGAGTACATCCCCATATTCGACTGAAGTTAAATGCGAATGGATCTCAGTTTTGGATGTTGAGATTGATTTAGCGATTCTAATGAAGCTGTAATATATAATGTGATCCCAAATCCGAACTATAAGTTTGAAACTGGTAGAGTTCTACACACTGAATAATTGTTTTTTCATTCCCGGTGCTATATAAATGAAGTGTCCTCGATTGCCGAATCGTTGTAAACGATTCGATTTCCCAAAGAACTCTAATCATGGTGTCGTTACCTTTTTTAAAACACCATGGTGTAAAACAAACGATTAATTAACGTTGTTACCTTTCATAGTTCGACTGCCAGTGCATTAACTGCGCTAAGTTGGCTAATTCGAACGGCATTTTTTGTGCAACAAAACGTCACCGTTTCTTGTTGGGCGGGAATTGTGGCCTAAGTGCATTTACTGCTCTTCTTATGGCTATTATATATATATATATATATATATATATATATATATATATGGATGAGATCTAATGCGAAACAGGTCTCAGGTAAAACATGTTGTGAGATCTGAGTTGTTTATCAAATCTAGATCAACGGTTCAAATCAATGAAAATTTAAATATTAAAAAAAAGGCGCTTCCTGAGAAGAAAGAAGCAAAGTGTAAAAATGGCGCATCTTAAGTGTTACAAAGACACACCTTAAGTGTTAGAATGACGCACCTTAAGTGTAAAATGACGCACATTCAGTGTTAAAAATGGCACACTTTAAGTGTTACAAAGACACACCTTAAATAGTAAAATCGCGCACCTTAAGTACTAGAATGTCACACCTTAAATGGAGAACTTATGCAACTTAAATGTATAACTGACGCACCTTAAATGATTAAATAGTGCACCTTAAGTGTTAAAAGGACGGACCTTAAGTTTTGAAAAAACGCACCTTAAGTTGTAGAATGACGCACCTTAAGTTTCAACAAATAATGCACCTTAAGTTTTCAAGTGTATAACGGACGCACCTTAAGTGTTGAATTGGCTCACCTTACGTATTAAAACAACGCACCTTAAGTACAAAAAATACGCATCTTAAGTTTCAACAATACGCAAAATGATCAAAATGCCACAACATTTTTTAATCTGTGTTCATCCTAAACGTTGATATTGGCAAGATCAATGACTATCATTCATCCGCATGTTTCAGCTGGACACCTCCTCCGCATATAATAGTGATCAAATGCGGAGGAGATGTCCAGGTGAAACATGTGGATGAATGATAACCACTAATCTTTCTAAAATCAACGTCTAGGATGAACACAGATTTAAAAAATGTGATGGCATTTTGGTCATTTTGCATATTGTTAGAAACTTAAAGTGCGTATTTTCTGTGCTTAAGGTGCGTCGTTTTAATACTTAAATTGTGCCAATTTAACACTTAAGGTGCATCAGTTATACACTTGAGAACTTAATGTGCGTTATTTAGTGAAACTTAAGGTGCGTCATTCTAAAGCTTAAGGTGCGTCTTTTCAAAGTTTTAGGTAAGTCCTTTTATAACACTTAAGGTGCGCCATTTAAACATTTAAGACGTGTCAGTTATACACTTAATTAAGTTGCATAAGTTCTTCACTTAAGGTGCGTCATTGTAATATCCCCAAAATATTAGGCATAATTGATGCAAAGAAAGGTCTAGAATTTACCCAAAAGATTGATAGTTCAATAAAACAACAGCGGGAGCATAATTTAAACTACCAAGGGATGTTATGCCACACCTAGATTACATCAAACTAGGTGCTAAGGCCAAAGTCTTCATAATCAAATCTCAACAACCATATAATCCAAAAGACTAAAAAGTTATTTCATCACAAGTCTAAACATTGTCTCAAAAGATAACTCAAACTAGCTAAGAGAGGAAATAGAACTAAAGGGTATGTTATCGCGCTCTCGACAGGCTCTACTCCATACCTAAAATCATAAGTTAAAAATAACTAGCGAATATTGCTAAGTAAGCCCCACTCCAACACGTAAAACTACATAGTATATATTTAATATCCACCATAGGTTTTGAGATTGACATATATATAGCATATATACTCACCCACTAGTCAACTCTAAAGAGTAAAGAATGTTTTTCAAAAGACTCATATTCCACAATAGCAATGATCACAAGAATAACACGAGAAGGGATATAAAATCGCAACGAAGTTCAAAACTCAATAAGTAGCATGAAGAGACACAACCACGATACTTAACAAAAAAACGTCACAAGTGCAAGCTCTCTCAAAAGTATTTAGATAATTGGATAGAGGCAAAGGAAAGTCCAATCCACAACACACAAGTCCACCACATAATCCACCAATAAGCCAAGTAAAGCATAAACAATATAGTCACATCCCCCAAATACAATCGGGTACTTCTTACGAATAAAATTGCATCCCCTTTAAATATTATTCTTGGATTTAGGCTCGCATACTATTACTATGTTTGAACACACAACCACCTTAAATCATGCAATTCATATTTGGTACTTGGCAATCATACAATTCATATTTGGTACTTGGCAATCATGCAATTCATATTTGGTACTACGCGCTATACTCGGCTTACTAACAAGGCCAATAACATAATTCGAAGCTTCTGAATTAACTTACGTTAGACGAAAAAAGAGAAAGAGATGCACTAAGAAGATACTTGCGTCCTCATTGCCGTCCTCCCTAATGCAGCCCTCGGCTTGTGTCCTACTCATGCTGCAGTCCCGGCTTGACAGTCTGATCCTTGCCGCCTCCACCATTGTTCCCACTCCCATTTTGTAATACCCTGATTTTTGACTAAGGAAAATAATTATTAAGTTGGGAATGGTATTTATTTTCTTTAGCAAAAAAGGAAAATTCTTTTTGTTCTTGTAGAGATTTGAACACAATCCCTTAATTCTTCATCTCAAGATCTTTACCATCAAGCCATCTCAATTTTCATATTTTTATTGTAAACTAGTATTTTCGCCTGTGCGTTGCACGGAATGAATTTGTTATAATATTTTAAGAATATTTGGATCGATATACAATTATATAAATTATTATTGATTATGTTTTCTATTGTTTTCTTTGCTTGAATTAGAGTAAATAATTGTCCAATTACCCGTGCGATTCACGGATAATTTTTTTTATTTATTTAGATAATAAAATTAAAGATACAATTATTTAAAAAAAATATAATATTGAACATGTACATTTATTTGATTATAAGATTAGTGCAAAAGTTTCTGTCAATTAATTGAATAATATATGACTTGTTTGGTTACAATTATCTATAAAAGAACGATATTTAATATAATTTAAGTAATTATATTATTACAAAAATAAATATGGAAAATGAGAAATAATGTAACTTTAATTATTACGGAGTATAAAAATAAATTCAACGACCAATATTTAGTTTAATTACCATAATAATTATTAGGCAATTATTATTAGTCAATTACACTAAATTAAGTATTTTTCATTAACAAGAATATCAATTCGTATATACAAAAAATATTATTATTATATATTAAATATGTTCGACCTTCTGCAGTGTTCATGTCACACGTGTACTAATTAATTTGATCAACGACACCTTTATAATATTTTCAGTGAAATATTAATAAATTCATTTTGTTTTTCCTTCTAAATAATTAATATAATTATAATTATGATATAATTGTCGATTATATTTCTAGTGAAATATGAATATATTCATTTCCTTTTTCCTTTGTAAAAGGAATAAATATTCATTTCCATTTTTTTCCTAATATTTCATTTGGTGGTTACTAATTTTTGCATAGGGAAAGCTATGCTATATTTATAGTGAATTTTTATTATTAATCTCCTTTTTCATTTGGTCTGATTCCTGTACCAATTAGTAACATTAGTAACATAATATTAATAGCAGATTCCCGTGTGTAATATTTATTTCATTTTTCATTCATAAAAAGATTTTAATATTCATTTCTATATAATTAATAAATAATATAATTATAAAAATATAATTGCCAATTATATTTCTAATGAAATATTAATATATTCATTTTCTTTTTCCTTCATAAATATTAATATGATTAATATAATTATAATAATTTAATTGTCGAAATAAATTCATTTCTTTTTTCGTTCAATTTCCAATCAAATATTAATATTAATTTACTTATTCAAATGGCCTAAATTTCGTGCCGTTTAATTTTTAGTTAAGATTTAAATAATTCACACAAATTTAAAATTTGAAATCTTTAATGCCCAAAAACATAAACGTCTAGGATTTCAACAGGAAATTTTATTAATTGCTTCTCAACTTTCACATCTCTAAACAAATACACTATCCTACATCACATTGCTTATTAGGCTCAAAATATCTGCATTTGTAATTAAAGGATCAAGAGAGCTGGAAATATAAGATTTCAAATATAAAAGAATAGTTAAAAAAATCAATTAAAAAAAGAATAGTTAATAGTGAGAATAAAAGTTGTAGTTATTTGACAAATTAGCTTAACTTTCAGCAATTGAAGCTACCAACAATTAACCCAGCGCTTGTGATTGCAAAATATAAGAACGTGCAATGAATGTAACAAAAAAAAAAAGATAAGTTAAGAACAGTAAAAAAAAATGGTAAATATGTCACACTTCTATGGAGAAGGGTGGTTCTTCCCATGTACATTGATGCTTTCACAAACGAAAAACAACAGAGATGAAAATTGGTGGTGGTGGTTGACTGGGTTTCTCTTGTATTTATAGCCATAAAGAGAGAGATGCAGAGCTATTATATATGAATGGAAAACCTCCATTATATTATATTCGGTACATATTTGAATTCCATATATATTATATTCCAATACCTATTTGTTTACAATTAAATTTGTTTATTACCAATTATCAATTACCAATCATAATTCTATCATAACGATTATGATCAATTGCTAATAACAATAACTAACAATTACCATTAATATTACCAATTACCAATTGCTAATAACAGTAACAATTACCATTAATATTATTATTCTATATTAATAATTAATAATTACCATTACGATTACGATCAATAACAATTTATTATAATTACCGTTGCGATCATGATTGCCATTAATATTATTATTCTATATTAATAAAATTAATAATTAATAATTAATAATTACCATATTACTAAAATACCTCTATATTTGGGCGGAAAAATTTTGTTGGAGGATATTGTTTTTATATATAGTATAGATGTATGTGTGTGTGTCAATTGTTATACTTTAAATATAGAATTAAAAATATATATCTAAATTTGAATCAAATAAAATTTTTTCAATTTTAATTTTTTAGTTGAAATTCAAAACAAATAAAAAATAAAATTAAAATTAAAAATATCTATAATATTAAAATATTAAATTAAATATATTATTTCAATTACATGTAAAAAAAATAAATTTGGTAGAATTGTATATACCAATTTTTTTTAAAATTTATATACCAAATTTAATATGTAGTAATTAAGGTGATGCGTGTTAATTAAGTTGATTTTTAGGGTGTAGTATTTATTTACAGAAAGTATGTAAATTTATATGGAATGATGTGTAGTAGTTTAGGAATTAATAAAGTAAATTATGAAAATTAGGGTATAATAAAATATTTAGTGTAATATAATTATTTTTTGGTAGAACGGATGAACCCAGCAGTTATATTCTGCTCAGAATCTCTCTGTTTGTGAATATTCAGCAGTAATATTCGGATGAACGTCACACCCAATTTGCATAGAGTTTGGAAAGCTTCTCAGTTCTGAGATTATAGTCCTTTTCCTCCATTTTATTTAATCCCAAGAAAACGCAAGATTGTCAAAGCTGAGGTTTTTGTATGCATCTGAATCGCCGTAGCCTGCAAGTTGAAACAAAACAATGGATTATTTCCACTTATCCTCCTAAACAAATCTAAATTCTTTAAACAATTCTAAAGATTTTCCACGGTTCTCACCGCTCTCCCTCACTCACTCCGTAGCCATAGATTAGAAAAATTTTCACTCTCTTTCTCTCTATTTATTTTTCTTCTCTCTCTCACTCTTTCTCTACTATCTCTTCCTCCACATGGGTATCTCGAGTATTGATTCCACTGTTGCAAAAAAAAAAAAAAAAAGAGTATTGATTCCACTATAACTTGAGCATCAGTTATCCCCATAATTACCCTTTGCTTTTTCTTGATTCCAGATGCGTACTTGTCAGCTCCAAAGCATGCCCACATCTTTATACGCACATACATGCAGAGAGATACAGAGAGAGAGAGAGAGAGGGCGAGCTCCAGGCACATCCAATAGCATAGTTGATAATTCCATGCTCTCCTTCAGTAACATGATCTGCCTTGGTTCAGCAACTAAAGGCCCCCAACCACCTTCCTCTGTCGTCCCATCTGGGGTGGTGTCCAGTGCAGATCATTGATGCCTCCAACACTGCTGTTATCGTTATTTATCTTATTTCTGAGGAAAGCAACCTTAATTTCTGTCACTTGATGAAGGATCTTGATCAACCCCAAAAGTGTATTTTGCGGCTAAGTCTTTGGTATTCTGCCATCGAGAGCAACCTTTTCCATGTTGCATTAGCCATCTCACACTTACCGAACACATGATCAATGTCCTCATCTTTATCTCTGCAAATACCGCAATAGGCAATGCTTGTGAATCCTCTTCGTCTTCTCTCACTATTACACATCACATGACCATTATATTATTTAGTATAATATAATATTACATGGTAGTAACAAAGCTAAAACAAAATTCATCAACCGATAGAATTACAGGAAGACAAACATCTTGATATTGTTGTGCCTATTGCCTTCCATAGAGTGTATTTATACACAATGGATGAGATTAAATGAGTGCAGTATTGAAATTATAAAATGGTAAGAGATCTCAAGAAAGGTAAAAACTTTCAAATTTTTAATTAATACCAAAAACGTTATAATTCCTAAAAAGGTATATCTTTGAATTCATATAAAAATTTATAGGAATTATCAATTAATACCAAAAATGTTATATTTTCCAATCCCTAAAAAGGTATATATAATTATGTTATGTTATTAAAAAATTATTAATGTACTGGATGAAGAATACATCTTGAACTTATGTATAAAAATCCTCAAGACTACTGAAACTTAATTCGATATATATATCTTTAAAAAAAAAGGAATTTAGTTCAATATTAAATCACATAAAAATTTATAGGAATTATCAATTAATACCAAAAATGTTATATTGTCCAATCCCTAAAAAGGTATATATAATTATGTTATGTTATTAAAAAATTATTAATGTACTGGATGAAGAATACATCTTGAACTTATGTATAAAAATCGTACTGGATGAAGAATACATCTTGAACTTATGTATAAAAATCCTCAAGACTACTGAAACTATCTTGAACTTATGTATAAAAATCCTCAAGACTACTGAAACTTAATTCGATATATATATAAAAATCCTCAAGACTACTGAAACTTAATTCGATATATATATATAAATCCTCAAGACTACTGAAACTTAATTCGATATATATATATCTTTAAAAAAAAGGAATTTATTTCAATATTAAATCACATATATATTTATGTTATGTTATTAACAAATTATATTACAAATATATCACCAAATATATCACACCAATTTTATCACACCAATTATATCATCAATTATTCAATCACCAATTAATATTACCATATTATATTACCTTTTTAACATTTTGATTAATTAATAAATCCAATTATTCAATCACCAATTAATATTACCATATTATATTACCTTTTTAACATTTTGATTAATTAATAAATCCAATTATTCAATCACCAACATTTAACCATAATAAATTAATAATTAATAAATAAATAAAATAACTTAATTTATCAAAATGCCACTAACTTTGGGCGGGAAACTTTAGAAGGAGGATAATGGTTTTATATATAGATAGATTAGTATGTTGATATATTATTTTATGGTATATTTATTTAATATGATGTTTATACTTGAATTCTTTGGAAAAGTCTTATGAAGTTTATATTAAGCTATGTTTGGCAAACCTAGCTGAAAAGGTAGCTGAAAGCTGAAAAATAGCTGAAAACTGAAAAGCTATAAGCTCGAAGCTGAAATCTGAAGGGCTGTTATGCTTAAAAGTGTTTGGTAAAATTAGCTTTTTGATAAGTTGATAAATGTAAAAAGACTAAAAAGGACATCTTCATACAATTTAAATAATTTTAAATTTAAATAGGTTTGTTTATATATTAAAATATAAAATAATGAAATCAATATATTTAAATAAAATATAAAGTAAGAACATATATATATTTGAAAATATATAAACAAAAAAATATTTATAATTCATAAGATTAGTTCATACAAAAATTAATGTTCAAACATAAATATCAAACTGAAATTACAACCAAACATAATGAAAAGAAAATGTCAAAAGGGTTTGAATTGAGAGGGGTAAAGGATGTCATTTATTTAAAATAATAAGGATAAAGATGGAGAAAAGTTAAAAAGTTACTAGCTTATTTTGAAAAGCTACTCCAAGTAGCGTTTCAAAATAAGCTCTTATTTTAAGCTACTAGCTTATTTTGAGAACATTACCAAACAGAGCTTTTAGCTTATTAGTAGCTTAAAATAAGTTATAAGCTCCTAAATAAGCTCTGCCAAACAGAGCCTTATTATAAAAAATTCTAAATAAGAAAATAGTTTCATTCTATAAAAGGTATATTATGTACTGCGTACTTTCATTTATATATATGTATATATATTTGGATATCTATACTATCTATATCTATACTATATATAAAAGCATTATCCTCCTCTAGAATTTTCCCGCCCAAACGTAGGGGTATTTTAGTAATATGATAATAATCTATATCTATACTATATATAAAAACATTATCCTCCTCTAGAATTTTCCCGCCCAAACGTAGGAGTATTTTAGTAATATAATAATAATAATAATAATAATATTATTATTATTATTAATATTAAATGTTAATAATATTAAATGTTAATAATATTAATTAATTCTTATTATTATAGAATAATATTAATGATAGAATAATATTAATTATAATTGATTATAATAGGTTATTAGTATTAGGTTATTGATAAAATTAATTACACTTTCCTTTTTGAAAAATTATTACAATTTTATAACTCTCACATTTTTTACCTATAAATACAATAGAAGTAACTTTCAAAATCATAATTCTTTCATTTTGCAAGGTCTTCATCTTCTTCCTGCTGCATTTCTATTCTCCAGGAAGAAGAAGCCAAAGAGCGAGATGATGGAGCAGATGTCGAGCGTAGCGGTGCCGCCGGTGATGACCTCAAACTGGAAAAGTTTTTGTGTCTTCTTGGTGTCGGTGTTTTGGCACCGTGACCGTCGGCGTTGTAGGCATAAATCTTGACAAAAAAGTGGCAGTCGGCACTACATCTCTCTCTATCCTCCATTTGAGGGTGTTGGGTTTAGGGTTGTATGGGTTGCAGGCCGGTACAGTTAATAGCAATGAACATAAACAAATATTAACCAGCACCCAATGCAATCCAAATAAACCAGATGCACCCAGTGTAATCCAAAAAACCCATAGCAATGAACATAAACAAACATTATCTAGCAAAATGAAACACCATAACATCACATAGAAAATGTTAAACGCCCAAACAATTAAGGGTTAAGCAAACAATATTCCCACAAATACAATTTATTCAAAATGCACTATACTAAAAAGAGAATCACCGGAAAATAACGCATGCAACCACCACAAAAGAGTATTTGAAAACCAAAACAACAATACAACAGCCAAAAGTAAAACCCACTGCATGCCTTCCTGGACCAGAAGGACGCCGCCCTCCCCGACGCCTATTGGAAACACGACAAACACGCATGTCTGCCGGTGCAATGCCGGTAGATAGGTTCGCTCATTCGAAAAGCCGCCCGGATGCAAGCCTCTTCGATAGATGACTACCACTGACTTTTGCTTCCACCCATGCTACGCTGGAAAGGAGGTTAGCATGATCAGAAGGAGACCCGGGAATACGCGGATTAGGAAAAAATCATAAGCAAATAAGGAATGAAATACAAAAATGTCGCTAATAGAGTGGAGAAAGAAGACTAAAATGCCTTTTAAGATAGAAACTTAACAAAAAAAAAAAACAGAATAAATAACGGATGGTAAGCAGCCTAATTAATCATAACCGTACATTGATACAAACAAAAGGGTTAGATAAGTACAAAAGTCTACATTTTAAAGGATGTTTTATATATATTAAAAAAGGTAACGTTTTGTTAAGAAATCAATTTTTTGGAAAATAAAAACAATAATTAAAAGTCAATAAATTAAGCATCAATGCTTAGTTTAAAGGTGCAATAATTGTCATATTTCATTCTAAAATTATTATTTAACTTATATTTAAAATTTTTTTAAAAAAATAGACGAAAAGAAGTAGAATAAGACGTTTCATTAAAAAGTCTTAAATAATCAATTACTGTTAATTAGTTGTCATTGTAAATTTCTACATGTTTCATCAACAAAAAAAAAAAAAAGTTCAGAAGGTAGGTGTGTGTGAGTAAAGTGTATTATGTATATATACATTATATTTGAAAATATATTTGAATTACTAAAACATTTTACAATTATATTCATTTAGTTCATGATCTATATATTTTATATTATACTTAATTTTTTATATGAGAATATCTATTATACTTAATTTATTAAAATATAATTGCACAATATTAGTATAACTATCTAATAATTATTATGGTAATTTAAGATTTAATTGCACATATATTAATATAATTGATTAATAATTAATATGATAATTAAACTAATAATACACAGATATTAATATAATTACAATTAAATATAGATTGTTGTATTCTTTTATAATTACAAAATAAATTATCATTCACATTCTTCCATGTAATTACTATGATAATATCTATATCTATATATCTATATCTATATCTATACTTACTATATATAAAAGCTGTAACACCCCGACTCGGCTATACCGAACAACCGGAGTAGTTACCGCCACACCTAGACTAAACCCAATCTCATTCAGATAGGATTCATCCTAGATGTACAGGCTAAAGATAAGAATACTGCACAATGTCAACATAACCATCAAAAACAAATGCATTTCCATAGCATCGGTTAAGTGTAGCTAAACGAGCTACCAAAAGAACCAAGGTTTAAAAGTACAACCCATCAGAAGAGTTTAGTTAGGCCCGGCCTGGACAGTCATTCTAGAATTAAGCACCTGCCACAAAAGATATATGTACACAAAAGAACTGACTAGACTCCCCACTCTAGACGCTACCTAGTCTAACGAGTGGTACACTGGGCCCGTGTAGGTGCCCCAGACGACATGCCACTCACCCTCGAACCACATGATGTGGTCCAGAAACCGACACGTATTCATGTACATCATCCACTCGTCGTGGTAGTCTGGGGGACTCGGATCCCACGGGTAAGGATAGTGGACTACAAACTCGAGGGGGTTGCTACCAAGAAGGATCTCTATGGGGTAAAACCCATAGCTGGCTTGGAGGGCGTCAAAGGGACACATCGGCTCCACAGGGACGGGGGACCAAACTGGTACCTCCGGTGAGACAGGAGCGGGAGTAGGCTCAGGAGTACAAGTCACTGTAGGCGGATTAGGTGCGTAGCCCGGGGCGTAGGGGTCTCCGTCAAGAAGGTTGTGAGAACAATCATCATAGTCGAGCACGGGAAACTCGAACTCAGAGGGGTCTGAGTTCGGTGGGCTCCAAGAACCTACGCTAGATTCCATCTGATAAAGGACACAGTGAAGTGTAGTTAGCACGACGGCTAAGTAAGGAAATCCATTGTCACTCGAAAGTAAACAAAGGTTTCGAAAACATCATAATATTCAGAAAATGTAAGCTTTACCCAACGGTTGCATTCTACCTGCAATCATATTAACAACGAAGCAACACCATATAGTATATAAGTGACATCAGCACATAACACTACCATTTCCAAGAATTCATCATTTAATTCAAAGGAGAGTTTCACAACACATGCTTTACTGATGAGGACTTACGACCTTTTATTCTGCGATCTAGTTACGGAGTAACTAGATTTTATAATTATTAAAAACACTCAATAATTTCATAACTCATTTTTCCTCTCAGCGAATAGACTTCGCTCTGCAGTATGAATTAATCATACAAAAACATCTCCTAATTCTCTCAGCGAATAGACTTCGCTCTGCAGTATGACTCAATCATACAAAGACATCTCACTATTCTCTCAGCGAATAGACTTCGCTCTGCAGTATGAATTAATCATACAAAGACATCTCACTATTCTCTCAGCGAATAGACTTCGCTCTGCAGTATGAATTAATCATACAAAGACATCTCACTATTCTCTCAGCGAATAGACTTCGCACTGCAGTATGAATTAATCATACAAAGACATCTCACTATTCTCTCAGCGAATAGACTTCGCTCTGCAGTATGAATTAATCATACAAAGACATCTCACTATTCTCTCAGCGAATAGACTTCGCTCTGCAGTATGAATTAATCATACAAAAACATTTCAATAACTTTCTCAGCGAATAGACTTCGCTCTGCAGTATGAATTGATCATACAAAAACATTTCAATAACTTTCTCAGCGAATAGACTTCGCTCTGCAGTATGAATTGATCATACAAACCCCGGGCCGTGGCATTTCCAGCCTTCCCGCAGGTCTCCTTATCCCAACCTCGGGCCATGGCACTCCAGCCCTCCCATAGGTCCACCCTTATTCCAACCCCGGGCTGTGGCATTTAAGCCTTCCCGCAGGTCCCCACCTTATTCCAGAAATTAAGGGTTGTAAACATGATTCTTTATTTTCCTTGAGTTTAATTAGTATATTCACATGATGACTCAAAACAATTATACTTATCCAAATATGTTTCCAAAATACACACATTTGTCAATGGCTTTTCACCACGAAATTTCCAAGTGACAAGAGTCACACTTGTTTCTTAAAAACACAATTCTTCTTACAAATTGATTGTGACATTCCAAAATTTCGTTACTATTTTTATTACAAAATATTTTTGTCAAAATAATTCCTAACCATTCTTTTTCAGAAAATTTCAGCTTGGCGCAGTCCAAAAGATTGAGCCGGTAAAAATAGTTCCCGAACTCTTTTTCACTTGAAATTTTTATGGTAGAACCCCAACTTATAGTACTTGATGTCCATAAAAAGTTTTGGTCATTTTGATCCGCGAATAAACACAGAAAATTCCATTTTTGCCCTTGGCAGTGTGCTGTCCAGAATTTTTCTCTCTGGACCAGTTTTGGAAAAAAATTCGAAAACCATACTTATACTACTCCGATAATTATGAAATTTTATATGCAGGTTCTACACTTATAGAACTACATGTCTAAAAAAAATAGGATCAAAATACCTTACCAAATTTTCCCAATAAATCTCGGAAGTTACTGCTAGAGACTATCTTTATTATATATATATTTTTTTCAATATTTTCACAAGTATAAGCCTATATGGACATAAACACAACATATACATGCATAAATTAACTATGAACATGCATACCAAAAATTATTAAACATTAAAGTGTAGTTTCTTTGAGCCAACTTGTAGATCCATAAACTTAACACATAATTTTCACATAAAATTCCTAGTCACATAATTTACTAGCATTTGATCACCTTCAAGTGACTAAACCAACTTAAGGGATTCCTTACCTCTTTAGAAGATTTTAAAAACCGTAAGAGTTGATGATTTCCTCCTTTGAGCCCTTCACCAAAGATCCTAAACAAAAATCACCATAATAACAACATTTTCATGCACCTTTAGTTTACACTTAAGTTCTAGGAAAGATTTAACCGAACAAAATTAAAGTCTTACCTATACTAGAGCACTTGAGTTGAAGAGATGCTTAGGAGTTCTTGATCACAAGTGGAAGACTAAGCTCTGATGCTTAGGAGTTCTTGATCACAAGTGGAAGACTAAGCTCTTTTCTCTCTTCTTCTTCTCCTTATGCTATTTTCGAAATTATGTTTCTCTCTTCTTCTTCTCCTTATGCTATTTTCGAAATTATGGGGAGCTCTTCTTCTTCTCCTTATGCTATTTTCGAAATTATGGGGAGGTGAGAGAGAGATGATGGATAGTTTGGCTTGAAGATTAAGGAACAAGTGCAACATCCCCATACCTCTTATGACATGCATTAATTGCATTCACCATGTGGTAATTATGATTGCCACATGTCAACTCCCTATGGTGGCTCCTTGAAGAACAAAATTTACTTTGCCAGTTTGGGGTTAAATCAGATGAAAGTTCGGAGGATTATAACTTAATTCGAGAAAATTCTAACACCACAATCATCCTAAAAATAATCCCGTCGATCACAACTAAAATTGAGAATTTTTCGGTATCTCGCGAAATATAGGTACGAAGGTCCGTAATAATTTTACCCTTACAGTCCGTTTAAATTCTTACTTGAACTAATTAGAAGTTCAGGCTTAATCGTATCATACTTAATAATCTAATCTCTAGGAAAATTCGAACTGTATAAGCATCCTTTAAAATTTTACGGTTCGTGACCGGTACGTAGGTCGCAGCTTATTAATAACTAGTCTAAAAAAAAAAAATTCTTTCGAACACCGAGAGACCTTCTCATAAATGTCATAGCTTAAAAAAAAAATATTCTCGAACCTTAACTTTGTCGGCAAAAACCGAGGGGTTACAAAAGCATTATTCTCCTTCTAAACTTTCCCGCCCAAAGTTAGTGGCATTTTGGTAAAATCAATTATTTTATTTATTTATTAATTTATTTATTAATTATTAATTTTTAATTAATTTATTAATTATCCACCCCTGCGTGCCTATTATGGTTAAAGGTTGGTGATTGAATAATTGAATTTATTAATTATCCATATATATATATATATATATATATATATATATATATATATATATTCACCTATAATACTATTATGGTTAGATGTTAAATTAAAATGTTAAATAGGTAATATAATATGGTAATATTAATCGGTGATTGAATAATTGATGATATAATTGGTGTGATATATTTGGTGATATATTTGTAATATATGTAATTTATGTAATAGTATAAATAGAGCATTCTGCTTGACAACAACAGAACAAACTTTAAGGGAAGACTGATTTGGCGTTTCATGAGCTTTCAATTTCAAAGAATATTTGGGAAAGCATCCAAGAAGAGGAAGAAGACATTTACTTGAAGATTAAGGTCTGTTAAGGCACCCATTTACAGGCTTTAGAAATTTACTGCAAATTTGGTAAAGCTTTTACTTTCTCTTGAAAAATAATAGCATTCTAAAAAAGAATATATATATATATATATATATATATATATATATATATATATATATATACACACACACACACACACACACACATAGTGCAGTATGGTAGTATGGTTTTATTTGTTTTTGTAGGTGTGTTTGATGGGAATGAAATAAATCAGTATCCAGCAATAGAAGATTCTATCTCCATCAGGAAGCATATAACACAGTTCATTTGTAATGGAGCAAAGGTATTTGATTAAATTCTTAGTAGTTACAATGTATTGTTAACTACTTCCTCATTTTATAATTAAATTCCAACCAAGTTCACAATGTTTGGTATTTTTAACTATTTAAGAATCAGTATATTTTTTGCAGTTGTATCTTCATTGTAAAGCTTACTGATCTTTTTAAATGGCAACAATGATATGTAATAAGAAACATGGAATTAGTTAGTTTGTGTTGTTAAAGTATGTAATGTAATGTACTCCTACTTTGAATTTCAAAACATCTTCACTTTTAAAAAAATTCAAACAGAGAAGGCAAACGAAATTATTGTGAAGAGGCTTAAGGGCTCACTTACCATTGTGTCTGTAAGAGGAAACACAGAGCTACAACTTGATTTCATTTCTTTAATTCTACTAATATATTGTATTCAATAATGGTAACCACCTCTTATTGAAATCTTCTTAACCTTTGTATGATGAAAACCTATAAAAAATACAATATACTGTTAGTTCCAAAAATTATAAAAAGTTTTGGAGCTTTTTACATCATAGGCTTTTACATATTATATCCCATAATGCATGTACATATTCAAACTTGGGTGATGGACGTATGCCATACTCTAACTATTGCAAGAAGAATGAAGAATGAACAATATATGAACAATGTATGCCATACTAAATGTACAATGGAAGCATTCCTGTTATTTTAGATTCAAACTCTTTATCATTAGGATCTAAAATTGTATTCTTTAAATATATCTAATTATCATTAGGATCTAAAATTGTATTCTTTAAATATATCTAAAGCACTAATGGATCTAAAATTGTATTCTTTAAATATATCTAAAGCACTAATGCACAATATATGAACACTTTTTTATATATCTAAAGCACTAATGCACAATATATGAACACTTTTTTATATATCTAAAGCACTAATGCACAATATATGAACACTTTTTTATTATTCTATGAACAATATATAAATAATATTAACACTTTTTTATTATTCTATGAACAATATATAAATAATATTTGAGTAACTAAACTACTACCAATATAGCACATGAACATAATGTGGAAAATACTTGGCTCAACAATTATAGGAGGCAAGAGGAAGCAAAGTATATCATATAAAAGGTATGTTGAAATCCCAAAATTACTGTATTTCTTTCATTTTCAAAATAATGACTAGCAAATAATGACATCGATGTGGTCATCCCAATTGTTATGGTAATAAATTACTGTAATAAATGGTAATGGTAATCTTATGGTAATAAATCGTAATTATAATAAATTGTTATTGATCATAATCGTAATGGTAATTATTAATTATTAATATAGAATAATAATATTAATGGTAATTGTTATTGTTATTAATAAATCATAATTATAATAAATTTGTGTGATTTATTTAAATCTTAACATTTTATGATTTTACATTACTTTGAATATGCAGTTAGTTTATTCGTTTATTCATACCATGTTCAGAGGTGAAATTATAATTCAAAAAAAAATATTAAAAAAAATAATTAACTTAAAATTAAACGGCACGGAATTTAGGCCATTTGAATAAGTAAATTAATATTAATATTTGATTGGAAATATAATTGGCAATTATATTTTTATAATTATATTACTTATTAATTATATGGAAATGAATATTAAAATCTTTTTATGAATGAAAAAGGAAATAAATATTACACACGGGAATATGTTATTAATATTATGTTACTAATTGGCACACGAATCAGGCCAAATGAAAAAGGAGATTAATAATAAAAATTCACTATAAATGTAACATAGCTTCCCCTATGCAAAAATTAGTAACCACCAAATGAATATTTATTCCTTTTATGAAGGAAAAAGGAAATGAATATATTCATAATTCACTGGAAATATAATCGACAATTATATTATAATTATAATTATATTAATTATTTAGAAGGAAAAACAAAATGAATTTATTAATATTTTCACGAAAATATATTCAACAATTATATTTTTATAATTATATTACATTTTAATCATATGGAAATTAACATTAAATTTTATGAACGAAAAGGAAATAAATATTACACGGGAATCTGTTACTAATATTTTCTTACTAATTGACAAAGAATCAGGCAAATTAATTGGAAATTATCCGAAAAAAAGAATGGAAAACAATATTAATTCTTTTGATGAAGGAAAAAGGAAATGAATATACTCAAAATAAAATGGAATATTATGAAAAATGAAATGAATATATTAATATTTCACTGGAAATGTAACACAACTTTTTCCTACGAAAAAATTAGTAACCACCAAATGAATGATTAGGAAAAAATTATAAAGGAAAAAGAAATGTAAAATAATATTAATTCTTTTTATTAAGTAAAAAGGAAATGAAATATTAGGAAAAACGAAATGAACATATTAATATTTTACTGAAAATATAACACAACTTTTTCTACGAACAAATTATTAACCACCAAATGAAATATTAGGAAAAAATTATGANAGTTAGTAACCACAAATGAAATATTAGGAAAAAATTATGAAGGAAAAGGAATGAAAATCAATATTAATTCTTTTTTATGAAGGAAAAATGAAATGAATATATTTGAAAGGAAATGAAATATTAGAAAAAACGAAATGAATATATTGATATTTCACTAGAAATATAGCATAGCTTTCCCTACAAAAGAATTAGTAACCAACAAATGAAATATTAGGAAAAAATTATGAAGGAAAAAGGAATGACAATCAATAATTCTTTTTATAAAAGAAAAAGGAAATGAATATATTCAAAAGGAAATTAAAATATTAGAAAAAATGAAATAAATATATTAATATTTCATTGTAAATATAATCGACAATTATATTATTATAATTATATGAATTAAATATTAATTAATTAATTAATTATATTAATTATTAATTATATTAATAAATAGTACTCCATAATAATTAATATTCTTAAAAAATTAATTAAAGGTGGGTTGTTATATTTTTTTTTTATAATAATTAAAATTAATTCATCCAAATATTCTTAAAATATTATAACAAATCTATTCCGTGCAACGCACGGGCGAAAATACTTAGTTATATAAATCTTATCTTTTTACGTAGTATATATATATATATATATATATTAAATACAAGTTTGATAATGAATGTGGATCCAATAGTGTCCACATTAATTCTACATGTGGATAATTATGGTCAACCTAATCATCAAATCAAATTTCCACAAATTAAGCCTTTCCATAATTTTAATTTTCTATTCTTTTATTCTTACCTTTTCTCCTCACAGCAGGATTAGATAAAATCTCCTTCATTCATTTCGTGTTGACCGAAAAATTCTAATTCTTCCTACTCTCTTCAATTGGCCGAAATTTCACTACTCTTATAAAAAAAAAAAAAAAAATCTCCATCAGGGGTCAAGAGTGTTGAGGCTTTAATCTTTCATTCCAAAAGGTGGATTAGCGTGGGACCGAGTAGGTTTTGATGTGAATTTTGAGGATATCATATCTATGAGTAAGTATTTATGTCTACTTATTTATTCTACTCTGTAAAATTATATGATTTTCCTAAATACATTGATATATAAATTTTATGGCATAAACTATTTGCTTAAATGAGAAAAAAAATTGATTGATAATTATGTGAAAATATTTGATTGATTTCTTATAATTCTAAAAATTGTGTGTTTGATGGAAACCTATTCTATGAGTCCATATTTTAACATAGGTGAAAGATATGTTTTTTTTTGAGTATTTATACATATATGATTTTATATACAGAAGAATGGTGTTCTTAGAGAAAAATATAGTATAGATACAGTTTTACTTGTATAGATTCATACTGCTATTGATATAGATATATATATACTTGTGATAATTTGTATATATATGTTCATGAAGTAAGTAGATGGTATATTAACAAAAAAAATATAATATAATATAAATTCATAGTGTACTGTACGTAAAGAGATATATATATATATATATATATATATATATATATATATATTATAAATATGTACTGGACGTACCTATGTTTTCTATTATTATATAAAAAAATTATTTTATGATATATAAATACAGTGCGTAGGATGTATATATAAAGCAAAATTTTAAAGCATAGTTGGTGTATTTTACTTACCAAGACATGGAAATATGTGTGTATTTATGTATGTGATGATATGACATTCATTTGTTAAAATTTGAGATTTATGGATTGATTTAATTTATTAAAGGTACGTATGTGTGGATTGCTTTATTTTAAGAAATTGATATTTTATAAAGAAAATATATGTATTACGTATTCTGGTGATGATATTTGTTAATATATAATTTTGGACAATGATATTTTCACCCTTAATGTATTTTGTGATGTATACGTAATAATTACATATGAAGTTACGGAATTTTATTTCAAAGCGTTAGGTATTTTGAAGGAAAACATATTTTAGAATTACATATATATTCTTAAGAAAAATATATTTTTAAAACTATTGGAGAAATCAAATATTTTGAGGAATTTGTATTACCTTTACATTCTGTGTTGGTATCACATAGGTAATGATCCAGTTTCCAATTTTATAAGGGTGAGCTAGCTTAAAGTAGCTACTTGGATCATATACTACCTAGTGGCTTAGAATCTACTGGGGGTGTACACAAAGAGGTTTTGGTTCAGTTTCTAAATGGATTTTGAAGAGATGGTTAATTCTCCATTTACAAATATTAAATTCTCCATGTGTATGTATGAAAATTGATTTTTGAAAAATGTATCTCCACATATATTTTTGAAAGGTATATTATTTTGTAAGGTTACAAAATAATCTCTTTTGAGAAATCTACTATATTATTTAAAAAAAAAATCCAAAACTTATTTTACAGGGTGGAGTGAACCTTACTTAGCAATGTTTTGCTAACCCCGTTTGTTTTTGTATGTTTTGGAAATGATATTTTGTTCAGGTAATAATAATTGATGAAGGATGAGAGCATGGATATAAGATTGATCAAAGTGATAGATTTATTTCAAGGAGAAAGATTGAAATTGTAATAGATAGATATTGGTTTACTTAGACAATATTTTTTGGTTTTATTACCCTGTGATGATTATATTTTGGTTTAGCCTTAGCACTTAGGTCTGTTAGTTGCCTAAGTGTGACGGTAATTCCCTCAATAAGATTTTGAAAAGCTTTCGCATTCTAAGTTTGTTTTAAGAATTACTTAATTAATTGGTGAAAATAAGAAAAAAAAAAATAGGCCGTTTTTGGGGGTGTTACACATTTCCTCTCTTGAAATGGTTTCCTGCTTGCAGTCTAGCATTGCCACTCGGGTTCGGTCCTGGAGGGGTCACAATCTTGGCTATGCACTCAAAAGCTCTAGCCCTTCCTACTACAACTGAAGTACTCCACTAGTTAACCATAACAATCCACCTCTGGGTGATTCTTCCCACACCTCTTGCAATCGTGGCAATCGTGGAATCAGTGTGGAGGGCTTCTATCCAACATCAATTTCACATAAATCAATATCCACACAATAAGTAACCAATATTTGAAACAGATATAGCACTTTAAGTATATACACCCCCTATTGGGATTCCAAGCCCAACAGGTTAGTTACTATCTCTAACACGCATGATTCCTTTATACAAGGTGCTTGATAGGTGCTATGTGCTATTTGGTATCCTTTTGTGGTTAATTTATGGTGCTATGTGCTTTAATATGCTAACTATTGCAAAGCTCTATTATTTGGTGCACTTTAGATGGTTTTTGTAGGTTTGAACTCAATAACAAGGGATGCAGACTTGACAAGGAAGCAACCGTGGATGAAGCATGGTGTGAGGAGTCCACGCCCAGATCCACGCTTGTGGAATAATTCCATAAACTTCCATGCCACCAGTCCACGACGTAGGAAGAAAGCGGGGGAATTTAAGTGAAAAGTCCATGAGCGATCCACGCTCGTGGACTCATTCGTGGGAAGTTCCTGGGCGCGAGTTTTGAAGAGTGCATTTGGAGGGAAGCTATTTAAAGGCCTAGATTAGATATTTTTAGGAGGTTAGATCATTTTTAAAAAAACATTTCAGATTGTAGAGAGAGAAATTGTAGAAGAACACTTTGCTCTTAGATCAATCTTGTAAGTGGAAGATCAACATTGGAGTCAATTGTTTTGGATTTTGATTGCAAATTCTTAGGTAATCCCTAATCTCTAGTTTGATTTACATTTCAATTGCTTTCTTAATTGATGAAATTAGGTCAATCTTGTTTCAATTCCAAAGCATGAGTAGGTAATTCCTTTTATAGGATTTGAATTGTGAAATGAGACATGATGCTAGTGTAGTTCTTTAATTCTCAATTTGGAAATTGAATTGCATTTATTGGATGAATTGTTCTTGTCATTTGTTGGTGAATTGTATGCTTCTTTGAGGGTGACCATCTCATAGAATGTTCTTAGCATCAAGATTAGGCAAGAAATTGCTAGTGTTGATGTAGCTCCAATCAACAATAATTTCTTACTTCTAGACTGAAAGGGGTGAGTAGGAGAGGTGGTGTAGGCTATGTGTTTGTGAAAATTCCCCTTAGCTCTTTGGTTACCTAAAACGTACTCTAAACCTAGGGAGATCCTAGTAGACCAAAAGGAGAACGGTACTTGCTAAACCTTCCGAGAACAACCATCTTTGCAATGTAATCTTCCTAATTCCTAGTTTTTCCTATTTGATTTCAACAATATTCTTTGCATTTGTTTACTACAACATTCATTCATTCTGATAAGACTCCGAGATACCCTTATTTCAGGCACATTTTAGGGTGTTTTATCGCGTCTATAGCATCCTTATTTGGTAAATTATGTGCGTAAATGTTTGAAAATCACTAACTGATGCACAAAAGCTATTTTTAGCTTAAAAGAAGTAAAACAAGAGCCCCGGGAGCAAATAGGACCAAAAGATGAGCTTAAAGAGCAAACCAGGCAAAAGCGGAGCCCCGGAGGACCAAACTGGAAGGCCACACACGTGTGAGCAAGCGTGGAAACTTTCCAGAAGCTCCCCACGCACGCTCACACGAATGTGAAAGGCGTGGAGGCGTGATGCACGAATTTCAGCTAGGGTTGTCATTTCGGAGACTATTTAAACCGCTTTGATGAATTTCCAGAGGAGGATTCCAGAATTTTAGTTTTCCCTTTTTCTTAGTTTTTCCTTTGGAGAACTTTCTCCATTTTTTCCTAGTTTCTAGATTATATCAATCTCCATTGTAGAAGACAACAAGCTTGGATTGAAGATCTTCTTCTCTCTAGGTGATCTCTATTTCATTTCTATAATTTTAGTAATCTTATTCTTGGATTAAATTAGCTTTTGCTTGCATTTCATATCATGAGTAGCTAATTTAGTCTAGGGATTTGGATTGTGTGATTGAATATTGTTTTTGTGATGATCTTATTTCTATATCTTGGATCTATGAGTTTGTGTTGATGGATTATCTATTCTTGTCTTTTGATTGTTGTTTTGATGAGATCTTGTTTGGATTTGGCCAATCTAGATGAGAGATTGAGCTCTTGACTCTTTCATGTCTTTGATTAGAGTTAGGATTTAAAGCTTTACACAATCAAAGTTCCTATGGACTTCTTAAGAATAGTAGGATAGTGTGTAGCTTAAGTGTTTGATAAAATTCCTCTTAGAACTTTGGATGCTTGAAGGCACTCCTAAGTCAAAGAAGCCTTAGTACACAAGGTGGAAAAGGACTAAGACAACACACTCTTGAATAGCCAATATCCTAGCAATCCTAATCCATGACCTTGCACTCTCACTACGCAATATTCATGAACACTATCCAATCCCTACCCCTTTTACATATTCCCAAAATCACTTTTACCTTACTACTCTTTTGCACTCAAACCAACCAATGAACTACACTCTCACTTGCAATTCCACCCTTCACCACACTCAAGTCCTATGCATGATCCAATCAAGTAAACCCCCGAATGTTTGACATACCTCCACGTCCCTCCTTCGAGACCGACACTTGGGGAGTCACAGACTTTCCGTTTTATCATACAAATATCTTTTGACATTTCACCCTATGCAGGCAAGTGTTGTCACATTCATTCAATCAATATTCTTTGACTCTTTGTGACAATGGCGAATGAGGAAAATGCTACATATTCCATTGATTAAAGACTTGTCAATACTTCCAATTTGACCTCTCTAGAGACCGACACAACCGGGGTAACCCCAACAATCTTTGACTCTTTGTCATATGTTTTTGTTTACTTTGATTGCATGAATGCTATATTTGAGAAATGTTAATCCATTCCACTTAATTCTGTTTTACTATTACTTGTTTTGCTACTAACCCAATTGACTACTTCTAGTCAACTGTGGAAATTTTCGTTTCGTTGATAATTTTACTAGGTGAATGCACACGAGAGCAAAAGGAAATCAAGGTTTACTACCCTACATTCCTGAAATTAATAGAGCNTATTTTTAGCTTAAAAGAAGTAAAACAAGAGCCCCGGGAGCAAATAGGACCAAAAGATGAGCTTAAAGAGCAAACCAGGCAAAAGCGGAGCCCCGGAGGACCAAACTGGAAGGCCACACACGTGTGAGCAAGCGTGGAAACTTTCCAGAAGCTCCCCACGCACGCTCACACGAATGTGAAAGGCGTGGAGGCGTGATGCACGAATTTCAGCTAGGGTTGTCATTTCGGAGACTATTTAAACCGCTTTGATGAATTTCCAGAGGAGGATTCCAGAATTTTAGTTTTCCCTTTTTCTTAGTTTTTCCTTTGGAGAACTTTCTCCATTTTTTCCTAGTTTCTAGATTATATCAATCTCCATTGTAGAAGACAACAAGCTTGGATTGAAGATCTTCTTCTCTCTAGGTGATCTCTATTTCATTTCTATAATTTTAGTAATCTTATTCTTGGATTAAATTAGCTTTTGCTTGCATTTCATATCATGAGTAGCTAATTTAGTCTAGGGATTTGGATTGTGTGATTGAATATTGTTTTTGTGATGATCTTATTTCTATATCTTGGATCTATGAGTTTGTGTTGATGGATTATCTATTCTTGTCTTTTGATTGTTGTTTTGATGAGATCTTGTTTGGATTTGGCCAATCTAGATGAGAGATTGAGCTCTTGACTCTTTCATGTCTTTGATTAGAGTTAGGATTTAAAGCTTTACACAATCAAAGTTCCTATGGACTTCTTAAGAATAGTAGGATAGTGTGTAGCTTAAGTGTTTGATAAAATTCCTCTTAGAACTTTGGATGCTTGAAGGCACTCCTAAGTCAAAGAAGCCTTAGTACACAAGGTGGAAAAGGACTAAGACAACACACTCTTGAATAGCCAATATCCTAGCAATCCTAATCCATGACCTTGCACTCTCACTACGCAATATTCATGAACACTATCCAATCCCTACCCCTTTTACATATTCCCAAAATCACTTTTACCTTACTACTCTTTTGCACTCAAACCAACCAATGAACTACACTCTCACTTGCAATTCCACCCTTCACCACACTCAAGTCCTATGCATGATCCAATCAAGTAAACCCCCGAATGTTTGACATACCTCCACGTCCCTCCTTCGAGACCGACACTTGGGGAGTCACAGACTTTCCGTTTTATCATACAAATATCTTTTGACATTTCACCCTATGCAGGCAAGTGTTGTCACATTCATTCAATCAATATTCTTTGACTCTTTGTGACAATGGCGAATGAGGAAAATGCTACATATTCCATTGATTAAAGACTTGTCAATACTTCCAATTTGACCTCTCTAGAGACCGACACAACCGGGGTAACCCCAACAATCTTTGACTCTTTGTCATATGTTTTTGTTTACTTTGATTGCATGAATGCTATATTTGAGAAATGTTAATCCATTCCACTTAATTCTGTTTTACTATTACTTGTTTTGCTACTAACCCAATTGACTACTTCTAGTCAACTGTGGAAATTTTCGTTTCGTTGATAATTTTACTAGGTGAATGCACACGAGAGCAAAAGGAAATCAAGGTTTACTACCCTACATTCCTGAAATTAATAAAGGAAATCAAGGTTTACTACCCTACATTCCTGAAATTAATAGAGCAACTAGAGGTTTACTACCCTACATTCCTGAAATTAATAGAGCAACTAGAAGGAAAATACCCTACATTCCTGAAATTAATAGAGCAACTAGAAGGAAAAGTACCCAAGGATCACTAATGGCTTCATCAAGCGCAACAAGAAACCCACAAGGAAGAGGCACAGCAGTACCAAATCCACCCCCAGTTCCAATCAATCCACAAATATCGATTAACCATGAAGAACCAATCATTGAAGAACCGCAAGCTAACAGAGCAAACAATCAAGAGAACATTCGTGAAGAGGAATATTATGGAAACCCTCAAGAACCACAAAGATCAATCGCAGATTACATGACTCCGGATTTTAACATGCACAACTCGATCTATGTACCTCCAATGGAGAATGTCAACTTTCATGTGCATCCAACTATTCTCACACTGGTTCAGAACAGTCAATACTCGGGATTACCATCTGAAGATCCCAACGCACACATCACAAGATTTATATGAGCATGTGGGATGTACAGACAAGAAGACGTTAGCGAGGAAATAGTTCAACTAAAATTATTTCCATTTTCAGTTATAAGTGAGGTAGCACGATGGTTGGAAAGCCAAGACGACAATCATTTCAGAACGTGGCAACAGTTGCATCGCGAATTCATGAACGGGTTCTTTCCCATTACAAAAACTATGAGGATTAGAAGGCTGATACAAGAATTCAAACAAGGAAGACTTGAAAGTGTGGGAGAGGCTTGGCGAAGATTTAAAGTTCTTAAAAGGCAGTGCCCACAAGATCTGATGCACCCATGGGACATGATTAGCTCATTCTATGGAGGGTTGACGGATGAAGGAAAGATGTCGCTTGACTCATCCTCCAGCGGTGCCTTTGTCTCCCTAGCGTTGCAAGAGGCTGAGGAACTGATCGAGAGAATATCTAAAAACACATCCTGTTGGTATGAACAAAGAGGAGATCATGGAGGAATTTATGAAGTTGATAATCGAGTGGCAAGTGAGGCCAAAGTCGAAGCAATGAATCACGAAATCAAAAAGCTACAGGCTATGGTAGAAAAAATGGAAGGAAAACCCAAGCCTTGCATGGCATTAGCACTTTATTGTAATATCTGTGGAGGACCTCATGACACCAATATTTGCACTTCTACGTCTGCATCTGAACAAGTTGAGGCGGTAGATTATCAAAGGAACTCCAACTTCAATGCTTATGGACAAAACCAAAGATCAAACAACAATTGGAAACAGGGAGAGGGTTGGAACAATAACAACAATGATGGATATCAAGCGCAAAGACAGCACAATTATGGACACAAGCCTGCATATGGACAAAATGACAAGAACAGACTGATGTACAATCAAAACCAAGGAAATGGAAATCAAATGACCCAGTTCAGGCCACAATACGACTCTCAACTTGATTTTACTCAACAGAGAAGGGATGACATCCGTGAGGTAGATGAAAGACTTACAAGGACGATCATGGAACTCAAAAATGATCGGGGAAATCTGAAACAAGAAATTACTCAAGAGATTAGACAAGAAATTTCTAGTCTTCGCCAAGAGTCTAAGGCTACACTAAAGACAATTGAGAATCAAATCTCTCAGATGTTTAAGATGATGTCAGATCGACACTACGGACAACTCCCAAGCAACACTGAAAACAACCCGAAAGAGAGAGTCAACGCCATTGATGCCAAAGAAGAAACACATGAGAAATGTGATCCAATGGATGATATCTGTGGAACTTGTCAATGTAAGGTAGACGACCAAAGAAACAAGACTACCTCTTGTAGTCTTAATCTTGAATTAAAAAATGCGAACAGTTCATGCACCATATCAATGAAGGAACGCAAGGAGGAAACCACTTCGGAAGAAGGCCCGAAAGAAAAGGAACTACCAAGAGACAACGTCAAAAGCTCGAAAGAAAAGGAAACAGCTCGAGAAGGTAAATTTAAAGCTTTTATTCGAAAATTCTTCAATAGCAAAGAATGCTGTGAGTTGTTTGAGAATGACATTTGTGATAATATTACATGTTTAAGCCAAGAATCTTCGGCTTGTTTGACTGAGGGAAACCCCAGAAAGAAGGGTGACCCTGGAGCTTTATTAATCCCATGTTCAATACAGAACATGGAACCTAGAAACGCTCTTGCTGATCTTGGTGCTTCTATTAATGTCATGTCTTTAAATCTTTTTAAAAAATTGAACCTACCACGTTTGAAATTGACGAGGCTGACTCTACGTTTGGCTGACGGAACCACACGGTATCCTGAAGGCTTAGCGGAAGATGTTCTAGTAAGAGTAGGAAAATTTCTTGTGCCTGTCGATTTTATTGTCTGTAAGATGGGAGATGATGATCCCCATGAATCCTTAATTCTTGGAAAACCATTTCTGGCTACATGTCGGGCACGAATAGATGTTAGTTCAGGAGAAATTACCCTGAGATTCGAAGGACAAGCCACGAATGATGACAAGGAAAAGGCAAAAGAAGGAGCTGATGACGATGAAAGGGCAAAGGTCAAATCAAAAGTGAAACCAAAACCGAAGCGAAGGAACGATAAGCTTACTTGGAAAAACACGTGGGTACCAAAATGCTTCTTACCCACCACCAAGGAATTCGGTTGAATTCAAACCAAGGTATAATGCGTCTGGCCAATGACGTAAATCGTGGCGCTACTTGGGAGGCAACCCAAGATTTTAATAAAATGCTTTACATTATTGCTATGCTTTCGTTTTTAATGTTTTTGTTCTAATAAATTGCTACAATCATATGGAACCATGTTTTGAGGACTAATTTGTAGGATTCGAGACTAGAAATTGCTTTGGAAGAGCTTAAACTGGATATAGGTATGGAAGGCAAGGCCCAAAATTAGAAGAAAACGATGCAGTGGACCTACACGAGGCTCACACGTGTGTAGCCGTGTGTGGGAACGAGGCAGTAGCCTCCCACGCACGCTCACACGCGTGTTGCCATGCGTGGGAGCGAGGCAGAGAGCTCCCACGCACGGTCACACTCGTGTGACCGGCGTGGAGGCCCCTATGGGTTTAAAACCCTTGTTCGACCATCCCACCTTATTTTGCTCCCAAAATCAATTTTTCTCTTCTCTTCTCCACGCAAGGAAGAACCAAACTCAAGGTTTGAACATACTTCTCACTTTTTACCATTCAAAGAAGATTAAAACGTCAACATCAAGGTAATCTTTCATCTTTTTGACTCTTTATCCTTGAATATTCATGAGTTTGGAAGAGTTTGAATGTGAAATTTATTTTACATTGCCTTGCATGATTTTGAATGATTTTGAATGATTAAATTGGTTATAATGCTTCATAGAACTATCCCTTAATGTTTTCTTTCACTATTGATGGTTACATTGATGGATTGTTGTATATTCTTGAACTTCAAGTGTGAACACCATTGATGAACAAATGGGTTTGTTAAATTTCTTGTTGAAATTATGAAATTGATGCTTGAATTGATGAGTAAACTTGCTATAGAACTATTATATGTCATCAATTTGACTTTTCACATGCTACATTGCCCAAATTGAATTTTCAATTTCAAAACCCTAATTTTGAATTTGGGGAAGAAGATGAAGTTGACTTTTTGAAATTCTTGACTTTTGTAGTTGACTTCTTATTTGACTATCAAATTGATATATCTTATGATGAATTTATGCATGTGTGTGATAATGGAATGATATTGTTGATATTCTTATGCTTGAAATTGTCCAAAATATAGGGGAAACTATGGCAAAATTTTCGGAAATTCTTAGCCCTATGTGTTTGAAATCCATTATCTTGACAAGGAATTTTACACAAATATAATGGTGACTTATTCAAAGCCAATTACCATGAATGATAATTTCTATAATTTGTAGGATAGGACGCTCGAAAGAAATTGCAAAGAAATCAAAACATAATGTAGGAGAATCGAGTCGATCAAGGACACGGCAGCACACTACAGCTCAACAGGCTATACAAGAGCCGGGATCAAGGTCACTAAGACACTTGACACCTATTCAACTCGCAACAGTAGACAACTATAAAGGAAAGCAGCTTTCTGTTNCAGCTCGAGAAGGTAAATTTAAAGCTTTTATTCGAAAATTCTTCAATAGCAAAGAATGCTGTGAGTTGTTTGAGAATGACATTTGTGATAATATTACATGTTTAAGCCAAGAATCTTCGGCTTGTTTGACTGAGGGAAACCCCAGAAAGAAGGGTGACCCTGGAGCTTTATTAATCCCATGTTCAATACAGAACATGGAACCTAGAAACGCTCTTGCTGATCTTGGTGCTTCTATTAATGTCATGTCTTTAAATCTTTTTAAAAAATTGAACCTACCACGTTTGAAATTGACGAGGCTGACTCTACGTTTGGCTGACGGAACCACACGGTATCCTGAAGGCTTAGCGGAAGATGTTCTAGTAAGAGTAGGAAAATTTCTTGTGCCTGTCGATTTTATTGTCTGTAAGATGGGAGATGATGATCCCCATGAATCCTTAATTCTTGGAAAACCATTTCTGGCTACATGTCGGGCACGAATAGATGTTAGTTCAGGAGAAATTACCCTGAGATTCGAAGGACAAGCCACGAATGATGACAAGGAAAAGGCAAAAGAAGGAGCTGATGACGATGAAAGGGCAAAGGTCAAATCAAAAGTGAAACCAAAACCGAAGCGAAGGAACGATAAGCTTACTTGGAAAAACACGTGGGTACCAAAATGCTTCTTACCCACCACCAAGGAATTCGGTTGAATTCAAACCAAGGTATAATGCGTCTGGCCAATGACGTAAATCGTGGCGCTACTTGGGAGGCAACCCAAGATTTTAATAAAATGCTTTACATTATTGCTATGCTTTCGTTTTTAATGTTTTTGTTCTAATAAATTGCTACAATCATATGGAACCATGTTTTGAGGACTAATTTGTAGGATTCGAGACTAGAAATTGCTTTGGAAGAGCTTAAACTGGATATAGGTATGGAAGGCAAGGCCCAAAATTAGAAGAAAACGATGCAGTGGACCTACACGAGGCTCACACGTGTGTAGCCGTGTGTGGGAACGAGGCAGTAGCCTCCCACGCACGCTCACACGCGTGTTGCCATGCGTGGGAGCGAGGCAGAGAGCTCCCACGCACGGTCACACTCGTGTGACCGGCGTGGAGGCCCCTATGGGTTTAAAACCCTTGTTCGACCATCCCACCTTATTTTGCTCCCAAAATCAATTTTTCTCTTCTCTTCTCCACGCAAGGAAGAACCAAACTCAAGGTTTGAACATACTTCTCACTTTTTACCATTCAAAGAAGATTAAAACGTCAACATCAAGGTAATCTTTCATCTTTTTGACTCTTTATCCTTGAATATTCATGAGTTTGGAAGAGTTTGAATGTGAAATTTATTTTACATTGCCTTGCATGATTTTGAATGATTTTGAATGATTAAATTGGTTATAATGCTTCATAGAACTATCCCTTAATGTTTTCTTTCACTATTGATGGTTACATTGATGGATTGTTGTATATTCTTGAACTTCAAGTGTGAACACCATTGATGAACAAATGGGTTTGTTAAATTTCTTGTTGAAATTATGAAATTGATGCTTGAATTGATGAGTAAACTTGCTATAGAACTATTATATGTCATCAATTTGACTTTTCACATGCTACATTGCCCAAATTGAATTTTCAATTTCAAAACCCTAATTTTGAATTTGGGGAAGAAGATGAAGTTGACTTTTTGAAATTCTTGACTTTTGTAGTTGACTTCTTATTTGACTATCAAATTGATATATCTTATGATGAATTTATGCATGTGTGTGATAATGGAATGATATTGTTGATATTCTTATGCTTGAAATTGTCCAAAATATAGGGGAAACTATGGCAAAATTTTCGGAAATTCTTAGCCCTATGTGTTTGAAATCCATTATCTTGACAAGGAATTTTACACAAATATAATGGTGACTTATTCAAAGCCAATTACCATGAATGATAATTTCTATAATTTGTAGGATAGGACGCTCGAAAGAAATTGCAAAGAAATCAAAACATAATGTAGGAGAATCGAGTCGATCAAGGACACGGCAGCACACTACAGCTCAACAGGCTATACAAGAGCCGGGATCAAGGTCACTAAGACACTTGACACCTATTCAACTCGCAACAGTAGACAACTATAAAGGAAAGCAGCTTTCTGTTGGCCGTCACTTTGAGGATAATGTTTTAAGAGAATTTGGTTGTTTGCAAGAAGTGAATATGCTCCTTAGGCACCCACAGCTCCGCTATCTGTTTCAGTGGAGAGGACCCACCTATGCGCCTGTCACCTATGAATTCTTGGCGACCCTAGAGATTAGAAGGGAAGTCAACGATGCAAGAGAGTCTATTTCATTCACTCTTTTCGGCAACCACTACAGTATGTCTGTTAACACTTTAGGTGTTACACTCGGTTTTCATGATGCAACAAGCATGTCCATGCCTTATTTCAGAGGTTTCAAAGAAGATTTTGATTCAGATGAAGTTGCTAGACGATACTGGAGAAGCATCACAAACAATGCCCCATACAACTCTTCAAACTTGAAGGCAAAGCTCATCACCCGAAATGCTTTGAAGGTTATCAGATTAGCCTTTGCTATAAATCTCTCTGGACGAACCACGAATAGAAACAAGGTATACAAGCAGGACTTATTCTACATGTGGTGCATGGAGAATGATGTCAGTATCAACATGGGCGTTCAGGCTAGGAAATGGCTCCAGACCCAGCTAAAACCAAAGGTTCAGACTGTGTTTATTGGACCTTTTGTTTCTAAATTGTGCATTGGGTTGGGCCTACTGGACCGGTTGATGGGGGAGAGATCTGATGGTTGCTCAATTTCTTTTACCGTGGGAGAGTTCTTTGCCGCAGAACTAAGGCATGGAGGTGATGATGCACCCGATTTAAATGCTTCTGATAATGATGATGGGGACGAGGAAGAGAATGAGGAGGAAGACGCTACACAGGAGCAAGGCCCAACTCCAATGGAGTGGACCGCGTCGCAAAATTTTCATAGATAGCTACATGAGGAACAAATGAACTATTGGCGTGAGGAGCATACTTGGCAGGAAGGCCATTTCACATCCATCTCCGCAAGACAAGATGTTCACACCGAGGATCTCAACCGCATGAGACAAGCGGTGGAGAATAATGATAGAAGAATTGCCGCTCTTGAAGCTCGATTCGACAGGAAATTTCATCCCTTCGGTGATGAGTGATACCTTCCTCAACTATTCTTGGTCCTGACTGATTAACACTTGATTCTGAGTTCTGTGACTTTGGTTACTATGATTGCTGGTCCCGTCTGAACATTAGGATCCCTATGCGTGGGGTTCCGACTTTTATTTCCTTTATTTCTTTTCTATGCTTTACTTTACTTTATTGCTTTATGTTATTTAATTTCCAACTGCTTTACTTATCCGCATTTATATTCAAATAATTCTTCTTATTTACATGCTTTATTATTTATGTTTCTGCTTTTATATTTCTATCAGTTTATAATAATTGAATAGTACTCCGAAAACCCTTTTTTTGTATGTTATGTCTCCATTTCTTATAGAGCATTTATAACGGGAGCAGGCCTATGCTGGAAGCTAAAGTGTGGAAAGAGGGATGCATACTTGGTTTATCCTCTTATCCCTTTTCTAATTTTAAGCCCCGTTTTGATCTTTAAAGTGTGGAAATATTTTCTTTATAGCATTGTGTATGAGTATACTTAAGTTTACCATGATTAATAGGATCGTTTGATGCATACCCTTTATCCCAGAGCAATTTCCAAAAGTGTGGAAAGGGATTTTTAATTGTCTATCCTTAGAATCCCTGTTTCGTTCCATTACCCTGTACGTATAGAAACATCGAGGACGATGTTTACTTTAAAGTGTGGAAAGGACGCACTTTGTGCTTTACATGCTTACATGCTTAATATTAGAAGTTGAAGCTCTTGGGAATGATAAGCGGGTGCATTTGCAGTTTTGAAAAGAGAGTTATTATTTGTGTTATCTAGGGAGAATTTTGACTAGATGCCAAAAAATTTTACTCTCGAAATATCTTTGAGGAAGTTACTTTTCGCACCCATGAGAGAGTTTAGAGCCAACTAAGTTTATATTCTTGCCTGCTTGCATGATGTTCACCTCTTATTTACGTAGGACCTTAGTCAATGATCTCTCGAAGTGGGAGTGTGCACTCTTTAATTTGAGAAAGATAAAACTAGCTAGGCCCGGAATTGAACTAACCTTGGTAGGGCATGGGGCAAAAGGTGAGCCTAATGGTGAGCTTAATGAGAAAACAAAACCAAAAGGTGAGCCTAATGGTGAGCTTAATGAGAAAACAAAACCCTTGAACATTAAATAGAGTGAGCTTAATGAGAAAACAAAACCCTTGAACATTAAATAGAATGAGCTTAATGAGAAAACAAAACCCTTGAACATTAAATAGAACAAGGCATGAGGGGTTGACACGAGGAGAAGTCGAAAAGGCAAAAGGCCAAGCACCAAAAGAGTTTAAAAAAATTGAGTGAAGCCAATTCGTTGGGTTGTGTCCAAACCATAGTCTTCGGTAAGCAAAAAGCTTTATCTGGAGTCGGTTGTTCACATAAAAAGATCCCAAGAATTGAGAAAATAGAGCTGAGGTGAGTCGCTTTGTTAGGATTCGAGTACCCATTGCACTGACCTTCGAAAAAGCATGGATCTCCATGTGAAGTCGGGTGGCTCGATGACGTTATCCTAGGAAGTGAGAAGAAAGAGGGACCGCGCTAAGCCAAAAGCGGTGAGTGGTCCATGCCCCTACCCTCATTTACATTTACGTTGGGCTTTGGCGTATAAGGATGGAAAGTTGATTAGCTAGTGCACATCGTTCCCACTAGTGGGATCGGCTAGAGGCCCTATTTAAATAAAAGGTGAACCAAAACTTTGGAAATGCATGCTTGCGTATGGTGCGAGAAGTGTGATCCCTTGTTTTATTTGTTTNACCGCGCTAAGCCAAAAGCGGTGAGTGGTCCATGCCCCTACCCTCATTTACATTTACGTTGGGCTTTGGCGTATAAGGATGGAAAGTTGATTAGCTAGTGCACATCGTTCCCACTAGTGGGATCGGCTAGAGACCCTATTTAAATAAAAGGTGAACCGAAACTTTGGAAATGCATGCTTGCGTATGGTGCGAGAAGTGTGATCCCTTGTTTTATTTGTTTTATCTACGGAGCGAGAAGTGTGATCCCTTGTTTTATTTGTTTTATCTACGGAAGGTTTTTATTTCTCCCTTGTTTTATTTGTTTTATCTACGGAAGGTTTTTATTTCCCCCTTGTTTTATTTGTTTTATCTACGGAAGGTTTTTATTTCCCGGAAATATTTCTTGAGTTATCTACGGAAGGTTTTTATTTCCCGGAAATATTTCTTGAGTTGCTGGCGGAAGGTTTTTATTTCCCGGAAATATTTCTTGAGTTGCTGGCATCTGACCAAAATCCTTTATAGATAACACAAATGATTTCCCCCGTTTCAACAGTCTTAGACACCCAATATTTTGACTTGCCAAAAGCTTTATTTTGCATGGGAGAGTATCTCGGAGACTTATATGCTTAGAGAGTAAAATGTCTTGCTTGAGGACAAGCAAGAAGCAAAGTGTAGAAATTTGATAAGACTCCGAGATACCCTTATTTCAGGCACATTTTAGGGTGTTTTATCGCGTCTATAGCATCCTTATTTGGTAAATTATGTGCGTAAAATGTTTGAAAATCACTAACTAATGCACAAAAGCTACTTTTAGCTTAAAAGAAGTAAAACAGGAGCCCCGGGAGCAAATAGGACCAAAAGATGAGCTTAAAGAGCAAACCAGGCAAAAGCGGAGCCCCGGAGGACCAATCTGGAAGGCCACACGCGTGTGAGCAAGCGTGGAAACTTTCCAGAAGCTCCCCACGCACGCTCACACGCGTGTGAGAGGCGTGGAGGCGTGATGCGCGAATTTCAGCTAGGGTTGTCATTTCGGAGACTATTTAAACCCCTTTGATGAATTT
>NC_044918.1:26784467-26794119 GCF_003576645.1 Ipomoea triloba | reverse complement strand
TCTATATCTTGGATCTATGAGTTTGTGTTGATGGATTATCTATTCTTGTCTTTTGATTGTTGTTTTGATGAGATCTTGTTTGGATTTGGCCAATCTAGATGAGAGATTGAGCTCTTGACTCTTTCATGTCTTTGATTAGAGTTAGGATTTAAAGCTTTACACAATCAAAGTTCCTATGGACTTCTTAAGAATAGTAGGATAGTGTGTAGCTTAAGTGTTTGATAAAATTCCTCTTAGAACTTTGGATGCTTGAAGGCACTCCTAAGTCAAAGAAGCCTTAGTACACAAGGTGGAAAAGGACTAAGACAACACACTCTTGAATAGCCAATATCCTAGCAATCCTAATCCATGACCTTGCACTCTCACTACGCAATATTCATGAACACTATCCAATCCCTACCCCTTTTACATATTCCCAAAATCACTTTTACCTTACTACTCTTTTGCACTCAAACCAACCAATGAACTACACTCTCACTTGCAATTCCACCCTTCACCACACTCAAGTCCTATGCATGATCCAATCAAGTAAACCCCCGAATGTTTGACATACCTCCACGTCCCTCCTTCGAGACCGACACTTGGGGAGTCACAGACTTTCCGTTTTATCATACAAATATCTTTTGACATTTCACCCTATGCAGGCAAGTGTTGTCACATTCATTCAATCAATATTCTTTGACTCTTTGTGACAATGGCGAATGAGGAAAATGCTACATATTCCATTGATTAAAGACTTGTCAATACTTCCAATTTGACCTCTCCAGAGACCGACACAACCGGGGTAACCCCAACAATCTTTGATTTAACTCGCACCAAAAGCGTAAAATCAGTGCTCAGCCCACCAGAGCCAAAGGCCCAAAAATCTCAAATCAATAGTATCATAATAAGCCCCACACGGTTCTACAACCAACATAACGATCTCAATGAAGTATTTAACAACAAGGTACATATCTCTCAATCAAATGATATATAATTTATGTAGGATTCCAAGAAAATACATATACAAAGTAAAACAAAGGTAGTAACTCAAACTCAATTCAAGAACAAGAATTCCAAGAGAATCATATCAAGTTCAAAGGAGTTGATGCAAGAACATAACGGGATAACAAATGCTCAATAGAATTAAGGATATTGATAAGAATGTATAGATTTCCAATACTCACAAGACGTAGAGATTATCAAAGAATAGGATTCATGAAAGGATAATATCCAATTAGCAAAGATAAGGGTTTCTCAAGACATCATATCACAACAAACTGAAACAGAAGATAAACCACATCATTCTGAATAGAACAATACTGGAACATCAAACACAGTATACTTCATGAGACTAGGTGGCGGGACCAGAGGGTCCGCCACTCACGCCCACACAGTCAAACAACAGAGGCAACGGAAGTGAATTGAAGCTTCCATCCTCTACTTCCGAAAGTGGCCTCGTGGGGGTGCCGACCTCATTGGTCAATTCTGCTAGGTCAAAATGAATGGCAAAACAATGTACTTCTGATGGACAATTTTTAATTATCCTCGCAAGTGCATGAATCACTGTAGTAATAGTGTGCAAAAAGCAAGGGTCGAACCCACAGGGAATTGATGCAATGTAATTTAATAACTTAAAAGAGTGGAATGAGAGAATTCAAAATAAAGTTTAAGTGCAGTGAATTAAACCAAATAAAAACAACTTAGAAAAATAATCAAAAACCAAGGAGATTAAGATAGCAGATAACCAAAGATGAAAGGACTAGGAACATGAATCAATTACCATTACTAGCTCTGCATATTAGTTTAACTTGCCAATCAATTAAGGGTTCGTTCTAACTGCTATATGACTACTCTGTATGGTGTCCACGGTTAGTCACGTGCTTTAACCATTCTTGTACTTAAGATACTTATTCAAACGATTAAAACCCATTAAGCCTAAAAGTAGTTACAAGTGAGCACTAGATATTCAAGACAATGTAAGCTCACTTCTTCAAGCAAATAACAAAAATAAGAAAACAAAATAAGCAAAAAAGAAAGCAATTCAAGAACTCTTAAAATTCTACTTCTAAGATGTCAACACTATTCGAAACCGTTTGCCATCCCCGGCAACGGCGCCATTTTGACATTGGTGTGTTTTGTGGTGAGGTGTGAATGTGAAGGTGGTAAAACGAAGAGTCAAGACTCCCCGAGTGTCGTGTCGCTCAAGGATGGGGAATGGGAATCGAATTAGTGTGTTGGCATCTAAGAGGTTGATGAGAAAGAGTTACGGGAATGACTAAGGGTTGGATTCATTTGTAAGAGGGGGAAGTTTTATAATGGTTGTATAAAATAAATAAAAGTAAGGTGGAGATTGGGGCTTTAGGCTTTTCCATGTGGTCTATCTTTGGGTGGTTTTGCGAGTGCAAGTCGTGGAATAGACTAGGGAGTTCGTGGCACACTACCAAGTGGCGTCACACTTTGGACTCCCTCATTCGGTTGGGGCATTTCATCGAACACTTTGTCTACCACTCCTCTCGGATCTCGTCCTTTCGGACTAAGAGCGGAGATGTGGGTGAGTTAGACTCGTGAGTGGCCGCTATCGCGCACACACTCACTTCCTTTGAGTTTGCTACCTAATGTGGCCACAAAAGGCACAAAGCTTGAAGAACATCATCCACACAAGTTCAACATCCAACAAACAAACAATTCACAAATCAAAGCAATAATATTAAACATCCACATAGATCTACCATGGGGCCACCAATCCCCTATCTAATCTACTCTATCATGCTAAAGAAACAAGAAAAAGAAAGGAAAATTCAAAGAAACAAGTATTGAATTAGAAATTGGAGAGAATGGTTACCACCCTTAGAAAGGGGATCTTTACAACCTTAATCTTGAAATCCCAATCTTCCTTCTTGCCCTTGATCTATTCTAAACTATGAGAGAAAGGAATTTTCCCCCAAAAGGGGAGAAAACCCTCTAGATCTATTCTACTCTATTCTATGAATTTCTGATCTATTCTACTTGTCTCTAGGTTTTGGGAAAAAGGGATTTATATAGGTGACAAAAAGGGGACAAATTTCCCAAAATGGCCCTTGGCCCGACCACGCTTGCTTCCACGCGTGGTGGCGGGCGTGGGAGCTTNACAACAAACTGAAACAGAAGATAAACCACATCATTCTGAATAGAACAATACTGGAACATCAAACACAGTATACTTCATGAGACTAGGTGGCGGGACCAGAGGGTCCGCCACTCACGCCCACACAGTCAAACAACAGAGGCAACGGAAGTGAATTGAAGCTTCCATCCTCTACTTCCGAAAGTGGCCTCGTGGGGGTGCCGACCTCATTGGTCAATTCTGCTAGGTCAAAATGAATGGCAAAACAATGTACTTCTGATGGACAATTTTTAATTATCCTCGCAAGTGCATGAATCACTGTAGTAATAGTGTGCAAAAAGCAAGGGTCGAACCCACAGGGAATTGATGCAATGTAATTTAATAACTTAAAAGAGTGGAATGAGAGAATTCAAAATAAAGTTTAAGTGCAGTGAATTAAACCAAATAAAAACAACTTAGAAAAATAATCAAAAACCAAGGAGATTAAGATAGCAGATAACCAAAGATGAAAGGACTAGGAACATGAATCAATTACCATTACTAGCTCTGCATATTAGTTTAACTTGCCAATCAATTAAGGGTTCGTTCTAACTGCTATATGACTACTCTGTATGGTGTCCACGGTTAGTCACGTGCTTTAACCATTCTTGTACTTAAGATACTTATTCAAACGATTAAAACCCATTAAGCCTAAAAGTAGTTACAAGTGAGCACTAGATATTCAAGACAATGTAAGCTCACTTCTTCAAGCAAATAACAAAAATAAGAAAACAAAATAAGCAAAAAAGAAAGCAATTCAAGAACTCTTAAAATTCTACTTCTAAGATGTCAACACTATTCGAAACCGTTTGCCATCCCCGGCAACGGCGCCATTTTGACATTGGTGTGTTTTGTGGTGAGGTGTGAATGTGAAGGTGGTAAAACGAAGAGTCAAGACTCCCCGAGTGTCGTGTCGCTCAAGGATGGGGAATGGGAATCGAATTAGTGTGTTGGCATCTAAGAGGTTGATGAGAAAGAGTTACGGGAATGACTAAGGGTTGGATTCATTTGTAAGAGGGGGAAGTTTTATAATGGTTGTATAAAATAAATAAAAGTAAGGTGGAGATTGGGGCTTTAGGCTTTTCCATGTGGTCTATCTTTGGGTGGTTTTGCGAGTGCAAGTCGTGGAATAGACTAGGGAGTTCGTGGCACACTACCAAGTGGCGTCACACTTTGGACTCCCTCATTCGGTTGGGGCATTTCATCGAACACTTTGTCTACCACTCCTCTCGGATCTCGTCCTTTCGGACTAAGAGCGGAGATGTGGGTGAGTTAGACTCGTGAGTGGCCGCTATCGCGCACACACTCACTTCCTTTGAGTTTGCTACCTAATGTGGCCACAAAAGGCACAAAGCTTGAAGAACATCATCCACACAAGTTCAACATCCAACAAACAAACAATTCACAAATCAAAGCAATAATATTAAACATCCACATAGATCTACCATGGGGCCACCAATCCCCTATCTAATCTACTCTATCATGCTAAAGAAACAAGAAAAAGAAAGGAAAATTCAAAGAAACAAGTATTGAATTAGAAATTGGAGAGAATGGTTACCACCCTTAGAAAGGGGATCTTTACAACCTTAATCTTGAAATCCCAATCTTCCTTCTTGCCCTTGATCTATTCTAAACTATGAGAGAAAGGAATTTTCCCCCAAAAGGGGAGAAAACCCTCTAGATCTATTCTACTCTATTCTATGAATTTCTGATCTATTCTACTTGTCTCTAGGTTTTGGGAAAAAGGGATTTATATAGGTGACAAAAAGGGGACAAATTTCCCAAAATGGCCCTTGGCCCGACCACGCTTGCTTCCACGCGTGGTGGCGGGCGTGGGAGCTTACTGGAATAATTCCACGCCCAGCGACACGCGTGTGAGGCTGCGTGGGACGCTACTGCATTTCGGTTTATTTGTCTTTTGCTCTATTTTAGCCTCAAATCCCTCTCCAACCTATGAAATACCTCAAAACTCTTTCTAGAAATGTTGTTAGAAGATTTTGATCGCATTTGAGCTAAAATGCATGCAATTGTTGTAATCGGATGTCAAAATGATGCACTTTTAATCTAATTAAGACCCCTTATAAGTGCTATTCTTGGTGCTAATCAGTGCATGAATCACTGTAGTAATAGTGTGCAGAAAGCAAGGGTTGAACCCACAGGGAATTGATGCAATGCAATTTAATAACTTAAAAGAGTGGAATGAGAGAATTCAAAATAAAGTTTAAGTGCAGTGAATTAAACCAAATAAAAACAACTTAGAAAAATAATCAAAAACCAAGGAGATTAAGATAGCAGATAACCAAAGATGAAAGGACTAGGAACATGAATCAATTACCATTACTAGCTCTGCATATTAGTTTAACTTGCCAATCAATTAAGGGTTCGTTAGTTTAACTTGCCAATCAATTAAGGGTTCGTTCTAATTGCTATATGACTACTCTGTATGGCGTCCAGGGTTAGTCACGTGCTTTAACCATTCGTGTACTTAAGATACTTATTCAAACGGTTAAAACCCATTAAGCCTAAAAGAACTTACGGAATACACAGGTATAAAAACCAAATAAATAATCCAACAAGTCAGCTAGATTATTTATTCATTAATCCTACAAAGCATAGAACTAACAGGCATGACTTTTACTCGTCGCTAACCCGTTTAGCGACGGAAATTGTCCGTCGCTATTTCGGCATTTTTTTGTAGTGTATGCTAGAGTTTACCATATTTAAGCACAGTTAATCACATTACGGAATCATAGGACAAAACTTAATCGAGTTGGCAACATTAAAACTTATATCAATGTAAAGTATTAATAGTAAATTGTATCATATTCCTAGGGTACAATATTTAGCAAATCATAAATAGACCAGTATTAATTAATTTAAGCAACATCATTGAGGATTGGCAGTAAAAACTAATCATTAGCAAAAAGGCAGTACGGAAATCCTCAAAATCAACATTACAATTCCATTAAACGAATTGAAATGAATTATGAGAAGCTAAGCAAATTGAACCAGGATTGCCGCTGAACCACAGAATTCGCTAAAGTCGTTGAGAATTTGCTTGCTGCGCTGAATGATTGCTGACCACGAACTGAGAAGATCCCCGTCGCTAGATTAATTCGCCCAAGTTCATCTGCCGTCGTCTCCGGAGTTGATCCAGAGTTAATTGATGATCTCTCCTCTATTATTGCATTCTTTTTATACTGTTGTAGCCCAACGGTTCTTTCAATTTCAACGCACAATTTATTGCCTAGAATCAAGATAGGCCATAGAGACTTCTTTTGTAGATCTCCTTTATCGTTCATTTGTTATTGACTCGCAAAAGGAACAAAAATAATAATTCTATTAAAAGACTCAAGAAATTAAAGGACTGACAGAATTCTATAACAAAGCTACTTTAATACGGAGTAATAAAAATGACCCTAATGTTCAACAATATTAACAAAACTAAATATAACAATAACAAATAAAAATAGATATAAAATAATTAACTATTGCAAATTAAATATAAAATGATTATTAAAATAACAATAAAAATAATGCTTTTCAGCTTCCCAGAATACTACTCAGCAGACGAAATAGGTAACAATACACATATTTTCCAGAATAGAATACACGATCAACAACATGATATCAAGAGTAGAAGGAATAACACTTCAATAACACAAGATATCACAATACAAAACACAACATCAAGGATATTCAACCATCAAAAGCTCAAGATATACAAAAATACACACATCAACATATAAGAGTGGAAAAATAGGTTTTGTTGGACATAGGGTTACCTCTTGAAGCTAGCTATCCAAACCACAACATCCTCAAAGCTCACCCTAACACATCCTCCATGCTTTGATCATCTTAAGACCCAAAAACCCACCATAAAAGATAGAAGGAAACCATAAGAATAGTGAAATAGAGAAAGAAAATGAGATACAAGATAAGTTCTTACCATAAGCCAACTTGATGTAACATAAAGAATGAATCTTGGCTTGAATCTAGAAGGTGAAGAGAAGATGAATATTTAGGTAAGGGAAGATGAAAATGGTGTGACTTGTAGGGGAAGAGAGAGAGAGAATGGATGATCATGAAATATCTAAGTCTTGGTTTATATATGGGTAGATAGGATAAAGTGGATATACATTCTTATATATGTATTAGGGTAGGATAGTTGAATAAATGGGCCTTATATTAGTACAAAGTTTATATAAATATAAATATTGGACTAAGTTGGGCTACAAGAAATAGTATAATTATAAGGGAATAATTTGAAGTCCATAAGGTAGTGGATTAAATGCCTTACAAGTTCATATGTATATAAATTAATAAAATCTAGTAAGAATTGGGCTCAATGTAAAATATTCGTAGAAATTATTCTTGTCAAACTAATTTAGACCCACGAAATGAATAATTTCATTTTGAAAATATTTATGAGGGTAGTTCCGGAATAAATTATTGCAGAGTGTCACAACCATATTAACACTTAAGGTGCATGATTTTACTATTTAAGGTGTGTCTTTATAACACTTAAGATGCATCAGTTTAACACTAAGGTGCACCATTCTAACACTTAAGGTGCGTCTTTGTAACACTTAAGTTGCGCCATTTTTACACTTTGCTTCTTTCTTCTCAAGACGCGTCTTTATATATATATATATATATATATATATATATATATATATATATATATATATATATATATATATATGGGCACACTCTAATGAGAACAAGTGCCTAGGAAAGAAATAAGAACCATTTACAGCTGTCTATGTGTCCAAATCAACAAATCAGATGTAATTTTTAAAAAACGACGCGGTGGCATTTTTGTAAATAACTCAAGCTTTGGTGCAAGTAAATGTGTTATAAGTGCAAGAAGTTGGTGCACATTTGCAAGTAAAATAACTTACAAGTGCACCTATTTTAACTTACAAGTGCAAGTAATTTACCTTGTTAACATTTGTCCACCTAGGTGCACCTAATTACAATATTAGGTGCAACTAGTTATAACGTTAGGTGCACTTAGTATTGATGCTCAGTGTAAATTTTACTTGCACATGTAATACGTTTTAAATGCACTTGTAATACATTTTACTTGAACTTGGTGCACTGTATGAAATTGCTACTTGCACTTGCAATACATTTTACTTGTACTTTGACGTTCAAGTGTTTCTGATCCGTTAGATCTGGACACGTGGACGGATGACATGCATTCTGATTTCTCTCATGGGCAAGTGGTTCTCATTTGAACGCAATCCTATATATATGTGTGTGTGTATATATATATATATATACATATATATACATACATATATATATATATATATATATAATTTATTTAAATTATATATATGTATAAGCATTCGTAGTAATACACAGATGCTTATACATCTTATCCTTACATCTGGAAAAAATCAGAGTGATTAGAGCAATTTTTTTTTAAAAAAATGCAATGACATTTTCGTAATTATCACCAACTTTATTATGCAAACTTGAACACTAAAATATGTAATTCTCAGACTTTTCTAGGTTTGCATTGTGACACCATTTTAATCAATATTATTTTAATACAAATACTCTCAAAAATAAAATTTATTTTCAATCATAAATATTTTAGCTTAAATACCTTTAAAACTAGATCTGTCAAAACGGACTCAACTCGGGTTTTTACGGCCGGGCTGACATTTTTAGCACGACCTATGGCACGGCACGTGTAACCCACGAGCCAACCCGTATAACCCACTTCCCACCCCACGGTAAATTATTGTGTTACGGTCCACATTTTTAATATACTAAAAACACATCATTTGATAATATATGTGAGCAACCTATTCTCTTGGACCATCTTATGGAAAACATAGATGAATATCGTGATGAAGAAGTCGAACACGACATTGAGGAAGGAAGTTCTCGAAACAATGATGATGGTGACTTACAACTTGTTGAAACTCCATTGCTAGTGGACCATATGAGGGACTGGCATAACTCTTTTAGGAAGTTGAAGTTGATATCTTCAAGAAGATCGGAAGAGGATGAAGAAGACATTCTTGCTTCATTATATGTAATAATGGGTGATGCTCAAGAGACTATCTTTGAAAAGATTGGTGCCACTCTTGATGATCAAGGATTACTAGCCATCGATCACTATGTTCATACCAAGAGCAATATACAAAAGCTTGTTGACCATCAACGAAATTTTTTTGCAAAAGTTGACAAAGCCGAGTACACTTGCAGAATAGTTTGACTGAAACTCCCATGACTCTTCTTAAGAGTATGAGGGAAGAGAAGGTACTATTGAGAAAATGCACAAAGAGAGGCACATCCAGCAAGTGAAGCTGATTCAATCGCAAGAAACCCGGATAATCAAGATGGAGATTGAGCTTGCACAAATGTCTGCCAATCTGTAACTTTTGAAGTCTGTTTCAAATCACACAAATATTATGGTTGACACTGTGAAAGCTACACAGGAGCAAGATTCCAAAGTTCTCTCTTTCCTAGTTGATAATGCAAGGGGGGGGGGGGGGGGGGGGGACT
>NC_044918.1:26748680-26784003 GCF_003576645.1 Ipomoea triloba | reverse complement strand
GGGGGGGGGGGGGGGGGGGGGGGGGGGGGGGGGGGGGGGAAGCTTAATCAAATTTGCCACAATATTTCGATGGTAAGATCGAAATAAGGGAACGACAGTCGTAACAGTGTCAAGGGAGTTCAATCCGACTTTGCTCAGTTTAGTCAAAAGAGAGGAAGTTCAAGCTCGAAACATTCACTTGAATCCTACTTTGTAAATAAGACATCATATCCAGACAAAGTATGGACCATGCAAAACATACATCCCATGGTCAAGAAGCAAAGTTCAACTGATCAAAAGCTATGGATTGATGAGCAAAACAGGCTGGAAGGAATCAAGAGAAAAAGAATGGATATGTGGAATTCTTTGAGAAAATATGCAGGAGTTGATGAATCTAAGTTAGGATTTGAGAGAACTCATGACAAAATGATATTTTGTAATATGTTCGAATTTCTCTAAGTTTTTTACGCTTATGGTTTCGAATTATTGCATAAAATATCTATCCTGATTTGCAAAATTTCCTTATGATCTTAACTTATTTTTTGTATGAGTTTTTATTGTTAAATAAATTTTTTGTATGAGTTTTATTGACTAGATGAATTATTTTTGCAAGTATGTCAAACGAATGATTAAAATAAAAGAGGTAAAAATGATTAAATTGCAAATGCGTATAGGAAATTTGCCAAAAATAATTTAATTGAGTCTAGTGCGATATCTTGTTAAACTCAATGTGGCTTTGTTGAAAATAAAAGGAGCTAAAAATAATTTTTTTAAAGACTTAAAGCCATTTGATTGAGTATAGGTTTTTGGCATTATCAAAATGGAGGGAAATTGTTAGGAATAAAATGTAATAGATTTTGATATGCCAAAACGTACCAAAAATTATTAGATCCCTAATTTTTATTTTCCTAGTGTTAGGCGTGGTTAAGATCAAAAGAAAAATCAAGAGGGAATAATTTCAAAAACCATTTCAAGAAATCTATATGGAGATGTCAATTTCATGAAGATATAAATCTTGAAGAATATCATGCACATGAAGAAGAAGAATCAACAATGTCAAAATTGCAAGGGCTAAAATTCACAAGGGATGGCCCTATTTCATGAAATTGCAAGAGCTGAAATTCACAAGGGATCGAATTTAATTTGGAGATGCAATGCAATTCAAGGGATTCAATTACAGAACCAATTTAACATCTCAATCCCAAATTAATTTGAGATGACCGAAATATTTATTCCTAAGGGGGATTAAATTTGAGCTCAAGTTATATTTGGAAAGAAACTAGTCCAAAATGGAAAGGGCCAAGATTGAAGCAATATTTGGAGATTAATTTATCAAATGGCATGAACATCATTAGGTGAAATTGAAGATCAATTATGCATGAACTTGGAGCTCAAGATAACGACCAGAATATTTTTAACGTCTCACATAACATTAAAAATATAAAAGTCTATTTCTAGACTAAAAAGGCTAAGAGACTAGCAAACAAAGATTCAAAATTGGGAGCGTCTTTTTCCAATGGACAAACTCTCAATACCTATAAATAGATGAAGATTTGAAGCAGCTGACGACACACAAGAGACAATCAAGCATAGAAAGAATTATCAGCGAACTAAGTGTTGCATACGAAATACACAAGTGAAAAATCTAGAGTGTTAATCTTCATCTGAGAGAAACTTGATCTACATTGAAGCATCTACTGAAGAGTCTCAAAGTTGGAAGCAAGCAAAATCTTGTTTTGATAAATAAGTGGTTTCTCTACCAAAGTGTAGAAAGGGAATTGTCACAAAGGAGTGTGAAATCCTAGAGCAATGTTGGAGACACTGGTGAAGCATGATTAGTGTGTGCTTAGTGATCAAAGCACTAGATCACGGGGCATAATAGTGTGGGCTTGGTGATCAAAGCACTAGATCGTGGAAAATTCATTGTATCTTGTAACCAAGGAGTAGTGAATATAGTGAATTCCTCTTGGAAATAGGAGAGAGTGGAGTAGGAGGATTATATACACCTCCGAACTACTATAAATTTCTTTTGTCCTTTATTGCTTTAGTTTATTTATTTGTGCTTGCTTGATTCACATGTTACACACACTACACATTATTTATTATTTCGATGTGCACAAGACACTAACAAACTGTTAAGTGTTTTGGTTTTGATTTTGGCTTAGCAATTTGAATTGGAAAAAAGTCTATTCAAGCCACCCCCCTCTAGACTTTTCCTTATCTCTTTGGGATTAACATACTGATCTATCTGATAAAATTGCTATGACTATTTCTGAGTTTATTGCATCTATATCTGCTTTTGTGCTTGTTTTTGGTGTATCGGTCATTACTTCTTATGTTGACACTGCACAACCAATACTTGTTTATGAACCACAAACACTTAGTGACTCATATGTTGCTGCGTGTGAAATGGCTCATGTCTAGCCTGAACCTATTGTGAATTTGATGAACATTACCTCTTCTACCATTGTCACAAGTCATTTTGTTGAAACTGGTCCAATTTATGTGTCTGATATGCCTTTTAACATTGGAGTCTATTGTTGCCCCATTGCGTTTTCACACTGTGATTGAACAAACAACTCATCCCAAATGTGCTACTTTTAAGATTAGTGACAAGCACCCAAGATAACCAGAAATTAGGGTCTAAGTTGGGGTTATTAAATAGTGTTTAACATCCTTTTGTGAATAACTTATGGTGTTTTATGCTCTAATGCGTAGGTCTAGTGCAAAACTATTTCTTTGGTGTTTTCAAGTGTTTTTACAGAACCCAGGAGCCATTGGGCGAAACATGAGAACATAACGAGCACACGGAGCGAAGAAGGAGTCCAAGGATGGGCTGGAAGATCATTCCACGCATGGATCATTTCCAGTGTTGATCCACGTCGGGCCCCCACGCGTGGAGCTTGTGTGGACGGGGAGTGCGGAGCCAATTAATGAAGGGGCAATTTTGGGAAGGCTATTTAAAGGTTTAGTTAGAAATTTTAGGGGAGGTGGATCATTTTTTCAGATTACATTTTTAGATTAGCACTTTTCACTTGAGAGCTTTTTAGAGAGAGAAAGAGAGATTCTAGAATTGATCTTCCATTGATCCATGATTGAAGAACAAGGTTACATTGAAGTTGTATCCCATTTCTAGTAGGTAAATTTCGTTCCTAATCTAGTTTGTTTTTCCAATTTTGATTTCAATTTACATTCCTTGAATGCAATTAGGTTTTGTGATTTTAATTGTTAACATGATTAACTAGGGATAGCTTAGATTTTGGAGATTGCATGTTCCAATCTAGCTATTGTGCTTTGATTGATAGAATTCTTCCAGTTGATTCTAGAAATGTTGAATTAGGGTTCTTATGTCAAGTGTGGTTGATGTTTGGATTGATTGGTGCCATTGTGGCCACAATAGGTAGCTAAGTGAGGGGAAGTGTAGATTGCGTGATAGCAGATCTACATGAGTCATAATTGACCACATCCCCGCCCTTGATCTGAAAGGATGAGGTCCGGGAGGAGTGGTAGACCAAGTGTTCGATAGAATGCCCCATCCGAATGAGGAACCGGGAGTCCAGAGTGTGACGCCACTCGGTGATGGTGCCGTGGGCTCCCTTGATTGAGCCCGAGTCACATTGTCTAGAATCCCCGTAGTGTTGTCAAGCACGAGACCTAGATAGGACATCCATTCCCTTGTTTCTTTTGTTTGTTCACCTTTGTTTTGCCTTGTTTTTCCCTTGCCTTATGATTCCATTGTTTTCTAGCAACTCATGTAACTCTTGCATTTTAACATTTTAAATGCCAACGCATAATTCAATTCCAATTTGTCATCCTTGAGAACACGACACTCGGGGAACTTCTTCCTCATTTTACCACATACATTTCACCTCACCGTAAACTACTCTTTCAAAATGGCGTCGTTGTCGAGGATCGAACCCGTGTCAACCTGTAACCCCATTGTGTGCTTTCTGATTCCCCCATTGCAACCCCATGTGATCCTATTGTGTCTACTACACCTGTACCTGGTTCTCCCATTGTTTCTGATACTCCAAAGGATATTCCTTAAGGAAGACAGAGGAAGAGAAAGGGACAATCTGAGAAGTTTGTTGACTTATCATCTGATTTAGCTGTTGTGCCCAGTATTGAGAGGAAAAGGAGAATGCATTCTAAATCTGAAATTGATCCAGAGGTTCCTATCTGTCAGGTGTTTAGAAATCTTCGTTCTACTGCTAAGGGAAAGACTGTTGTTCCTCCAAAATCAAAGAAATCAACCCCCACGTTTGGTAAAAAGCAAGTTCTGAGTTCTGAACCAAGAGCAACTAAGCCAAAAGAGTCACAACCATTTGTGCCAACGTCGGTCAATGAAGCGGTAGAACAGAAGTGGGAGTCAATGATGCAACGAGACCTGATCATTCAAAGGGAAGCTGACATCAAGCAATTAAATTCAGTGTGTGATATTATCCCCCTACTTGAGGAGATTGGGTTGTTGTCCACTATGACCAACATTGGGCCTTACTCTAAATTGTTAACCAATGTGTTCTATTGCAATCTCACTGACTCAATCAACGATCCCACCAGTCCCATCTACTACAAGGTGTTTATTTGAGGGAAGAGGTATAAGTTGAGCCGTCAAGTAATCAACAAGTTTTATGGGATCATACCACAGCCTATGGAAGACATCACAGACTAGGACAACGTTACTAGGACACTGACTACTTCAATGTACACTCACTGGCCCAAGAATCAACTGAATTCAATTTACAATGCAGATCTCAACTCAAAGTATAACATTCTCCACAAGTTGACTATAAGCAATTCGATTCCTTCAACACACCTGTATTCTGTTTCTATGGATTTGAGCATGTTTCTATACCGGATTGGTACTCGGTAGGGAGTTGATTTGGGGAGAGTCATTTTCTCACATATGCTGACATCCATCCACCTTAGAGAGCAAAAGGTCAAACTACCTTATCCTAACCCTATTTATGGTTTATTGCTTTTGCAAGGCATATCTTTGTTTACTCATGAAGTGACCTTTAAGAACATGATATACTATTGCATTGATGATCGACTGCTTGGAGGGAAACATGTTAAAGATGTTACGCCAATCACTCCTCCATATGTCATGCCTGCTGAAAATGAAGTTGTTGATGTTAAGCTAGTGCCCATATGTTAAGGAAAAAAGTTGTCCCTCAAGCTGAAACGTATGGTCAATGATCTAGAAGTGGCATACAAACTGATAGGGAAGCAACTTGTCGTTGCTCGTACTAATCTAGCTACTATTCTACTACGACTAAGTCTAGCGTATGCTGAACTAACCCATGTGATCGAGGGTGGAGGATTTACTCCTGCGATCTGATGCTACTTTGTCTATTATCTGACAAAAAAGGGCGAGGGTTACTTGATTAAGGGGGAGCATACTTGATTGAGGGGGAGCATGGTTGAATTATTATTGAATTGTTTACTTGCATCTCTTACTGATGGGTTATGATTGTTGTGGCTGTTATGATTAAACTATTATCTTCTAGTGAGGATTTATCTTTTTGTAGCCCTGGATAATTTATGATTATGCTAAATTGCTCTTTGGTTAGTTACTAGTTTAGCCTGTTAGATGTTTTTAAAGTTGTAATGAACTTTTGCTAAATAATAGCCAAAGAGGGAGTTTATTAATATTTAATGTTGTTTCACCCCATATTATTGCTGTCTATATTTTGGCAAAATTAGATAGGCGGTAGTTTAGTTGTCTTTTGTTACTAAAGAAGGTTTTGACAGAACCAACACTACAACAGAAGGTTCTTATGTTACTGAAGAAGGTTCTGACAGAATAGACACTACAACAGAAGGTTTTGGAAACTAGCAGATATTCTTCACCGTTCCTTCTAGACTGACAAAGCAATTACTATAATGAGGATTTAAAAAACTGTCTATGTTGAAGTTAGAGTTATCAAAAAGGGGGCATGGCAAGTAATCTTCGTCTACAAGGAAACCCCAAAAGATTACTTGTCATTCAAGATTAGAAGGCCGTCCAAGTTTGAGAGATTTTACACACGAGAGATTATCTATTCTTCGAGAAGCTTATTCTATGTGGTACTTAAAGATCATTCTCGAAATCATTATCTTCTCAATACATTATTGTTCAAACTTAAGGCAACATATTGAGAAGACAATTTTCAAAGTGTGTATTTGTGGACCGTATTCCATTCAACAGTGGTGCAGTGGTGTGTGAGTCAGTGAGACTGATAACTACAGCATGGATCTCCAAATAAGGGACTCTTTGGACTACTGATTGCATGGATCTCTGCATCAACAATCCTCTATAAGCTTCATCATATTTGGTACTTACCTTTTGAGGTATATCGCACATTGGGTTGAGATTGTAGTCTCTTTACCATCTGTAAGATTGATTGATTGAGATAGTGGATTGGACTCACTGATGGTGGTCCCTCATACGTAGATACTGTTGTATCGAACTTGGTAAACAATACTTTGTGTCTTTTATTTCTATTTGATTTAAGTTCTGAATAGTGTCTTATCTTTGTCACACTAACTGGTTGACCACACTTATACTGAGTTAGCGATAAGACAACTTCTCAAGCAGAGTAAGACTGAATTATTATTAAGGCATACTATATACACTAATATAGAAAATTTCATGTGTTGAAGATAAAATTTCTTCTTCTTCAAACTAGAGATCTTGGCTTTATAGATCTTGATCTTCACGAATTAGCAACAGAAGTGTCTTGAAGCTAGATGTTGGACTGTTAAGCTTTTTCTCTCTCACTGGTCACTAGATGTGAATTCTTTGAATTACTTGATGAGTCTTAGAAGAGGCTATTTATAGGCGTGTTGAAAAAGGTCCGTTGGAGGGAAACCAATTTCAAATGGCTATTAACTAGTGGGTAGATACCGGTTAGTAATCTAGAGGGTAGGTGAGCATGTTACGCTTTCCAATCGTTAGTGACTTAATTTGCGTTGGACATATCTTTTTGCTCTGCACAAATTGTCTAGGCTTTTGAGGAAAAATCTTTCTTGAGATATGTTCCTAGGGCTCACTTTGTCTTGGACACGTTTGCTAAGACTTTTAAGGTTTCGAACTATTGGCTCAGAGAATGTCTCGAGCAGTTCTTTCGAATGATTAACTATAGGGCTGGGCACAATTCGGGTTAAGCCCAAATTTTGGGCAGGTTTAACCCAAAAAAGCATATTCGGATCGGGTTTAAGTTGATTGGTTCGGATCGGTTTTGACCCGAACAGTTATATGTTTGTTCGGTTCGGATCTCGGGTACGAAAATATTACTTCGAATCCGACCCGAGACCCGATATCTTACTGAGATATACACGGCATTTAAGCTTAGGGTTTTGACTTGTTTAGCATTTCTCTGTAACCCCACTACCTCAAGATATCACTCTATGTTTCCCTTCTCTCTCTCTACGATTCTAACCCTCTATTCTCCGACTTATCTCTTCTCGACTCTAACAAACAACAATGGAGGAATATAGATCTATGATTTTGAGATCTCCTTTTTCACTCTCTAGCTTTGAGGTTGTGATTCCCTATGAATCCTTCATCTCCAATCACCTATTCTTCACTCCAGTGAGGCAGCAGTCGCAACACCAATAGCATGGTTGATTTGGTTTCATCTTCGACTCTAACCTTAAATCGTTGAACTAGTACAATCACTACCAGGTATTCCACTAATATGTACTCCTGTTGCTTCTATTTCTTTATCATAGTATTTGTAGTCATAGTTTCTGGGTTTCTATGGTGCAGAGGGTTTCAGAACATTTATACTGTGACTCATTTGTTTGAAGTTATATCCAGTGGCTAACTCAACTCGTTATTGTCTTGACTGTCTGTCATTCAATATTTTGCATTATCTATTCTTCAAGCCTTTCTTTAGTTATGTTCATATTAAATCCTCAAATTGTTGAACTAAATCAACTGATATAGAAAACAGTTCATGCATACTTCTGAGTAATCAAAGTTTGTTGCAGTGAGCAATTTGAGACGAAAAAAAATGATTAATACTTTCCTTTATCAGTAGGTTAGTTCTTACCATTGTAATATTTTCATTTTTTTCTTTTAAAATACTATTAGTGTCCATCTAGTACATCTGTGTAGTACATATACACAATTTTTAATACTACTTTTAGACTTCTACTTTATGATTTAATTAATATAACCTCTGTTGATCTCTTCTATATTATATTTATAATGTATTAATGTCATTGAATTAAAATGCCTACTGACTTATTCTCTGTTATTACTTAATACTTCCGATGACTTCTGATGATTATTACACAGGTCAGCTGACCAGCTAAAGAAATCACATTTTGGGAAGAGGTGAAGAGCATGGTGATTTTAAGTTTGGAGTTCTCTAGAAATTTTGTGAATCTAATAATTTATGGAGTTGGTTAGAAAGATTTCTTGGTAACATCGAAGATATAGGGAATGTGGTTTACTTAATTTATTAATTTCTCTTTGTTATTAATTTATACCGACTTGGTTACTTGGGAATGTAAAGAGATATTTACGATTTTACTCATTCTTAAGTTTCTGGTTTAATCACCCGAACCCGATTTTAGCCTGAACCAGAACACTCGAACCCGAAGTATATTGTAGTTATTTCAATTCGGGCTCGGGTATAAAAATTCCCAACCCGAAAATTTCGGGTACTCGAAGTTATGGTCGAGTCGAACCCGAACCCGACCCGTGCCCACCCCTAGTTAACTAGGTTAACGTTTCGAAACTTAACCTCTTTGATACAAATGGGTTGAGTTGTAATGAAAAGATGTTCATGGATAAATATAACCTCATAATTTGGGTATAGGTTTTGGCATCATCAAAAAGGGGGAAGTTGTTAGGAACATTTTGTAATTAGATTTTGATGATACCAATTAATTAGGGATTTTGGTCCTCAACTTATTTTATTTTCTTGACTTAGATATATTCTGCTCAAATTCGAATAGTCCGAGTAGTTACACGAGGAGTCATATCTCGAATAGTCAAAACAATTCGAATGATAACTCGAAAGGTTACATTTCGGTTAGTCTCAATAATAGATTCGAATAATAACTCGAACGGTTACCTTTCAAAGAACCCAAGAAGAACTTGAAGACTAAAGACTTTAAGAGGAAGATTCGAAGAGTAGAAGACTACAGCACTGAAAGGTTGCAAAGGCCGAAAGATGGAAGTGCCTACCTTTCGAAGTAAATAAGAACGAATGGTAAGGACAACGATTCATAACCGAAAGGTTGCAAAATGTCGAAAGATTTCGATGAGTAATAGAGATGAATGATAAAAACAACCTTTTGTATCCGAGAGGTTTAAGGTCTGAAACATTAACCTAGTTAACCATTCGAAAAGAACTAGTCGAGACATTCTCTGAGACAACAGTTCGAAAACTTAAAACCTGAGCAAATGTGTCTGAGGCAAAAGAAGTCTTAGGAATACATCCCAAGGAAGATTTTTCCTTAAAAGCCTTGACATTTTGTGCAGAGCAAAAAGATATGTCCAACGTAAATTATGTCACTAACGACTAGAAAATCTGACATGCTCACCTACCCTCCAGATTACTCACGGATCTCTACCCGCTAGTTAATAGCCATTTGAAATTGGTTTCCCTCCAACGGACCTTTTTCAACACGCCTATAAATACCCTCTTCTAAGACTGGAGAAGGTTCTGGTCTATTGAAATTTCAAGTGATCCAAAGCGATTTAAGGGTTTTCACATCTAGTGACTAGTGAGAAAAAGAGAGACAAAAGCTCACATCTAGATCTCAAAAGACTTGTGCTGCTAATTCGTGAAGATCAAGACTCTCAAAGCCAAAATCTCTAGTTGGAGAAAGAATAAACTTTTTCTTCAACCTTTGTATTCTCTACTCGGTAGAAGTAAAAAGAGGCGGAGTAAACTCGGTTGAGTTGAAAAACCTAGACGCTCAAGGCCGACTTTGTGTTCAAGGATTGAGTGGTCCATTCGTACTAAGGGATAATACAAATCCTCCTTAGGAGTTCAAAGGAGAAGAGTAGAGTAGGTTGAGTTGGCCGAATCATGATGGATGGAGTTTAGCGATATGGATGGAAAAGTATAAACGAGGATGGACACTTGGAATTGAATGTTTTATTATCAAACACAATCTTACATTTGCAATAGGAAGCAAGAAGCAAGAAGCAAGGTACGTTCTGCAAGAAGTAAGGAAGCAATGTTAAGTAGAGAGCAAGTAAAGAAAACAAAGTAAACAAAGGTGGAGTTAGGTGAACTGGACTAGCATACCCTTGATCATGTGATATGAAACAACCTATTTAAGAAATGAACTATGTGTGAATTGAGGTCTATGTGAGATGACATCTAATGCCTTAGCCGTTTTAAACTTTGAAGGCCTATCAAAGGAAATGAACACTCTCATGTCAAAATCCCCTAGGAAACATTTCAACAAGCATATTGTTTACATCCCATCCCAGACCTTGCTCTCTCAGATCTAGGGCGGGGATTGCAAGGGAAGGTAGTCTAGGATTAAACCTCAATCTCTTGCAAGCATAACCCTACCTAAACCTACTTACATGTAGTGCTTCACACACAAGAGTCAATATAAGCATTACGCTTCCAACAAGACATCAACACATAGACACAACTACCTTGATCAATTCATACACACAATACAAGGAAATAGGCTCCAATTCAAATGAGAATTCTAACCAAACATTATTGATCTAGATTGAATAACAAAAGCAATTGAGCATTCAATGGATGAAATTAGAAGAATTAAAAGCAATGAAGTTACCTAACTCAATAGCAATTGCAATCAATCATCAAGAGTCCAATCAATGAAGAAGATAATCCAAGCTTTGAAGAGAGGTTGTCAGTCTCTCCCTATTTCCTATCAATTCACCTTCTTCACAATTGCAAAGTGTTGTAAGCTTGAACTAGAAGATCTAGAGAGTGTTTCTAACCTAGAAAGATGAAAACTACAATCTAAAAATGTACAAAATAAAAAGTGTCAAAAGTTTTCTCCAAATCCCGCCAACAAGACTTTTAAATCTGGAATTCTGATAGTCGTACGAGTGCACGTATATGCGTACGTGACCTCGTACATGCTCCAATTCTGCCTGGTTGTTGCCACGATTAGGATCAACCCCGAAGAAGTTAGCCTCCTCACGTACGAGCGTCCACCAGCTTGTACGCAGTCCAGCTTTTCATGCTTTTCCTCATTTGCCCCTCTTTTGGCCTCCAAATACCTCTAAACCACTCAAATGCCCTCCAAGTGTTGCAATGTTAGTATTCACAAGGGAATATAGCAATTAAGCACAAAATCCACATGAAAAAGACTAAATTCATGCACAAAAGACCACTCAAACACCTCATAGAATAAGACATATTTGGCACTCATCAAATCACTATAAAATCTCTCTCTCTCTCTCTCTCTCTCTCTCTCTCTTTCTCTCTCTCTCTCTCTTTACTTACTACTTTCATTGCATTTTTATCATAATGATCAAGCTTAACATCTTTACTAGATCAAATCACGTGCAACCATTATAATGGGTTAAACTTTATTTATGTTGTGCATTCTCAATGAAACGTTGAAGTTACCTCTCTGGTAATTAAACGAATCGATAAAATTTTCAAAATCTTACAAGTCTATTCACCCCCCCCCCGTTATAGACTTGTACCCTAACCCTACCGGGACCAACAACTATCATCATTGAGATCTCCATAAAATAAACTAATCACGTCCTATGGATGGAGCAAATCCAGTGGACATTGCCTCTTCAAGCTCACTCCAAGCTTCTCCCAAAGATTCCATCGAGCCTTGCTTAAAATCTTGTACTTACTTTCGAATCTTCAATGTTTTGGTTAATGGGAAAAACTCGTTCATGAATTTTTTATGCAATTGAGCCCAAGAACGAAAATGATTGTTATTGTCTAGATCAAGCCATCTTGTCGCATCTCCAATCACCGAAAATAGGAAAAACTTCAACTGGACCACTTCATTCGACGGTGTGAGGATCCTCCGACGGTGAGCCGCTAAACAATAACTTTTGGACAAAACTAATGACTGCCTGATGGATTTCAAAGGTGTTTGCCTCAATTGGGGGAATGAAAATTGAGTTGTGCATGGAGAAGTTCGAAGTCATGTACTCCGCAATTGTCCTCCTCCTATTGTCCCCTTGGGCATCAAAGTACTCCTCACGCCTTGGTTGAAGTAGTGGTTATTGTTGATCCATGTGTTGGCCTTCCTCCTCAAAGTTTATGGCCCTTTGTGGGATTTTTTGTTCATCAAATGCATCCCCATAGTCACTTTAGGGATGTGCCGGTAGTGGTGGTCTTGAAGCGGACCTTCTTTGTACATCACCTTGATTTATGGTACTTCTTAAAGCCATTTCTTCTAGTTGTCCTTGAGTTGGTGGGAACTTCCTTCTCATTGTATGCTTGTTAATCTCCAAATCTATAGGAATCAAACATTGCCTTCTTCTTGACCTTGTGCGCATTCACCATACAAAAATTCAAAAAACACAAAGTGGTTGTGCAACTAGAAGTAGTTGCTTAGTGAAGTTCAATCCAAACAACTAAAATCAAAGAAAACTAAGCAATCGAAATGCAAAGACAAGAAAGTAAATGAATACAAGTAAAAGAGAGTAAGGGAAAGAAAACGACCTAGACTCCCAAACTCAAGTTCATCTCATGTCTCCTAAAGAAAAGCACATCAATCATCATCATCGTATGTCATCCCCATAAACGACGCCATTTTGACAAAGTTGTTTTGTATACGTGGGATGGAAAGTAGGTTGAGGATGTGAAGTCCAAAGTGTTTTCGTTCTCAAAGGATGACAAATTGGAGCGGTTGATGCGTGGTTAATCACAAGTGAGTCATGAACCTACAAGGAGCTAGGTCCAAGTGTGTCCAAGCAACATTGTGTCTAAAAGTATCAAGTGTGCAAGAAGTAAGACATTTCATCAAGTGTCAATGCTATTTCAGTCTCTTTGGCCTATCATGGAGTAGAATTGCACCCAAGTGTCAATGTTACTAAGACATTTCATCAAACACCTTACCTACATACCCTTCAAAGCTTTCTCCTATCAGAGCAAAGGTGGGAAATGCAAGTAGATTTAAGCTCTAGTATAATCCAAATCAACACATTTATATTCTCTAATTGCAATTATAATCACACTAGCACCATTATAAGGAAATTATAATCCAATTCCCTAAGAAAGCCTAGTCACACATGATCTAAATTGAAATGCAATCACAAGCGAGCCAACAATGGAGATGGATGATGAAATAGAAGTGTAGAAAGAAATGCAGGAGATTCACTTAGCTCAAAGAGTAATTGAAATCAATCCAACAAGATCTCACAACGTCACACGCACAAATTATTGCCCTTTTAGATGAAAAAATATTAAACATTATATAAGGGTACAACTGTTCTTCACGTGCACTAGATTAGTATGATATGATGTAGAATTGAAAGGTCTTCACCCCATTAAAATTTCTTGTCACAAACCTTAAAAGCATCTCAAAATTAGCTTTGCTATCAACATTTACTTAATGCTAAGCAAGAGCAACTCAAAAAGATCATTTCCAAGAATCAACAGAGATAATGATGTAAAAGAAGCGCTTTTGTTATTACAATATCAATTTTAAATGACCGTTCGTCGAGCAGAAAATGATGAATATGAATTTGATATTCTATCAATTGTTATGTCGTGGACCCAGGTCCACCTTGCAAGGTGGACCTGGGTCCATAAATGACGACATTTCAGGGTGGGGATAACGGTGCTGTTAGTGGCACCGTTATCCCCAGCCAATAAGATTTTTTTTAATATATAAATCATATAGCATTCTTTTCGCGCACGGTACTGCCTTTCACCATTGCAACAACGATTCAATCTTCTTCTTCCGCAAAAGCGATTTCACCATTTCTGCCATTATCGCACCTTCATCGCCCATTCTAGCACTCCTTCAACGCATTGTTCGCCGGCATTTTTGCAACAATAGTCAACCGTAGTATTCATCACAACTTTGAAGCATTTTACAAACATGTATTACTTAGCATTTTTATATTAGGGATTTTAGTTCAAAAATTTCACATTTTCTTAAATATTTTGTGATTCTAAGTAGTTTAACGAGTTTCTGTGGAATAGGTTGATGTTCTATGTAACATACAATGTTAATAGTTCAAAAATGAGATTATAATTTTGTGACCTAGAGTTTTGTCTCTGTGAATGTGAGGTTTTCAAATTGTGAACATGGAGTATACGAACTGTGAATATAGAGTTTTGAATGTTTAAATGCATAACAATGATAATATAATTACTAAACATATAGCCCTGTAATGTGTGAATGTGGAGTTTTCAATTCGTGAATATGGAGTATAGGAACTGTGAATATAGAGTTTTGAATGTGTGAATACATAACAGTGGTGATATAATTACTAAACATATTGCCCTAAAATGTGTGAATGTGGAGTTTTCAAACTGTGAATATAGAGTATAGGGTCTGTGAATGTAGAGTTATGAATGTGTGAATGTAGAACAGAGAGTAATATAATTACTGAACAAGTATCACTGAAATGTGTGAATGTGGAGTTTTCAAACTGTGAATATAGAGTATAGGGTTTGTGAATGTAGAGTTATGAATGTGTGAATGCATAACAGTGGTAATATAATAACTAAACATATAGCCCTGTAATGTGTGAATGTGGAGTTTTCAAATTGTGAATATGGAGTATAGGTTCTGTGAATGTAGAGTTATCAATGTGTGAATCTGTAACATACTTCTACAAACATAGTGTTCTGTTTTGCTACATATAGCTCTGTATTTGTGAAAATATATTTATGTATTTGGGTACATACATAGAGTTTTGACGGAAATGTTATTATTTTAGTAGAGCGTAGCTGGATTTATTAGGCATTCCCCATCCCCCCTCTACTAACAGATTATATTTCCATCAAATATAAAATTTTTGTTATCCTTGTTATACTTGAGGTTGCATTTTATTTCTAAACTTTTCATTGGCAGAAATAGAGAAAACAAATCATACACGTGTGAACAAACAAGTAGAGAATACGAGAGCTATCCTTAGCTCTCAAGCTTCAGAGGCAACATCTTCCGACTCATCAACCCCAACTGAAATAAGAACGAAAAAAAAAAAAGAAATGACAGGTCATCTGCTGCTGAAAAAAAACAACAAGAAAGAGGAAAGCAGTGGAAGAAGAGGGAGGAAGTAGGGGTGAAACAAAAGAAAAGAGAAAATCTAGAAGAACAAATCCACAAACAGTGGAAGATAGAAATGTAGGGAAACAACAAAAAGCTGGAATACAAGGATGAGCCCAAAGATTGTGGCTGAGTTTGTGCGAGAATTGAATGATGAACAGAAGAAGGTTGTTGAGGAGATTAGATTTGGAGAGATATTACACCTTCAACTAACAAAAAGTGAATGGCCTTTAATGAAATATTTGATTAGACAATTTGATGTTTATCGGTCTGCTATCCGGCTGGAAGGGGGTGAACTGCTGCTCATTGAGAAGGACGATGTTGAGAGAACATTGGGGATCCCCCAAGTGAGCAAACTAGTTGAGGAGGCCAAAAAATATGAGGATAAACAAGAAGATGTGTTGCTGCAGCGTATGAAAACCTCCTGAAGTTATGGAGGCAGCGATGGGGACTTGATACTAAATCCCCAATCACAACCTCAATGCCGGATCAGATTCTGAGAAGAGGAGACCACGACAATATGTTTAAACGGGACTTTGTCCTGTTTGTAGTATCGGCGATGCTGTGTAGCCACCAAGACAGGTGTTGCAACTTTAGGATTTTAAAATCCTTGATACACCTTGATCAAATCAAGAACTAAAATTGGTGTGCCTATACACACAAGTCTATGGTTGACTCAATTCAATCAATTCAAAAGAACCAAAAGCAGTTCTTAACTGGACCAGTTGCATTCATCCTAGTAAGTTCACTTTATTTTGAATTTTCATTACTATTTTTGTAAAATAATGACTTATTTATTTGTGAATATAGAGTATAGAAGCTGTGAATATAGAGTAATGAATGTGTGAATGTAGAACAGGTAGTAATATAATTACTGAACAAGTATCACTGAAATGTGTGAATGTGGAGTTTTCAAACTATGAATATAGTGTATAGAAGATGTGAATATAGAGAAATGAATGTGTGAATGTAGAACAGATAGTAATATAATTACTGAAATGTGTGAATGTGGACTTTTCAAACTGTGAATATAGAGTATTGAAGCTGTGAATATAGAGAAATGAATGTGTGAATGTAGAACAGATAGTAATATAATTACTGAAATGTGTGAATGTGGATTGTTCACACTGTGAATATAGAGTATAGAAGCTGTGAATATACAGTAACGAATGTGTGAATGTAGAACAAGTAGTAATATAATTACTGAACAAGTATCACTGAAATGTGTGAATGTGGAGTTTTCAAACTGTGAATATAGAGTATAGAAGCTGTGAATATAGAGTAATGAATGTGTGAATGTAGAATAGATAGTAATATAATTACTGAACAAATATAATTTCAATGTGTGAATGTGGACTTTTCAAACTGTGAATATAGAGTATAGAAGCTGTGAATGTAGAGTTTGCTAATATAATTACTAAACTTCAGTTCTAACTCCCTGGTTTATGTAGCTTGTGTATTTTGACCGAGTACAGTTCAAGGGGATGAGAGTGAATAGAACATACCCAACCATCGTTGGGTGGACTGCTGAACTTGCCAAAAAAAAGGATTAAAGAAGAAAACAAGTCCGGGTCGTTTGGAAGGGGGACAGTTATCCCCAGAATATCAAAACCTGCTGATGTTGCTGCTGCCACCTCTAGGCAGAATGATCAAGCTCCTGTTGGTGCTGAACCAACATTGAATGTGCCATCATCAAGTGTAGATAGAGTGGCAGGGATCTTGCAAAAGCTGGCTTCCACGGTAGGAGAATTTGGTGAGGCTGTGGCTGAGATTGGAAAGCAAGGAGCACCCGTCAATGTGATGAGGAAGACATTTTCGGGCATATCTAACATGCTTAATGTTGCCATCACCCTGGAAGCCACTTCAACCCCAACAGCCTCGCAACTAGACGACATCTTCTTTGGTAGTGAAACATTCACTACGACTATGGATGCCCTTGTCGAAGCCTTTGAGAAGACAAGGAAACAAATGGACCCTGATGGCCCTTGTTTTGACTTGGGTCTGTCTCAAACACCACAGCCATCAGACCAAGTAAATGCTCCTAGCTTTGATTTCGGGTTGACTCCAACACCACCACCAGCACAGCAACAAGAGAAGGAGAAGGAAAAGGAGCAGGATACAGAGGGTGCTGCAGGGGAACCGGGGATTGATGCCCTGGTGGATAGATTTGCAATGGAAGCCACAGAAGATGCAACTTTTTCAACTCCTGGTGTGGTTAGAGTTCCTTTTGGAAGGGTTAATTCCCCTATTGATGATTTTGATAGGTAATGGAATACATTTACTTAGCAAAGTCTAGAACTTAGGCTACAAAGAATGATGCTAGTACTATGTTTTTGTGAATCTATAAAATGGTTGTGAACTTAGCAATGATGACCTAACATTTTGTGAATGTGGAGTATAAAAACTGTGAATGTAGAGTATGCAAGGTGTGAATATAGAATTATGAAGCTGTGAATCTGTAACAGAGGTAACATACTTATAGTGAATCTGAAGTCCTAAAATGTGTGAATGTGGTGTTTAAGAACTGTGAACATGGAATATATAAACTGTGAATATAGACCACTAAAGCTGTGAATTTGTAAAACAGAGGGAATCAGTTAACAAATTATGAATATAGATATAACAGATGGTGAATATACAGTTAACAATTTTTGAACATAGGGATCTAAAGTTGTGAACAAAGCATCGGGACACCTAAAACTAAACACCTTTAGGCTAAACCTCCAAAATTCTAAATTGTGAACATAGACCTCACAGACTGTGAACATAGAGATAACAAGGTGTGAATTTATGGCTCTATATTTGGGAAGCATAAGCTTCTGTTTTGTTGACTAAATATTTCTATTATGTGAACACAGTGCATTGGCAGAGAGTGAGTCTGATGTTGAAGATGTGACTACTAGAAAGAGGCCTCAGCGGAAATTCAAGAACATCCCCCTAAACCTACGGTCTCTTTTTTGGAATGAACATGGGACTCGAATCCGCAATGCCACTGTCCTAGATAAGCTCCTATCAAACTATGCATTTGTAGAGGTTTCTACTGAACATCCAAAAGAGTATGTTCCATCTAAATGTTTATTATACTTGTTAATTAATTACTTACATTAATGTGAATTAGGTAAATTTTCTATTTTTTTAATTTTTTTTTTTTTTTTGTGCATTTTGTAGTGAGTTGCTTTTCAGCTTTGGTGACATTGAGATTACTAGGGATCACTTCACCTCGCTCAGTGTTGGTCAAGTGGAAAATATCTTCTTAGATGTATGGGCGCTAAGACTCTCAATGCTTGACAAAGAACGTGCACCCGGGCAACTGAAGAGGGTATTTTTCATCACAGTAGCCTATTTAAGTTCTTTTTGGTTTGTAAACAAGTATATTTTTTAAATACAGAACTATGTGTAGTAAAACAGAACACCATATTCGTAGAACTGTGTTAACTCGGTTACAGATTCACACATTCATACTTCTATATTCACAGTTTCTATACTCTACATTCACAATTTGAAACCTCCACATTCACACATTACAGGCTACAAGTTGCTAGAACTTTGTTAACTATTTTAAAGATTCACATATTCTATACTTTATATTCACAGTTTCTATACTCCATGTTCACAATTCGAATATCCCACATTCACACACAGAGCATACAATTCGTGAACATAAAATTGTTTATTCGTATTTCGAACTTAAAAAAGTATTCAAATTGAGAAACAAATGGAAAAAAAATTGTTTATCCGTATCTCAGTTACAACTAGATCCCACGCAAGAATGGATGAAATGTCTACCAATGGAAAAAAAAAGAAACAAAACTTCTATGAATGGATGACATATGAAATAGAGCGCCTGCAAAATTTGGATATAACTGATGCAGACTTGGTGAGTTTATGAACAACACTCAATATTTTTTAGTCACGTTCAAGACATTAATGACACTGTTTTTATTTTCCTTTTTTGAATTTAGATATTTTTTCCAGTGCTTCATCACGGGCACTATTTTCTCATTTGCATCAATATTAAAGCTTCAAAAGTTGAAATCATTGACAACAAGGCCTTAGTCCCTAGTGTTACCAAGAAAGACAAGTATGGAGACTGCACAAACCTCTTGGTAAGTTGATCAACAACTTGAGCTCCTTATCAATTGCTACATATATGTGAATGTGGACTTTTCAAACCGTGAATATAGAGTTATGAAAGTGTGAATGTATAGCAGATGTAATAAAATCACTGAAAATGTAACACTGAAATGTGTGAATGTGGACCTTTCAATCTGTGAATATACTGTTATGAATGTGTGAATGTGTAACAGTGGTAGACTTAAATATTTTTATCCAGGTTACAAGTTTAAAATAATACCTAGCATTGGGGTCATCTGCCCTATTCTGGAAAGTGGATGAGCTAACCGAAGAGACATACAACGGGACACTAAAGAAATGGAACTCGAGATTCATAAAGAAAGCAAGCTTAAATGTAAGTACACAAATACTAACTTTGAATAATTTCTTCTCTTTTTATCCTAACATTGCAATAAATTATTTATTTGATCTTGTATATTTGTAGGAAGATTTCTTACTTGGATTGAGGGCCAGGTATGCCGCAGCAATCATAAGGTGGCGTGCCAACACATTGAAAAACATTGTCATCAAGAAAACCAAAGTGTTGTACAACAAGAAATGAACAATTGCACAACATTTTTATTTTCCTTTGTTAATTGATTTGGAGATGATGTAGGTTACAATAGTAAATGCATTAGAAATTAGAAAGAAGATTGCAGAAGTTTTTAGGCAATACTGTGAATTATAAAACTTACTCAAAGGTGAATATCCAATAGTTCCTTGTACTCCTATAGAACTATGGTTGTCTAATGAACAGCTTCCAATCCTTTTTTTGTACAAGTTTTAATTTTGTTACATATTCACACCTCCATAGCTCTATATTCATAATTTCAAAACTCCACATTCACACTTCTCTAACTACAAATTGACCATAATAATCTTAACTTTGTTAAACATTCACACCTTGTATACTATATGTTCACAGTTTTTAAATAAGAATTATGTTCCACATTAACAGTTTTAAAACTAAACATTCACAACTTAATAACTCCAAATTCACAATTTCAAAACTCCACATTCACAATTTCCCAGATTAGAACTCTACTAAACATTCACAGTTTCATAACGCCATGTTCACAATTTTAAAACTCTAAGATCACAATTTTATAACTAAATGTTCACAAATACAAAAAATATATTGTCATCTCCTATTAACATGAACTAATTCAAAACTCTCAGAACTTAGATGTACAAGATATCCATCCCCAGCAATCTCAGATAAACTTCCCAACAAAATAGATTGAACAACACCCATTGTAGTTGAAACAACCTTGTTTGCAGAACTCTTTCGACCCCTAGCTACAGCAGACTTCTTTTCAATAATACTACTTCGCCTCTTATTACGCTCACCTTTCAATCTCCGGCTTGATGGATCTTGTACAATACCACTTGAAGATGGGACATCAAACTCTTCAATATGGACATAACCAACCTCGGTTTCAACACTTTTCTTTGTACTTTCAAAAGCTTCTTCACAACACTGTCTAGCTGCATTGTTGTCTTAACTAAAAACAATTAGTCTTTGAAACTTCCTGGTCATCGCAACAACCCAAATTGAAGGAGCAACACCAACATTAGAAGACAAAGAACCCATATCAACAACCTTGCCTTCAGTAACTTTCTTTGTCCACCTTTTCAAAATGTATTTATCGGGAATAGAACAAATGCAGTGTACATTCATAATGCGTAAACAATGGCAGCACAAAATTCCTAATTCAGAAAACAACTTACAACTGCAACAAATATCCAAATTGATAGGCTTAAAACTAACTTCATGCCTTATAATATCTTTATCATGACGCCAAACATGATACTTTAAATGACAGCCATCATCCAAAACACTATTTCGATGACAAGCAGTACCTTTCAAGAATTGTTCCTCAAACAAATAATATATTTCAATGGTATATACCTCTCTAGCATGTGAAAGAAGTTTCATATCATCCATCATCATACTGGCATGCCTTGAGCACACCGAAAATCCTCACCATTTTCCTTACTTCTCCATTCAGAAACAACGTTCACAAACGATGAGTAGAAATCACAAAGCCCTGCTGTCTTTGTTAGCTTCCTAGAAATTGAATGGTTTGTGGACTCACTCCTTTGTGAGGATAAAATGCCACCAGAAAAGTAATCCTTGTTAAATGCCGGGCACCATTTTTCCCTACAATCGTACAGTTTTTCTAACCACGGATTCTTATGACACTTATAATCAATCACCATCCTGAAAATCATAAGATCACAAAAGGAAAAAATATTCACAATTTTAGAAAAAATATTCACAATCTGATAACTCTATGTTCACAAATACACTCCTCTACATTCACAGTTTTTAAGATCTCTGAACTCAAACTTGTAAAAGTCTAATAAACATTCACACATTCATAACTCTACTTGTTAGTGCGATATGTTGTATCATGCACTAACAAATCTCCAAACAACTCATAGTCCCGTCTCATTTGCCCGTCCCTCCAAAAAAAACTAGTCAATCTTGCATCACCATCAACTTCAAAGTTAAAGAAGAAGTCAGACTCATTACACTGTCTCCTCCTAAATATTTCAATCAAGGAATTTGAATCAATTCCATCCAAGCTCTTCAATGAATTAGATGCCAATGAATTGTAAGCATCTCGATTGGTGAACCCAACGAGTGGAGACCCTCCTGACTGATGTTTCAAAAACCTTATCACATCCGCCAAGGCAACCCCACTCTTCTTTAAGTCTCTTAAGTATGAAAGCTGATTATTTCCCACTCTTCTGTGCGAACGAAGTAGATGACTCTTGTCTAAAGTGCATAGCTCGTGGTTGTGAGCTTTCTCATGTTTTGTTACTGTCCCCACCCCATTACCATCTACATCAAACTGAACAAATGCGCCACACCCCGTCCTTAAATCAATCTTTGAATACGCCTTCACACAACTATTTTCCTTAGACTTACGACCAGCCTTAGAGCACAAAAATGTCTTCATCTTAACGTTTTTAGTAGACCCTTGGTAGCGTTGCTTACCCTTCCTCACACTAAAACCAACTCTATATGCATAATCGTTATACAACTCATATGCTTCATCACCATTACTTACTACAATACCCACCAAATCTTGATCAACTGCACATATGAAATATAACCTCAAGTATGGAAAAGCATAACAAAGAAAACAAATAAAGAGCAATCTAATGAAAATATATTCTATAAGTAGAGGGGAGGCGGGGAATGCCGAATAAATCCAGCAATGCTCTACAAAGGGATGGTATTTCCATCAAATACAGAATTGCAAATATTCCATCAAACTCTATTACACACTCAAAATCAGAGAACTCCACATTCAAACACACAAGTACACATAAATCATAAATCAATATGAATCACTAATTTTACTCTAAAAAAAAATTTAAAAAAACCTGGAATTGAAGTAGAATCCTCAGCATTTAAATCTCCTTGATCATTGCTTGCTGAGACAACAACGAAATCTGCATTCATTGCAAATATAAAAAATAAAACAGAGTATCAGTCAACAGTGTGAATGTAGAGTTCTAAATGTGTGAATCTATAACTATATAACTGTGAATGTGGAGCTGTATAAGTGTGAATGTAAATCTCTGTACTTCTAACTGAAAACATACGTGTGTGTGAGTACATAGCTTTTTTATATATGAATGTAGAGCTCTATAATTATGAATCTATAGCTCTGGAAATGTGAATGTACAGTTACGTGATTGTGAACATATACCTTTGACAATGATTCACAATAAAAACTCAAATACATGGTAAACAATCAATCTAAACAATAAATCCTAAATTCGAAAAACACAAACATAAATCTATACAATTCATCAAACATGAATCTAAACTTAAAACCTACAATCGAAGATGATCCATAAATGTGTAAACTTAGTTCATCTACTGCCTCTGCCATCACTGCAAATATAAAAAATACAACAGAGTATCAGTCAACAGTGTGAATGTAGAGTTCTAAATATGTGAATCTAGAACTATGTAACTGTGAATGTGGAGTTGTATAAGTGTGAATGTAAATCTCTGTACTTCTAACTGAAAACATACGTGTGTGTGAGTACAGAGCTTTTTTATATATGAATGTAGAGCTCTATAATTATGAATCTACAGCTCTGGAAATGTGAATGTATAGCTACGTGATTGTGAACATATACCTTTGACAATGATTCACAATAAAAACTCAAATACATGGTAAACAATCAATCTAAACCATAAATCCTAAATTCGAAAAACACAAACACAAATCTATACAATTCATCAAACATGAATCTAAACTTAAAACCTGCAATCAAAGATGATCCATCAACGTGCAAACTTAGTTGATCTACTGCCTCTGCCATCATTGAAGAAGAATTGCAATGAGGAATTACGATGATGAATCGAATAAAAATTGCGATGATGAATCGAAGGAGAACTACGATGATGAATCGAACGAGAATTGCGATGATGAATGAGTGAAGAATTGCAATGATGAATGAGCGAAGAATTGTGCTAATTGTTTTGCGCTAATTGAACGAGAATCGGACAATCGCCTAAAACGCCTACCACATCCGTTAACGGCGTTAATTATCAAATTTTATTTTAACGGAAACGCCTAAAACGACGTCGTTTTGGACCCAGGTCCACCTTGTAAGGTGGACCTGGGTCCACGACATAATTTGCGATATTCTAGGGGTTGTTATGCCGTGGACCTAGGTCCACCTTGTCTACATTCACATACACTATACTCTATATTCACAATTTGTAAACTCCACATTCACACATTATAGGATTATATGTTTAGTAATTATACTCTACATTCACAATTCGTAAACTCCACATTCACACATTCAAAACTCTATATTCACAGGTCCTATACTCCACATTCACAACTTGAGAACTCCCATTCACACATTACAGGGCTACAAGTTGCTAGAACTTCTTAACTCTATTACAGATTCACACATGCATAACTCTACATTCACGATTTCTATACTCCATATTCACAATTTGAAACCTCCACATTCACACATTTCTGGGCAACTCTACATTCACACAATCATAAATCTACATTCACAATTTCTATACTCTACATTCACACCTTGAAACCTCTACATTCACACATTTTTGGACAACTCTATATTCAGCAATATGTTTACTAGTTATAAAAAAAGACAAAAAAAGACAAAAAGACAAAAACAACGTAGTTTTGGACCCAGGTCCACCTTGCAAGGTGCAAGGTGGACTTGGGTCCACAGCATAATTTTCCATATTCTAGTGGGTGGGCTCACAATACTGTAGTTCATGTAGAGATTAAATTAGTGAAAAACAACAATTTTATAATGTAGTTGTTCCACATACAATATTCTCACACAAAAATAATTACTAGCAAATGAGTTCATTCACCCATGTCGAAAATTTTTCATGATTTATTTGCATGTTCTTAGAGCAACCTCGTTAGTTTAGGTTTTTTATAGGTTTTTTCAGACCAAGGGAGAAAGTGAAGGTAAAAAATTGTGTAAAAAAAAATTAAAGAATTACTCGGGCGCACGCTTTACACCCACCGGAATAGAGTAAGTTTAATTGTAATTTTTCAGTTGTTATGCCATGGACCCGGGTCCACCTTGCATGGTGAACTCGGGTCCATGTTCACAATTTCATAACTCCATGTTCATAATTTTATAACTCCATGTTTACAATTTCATAACTCCATGTTCATAGTTTCATAACTTCATGTTCACAATTTCATAATTTCATGTTCACAATTTCATAGCTCTACGTTCACAATTTCATAACTTTATGTTCACAATTTTATAACTCTATGTTCACAATTTCATAACTATATGTTAATCAGTATCAAAACTCTATATTCAACAGTATAACACAATTTTTGAATCTATATAACAAAATTGTAAATATAGAGTTCAAAAATTGTGAATATTGAGTAATGTAATTTTGTATATTGAAATATAAAATTGTAAATATAGAATTCTAAAATTGTGAACATAGAATTCTAAATGTGTGAACAATTGAACATAGACTCAAGTCCACCTTGCAAGATGGACCCTGGTCCATAACATAATTTGCCGTAATTTTTTGGGTGGACCTACAAAAAACTCTCTCCTATACTCTCTTTCCTCCACCTCATGTTTGACCCACAAAAAACTCCCAAAAAATCACAAATGGTGTTGATGCTCTTACAGGGCGTTTGGTTGGGAGGAGGGAATTAGAGGGGAAAAGATCGAATTGTAATTCGGTGGAATCGCAATTCAATGAATAAAGTAAGAAATTAGAGAGGGGGGGGAGGGGAAGAATTGTAATTCAGTGGAATTGCAATTCAATGAATAAAGTAGGAATTGAAATTACAGTGTTTGCTATGCAGGAATAGGAGTACAGAGAATTGAAAGGTAAGAAGCGACAAAATGATTAAAATGCCCTTATGTTCTAGTAGATGTTGTAGTAGTTGGTTCAATTTTTTTTAGAAAAAGTAGTTGGTTCAACTATTCAACCAACTTGAATAAGATTACTATTAAAACCTATTTTTCACCCATACATGGGTGTTGCATGCACGATGGACACGCAAAGCAGTACAAAAGGAAATAGTACATGAAAATATATATGTTAGACTAATTTTATCTTTAAAATTCTTACTTTTAAAAATGAATCCTATCTTCAAATTTTTTCTACAATACTCTTTCACTTTCAAAAAGCATCATATGTTACCATGGACAACCTTTTTTTTTTTACTTTACAAGCTTACAGTACACATATAACAACAACAAAAGTTATATATATATATATATATATATATATATATATATATATAGGGTTGCACTCTCGTGCGTACTCTCGCTCAAGAGAGAACTGCGGACAAATCACCGCCGTCCACGTGCCCAAATCAACGAATCAGATGCAATTTTTAAAAAATGGCGCGGTGGCATTTTCGTAAATAACTGGAACTTTGGTGCACCTAGTTTCACGTAAAAGTGCACCTAGTTTCACTTACAAGTGCACCTATTTTCACTTACAAGTGCGAGTAATTTACCTTGTTAATATTCATGCACCTATTTTTGCAAATATTTTCACTTACAAATGCAAGTAATTTACCTTGTTAATATTCATGCACCTAGTGCAACCTAGATGCACCTAATTATAACATTAGGTGTACCTAGTTATAACATTAGGTGCACTTAGTATTGATGCTCAGTTTACAATTCACTTGCACCTGTAATACATTTTACTTGCATCTGCAATACATTTTACTTGCACTTGTGCAAATAATTTACTTTGTTAACATTCATGTACCTGGTTGCAACCTATGTGCACCTAGTTATAGCATTAGTTGTACCTAGTTATAATATTAGGTGCACTTAGTATTGATGCTCATTGTACAATTTACTTCCACTTGTAATACATTTTACTTGCACGTGTGCACCTATTTTCACTTACAGGTGCAAGTAATTTACCTTGTTAACATTTATTCACCTGGGTGCACCTATGTGCACCTAATTATAACATTACGTGCACCTAGTTATAACGTTATGTGAAACTACATTCAGGACACGTGGCGCGCTGTGATTCGTCCGCAGTTCTCTCCTGGGCGGCCAGTACGCACCAAAACGCGATATATAGGATCGCGTTCAGGTGCGTACTGGCCGCCCAGGAGAGAACTGCGGACGAATCACAGCGCGCCACGTGTCCTAAATGTAGTTGCACATAACGTTATAACTAGGTGCACCTAATGCTATAACTAGGTGCACATAGGTTGCAACTAGGTGCATGAATGTTAACAAAGTAAATTACTTGCACAAGTGCAAGTAAAATGCATTGCAGATGCAAGTAAAATGTATTACAGGTGTAAGTGAATTGTACAATGACCATCAATACTAAGTGCACCTAATGTTATAACTAGGTGCACCTAATGTTATAACTAGGTGCACCTAGGTTGCACCCATGTACATGAATATTAACAAGGTAAATTACTTGCATTTGTAAGTGAAAGTATTTGCAAAAATAGGTGCATGAATATTAACAAAGTAAATTACTCGCGACTTGTAAGTGAAAATAGGTGCGAAAATAGGTGCATTTGATAGTGAAACTATGTGCACTTTTAAGTGAAACTAGGTGCACTTGTAAGTTAAACTAGGTGCACCAAAGTTCAAGTTATTTACGAAAATGCCACCGCGTCATTTTTTTAAAATTGCATCTGATTCATTGATCTGGACACGTGGACGATTGTGGAGCGTTCTCATTTCCTACCTGGGCGCTAGTTCGCACGAGAGTGCAATCCTATATATATGCCAATAACCTTGTGGTCTAGTGGCATTCGGTAGTGGCATCCGGTTGCACCCCATGTTGGAGGGGGCAAGTTCGAGCCTCAGTGGAGGCGGTGCTGACTCTTTGTGCTTCAATAGGTTGAGAAAGTAGTTTATGAACAGATACTACATTGTAACCGAATGAGATATTAAATCCTAATCATCTACTGTCTTTTTTTAATGGTACAGATTTGATGAGATTTTAATATTATTATAGGTAATTATGGTATGAGAAATGGTTGTTTAGTCTTTTGCTATTTAATGTATTTATTACCATTTTAATTTAGGTGTTAATTTTATTTGTTTCCTTTATTTGTTTGGTTTTCCCTCTTCCCAGCCGTAATCTTATTTTTTATTGTCTCTAACTCTCTGTGTTAGTACAATGCACACTCCGATTACCTTAAACGCACACACTACACTCTACATCCAGTGCACAAAGGTCAACTAGCGCCTGCACACGCTTAACATAGGTGGCAAGTAACTATGCAAACAAGTAAAATCGTGCAAAAAAACTTCCATCAAAATCTGTAACGATTCATCCAAGATGATAACAATATTAAGACAAATGTTTAATTGAAAGAGACGAAGGTCACTATCTATGCATTATTAAAATTACACGTTTTTGGCCTGTGCACGGGCAACTCCCAATTCTCGTTTCTTTCTCTTTAGGCAGTTCTGACTATCATGTCCGTTTGCCAATCCACATGTCGCACACGTGCGACCTTTTTTTTTTCAACCCCTAGCCCATTAACGCACACTCCTAACCCATTAACGCACAGACTAACCTACCAAATCTCACAATCACCCATGATGAACTCCATGAGCCTACGCAAAATTGCATTCAGAAATTCGCATATTTATACCATCCACAAACACACATTGCCCAGCGTTACGCACACGCTCGCGGCCAAGAATGCACACACCAACTTAAACGAAAGCACACTTCTACAAAGCACCCCCATGCCCCCACCCCCCTAACCCATCAACGCACACTCCTAACCCATTAACGCACAGACCAACCTACCAAATCTCACAATTACCCATGATGAACTCCATGAACCTACGCAAAATTGCATTCAGAAATTCGCATATTTATACCATCCACAAACACACATTGCCCAGCGTTACGCACACGCTCGTGGCCAAGAACGCACACACCGATAGACCAAATACAAACCTTGAAAAATACATTTGAAATCATATGTATCGGTGTTGTCGTTTGTCATGGGGGACTCTTGGACATTTGAGACTAATTCTTCTCCTTTTCTTACAGGTTGTGTGTTAAAATCACACAAAAGATCCCAACATAACTTGAACTAGGTTACCTTGAATAGGATTCCTTAATATATAGAAATTATTATAGTCCATTAATTTCTTTTATTATGCATTCTAATCAAATTACAACTATATCCTTTTCTTTTAATTCTATCCTAATATAATTCATATTTTAGGATTCCTAACCATTAATTCCTATTTTATAGATGGCTCAGATGGGATCTCATGATCTCATCTTATAGGGTGATCTCATTGGATCCACCCCCTATATATATATACTTTTAAAATGAGCGGGGTCATTTTCATAAATATTACAAAATTTTGTTTATTTCAACCGTTAGATCTACTAGATTAATGGTCTGGATTTGTCCTTACGTTCTCACCTGGAATATGATTCTCACCTGATTAAGGACCTATATATATATATATATATATATACTCACTTGTATAGCCACATATTTTCTAAGCCTCATCCTTTCAGTGTTAGCCTTATTTCAGTCTTAACACTTTGACAAATAATCCTCTTAAATTCACCCTGATGATTGAGAATTTGTGAAGCAACCAAATTCAATTGTTAAATCTCAAAAGAAAAAAATAAAAAATTATCTAGTTATCCTATTTGCTTTAGTTAAAGATTGAAAATAAAGTTTGAGAAAATAAACCAAGTTCATGCTTTGAAGACTATTGGGTTTCATCCTCCTCTTTAATCATTGCTCCTACCATGAAAAAAAAAACATATCCAACCACCCATCTCTTCCTTTCAATTCAAATCCAAGCAAATAAAAACAAACAAATAAAAACAAGAAACAATTAATTAGCACCTTCAAAAAGTTACTTCCTGTGTCCTTCAAAAGCAGATGGGGTGCTACATATAATTTCCACTATTTGTTCTGCAAAAAAATGGGGAAGATACAATCAAAATTTTCCAGTAAAGCTTATATGATAGCTGCCACCAAATAGCACAAAATACAAAGTCATCAAATAATGAGAGAATTTCTTGTATTCTATCAGACTACTGAATTGATCTCAGTCTAAACTGTGCCGTGATTCATTACAAATCAAATCTAGAGCTTCTTCTTTTCTAGACTTGCTGCAGCACGCCTTTGTCGGTGCTTCCAGGCTGGCATCTTCCCCGGGAAGGCCCACCTCAACAATCGTTCCCACGAGTAGCAAGACAGGAACATGAGAACTGCCCAGACCAACAACTTATCTCTCAATCCTGTTGGCAACGGGACTAACTTCAACCAGTCATTCAAGTTCCTGAATAAATCAGAGGTGATAACAGTGAAAAAACCAACAGCACCCAACAGGGCGTAAAGAAATGGTTTGTTTTCTGATATGCTCTGGTTGAAAGGACGGCCCATGTAGTTCACCGCAAAGGTAGCCACCTGCAGCATCATGCTCACCATGTATGAAACCGTATTCACAAGGTTCGGATGAAAATCGGAGTCTGGCTCGATACATTCATCTGGCATGTATTTGTTGGCTTCATTGACAGAAGAAATCAAGAAAAAGAGGTGAACGGCAAATTGCCCTAGAAGAGAGAGAAAAACATAGGCGCAGAAGATATTTGGATGAGGGCGCTCAGCTGAAAGGTTTTGAAGTGGGCGAGCATGCGAAATGAATAGAAAGAACGCAGCAGTAAATACCCCACTGATTGTAGCCTGGACGTCACCGAGTTTCACACCATCCAAGTACATCACACTCAATACATAGGCAGTCGCAAGGCAGTTAAGTCCAAGTATTTTAAACATCTGGAGGGTGGTTACTAGGGTACTGCGACCTTGACGGATGATGTCTGTGGTAGGGGCTACTGAAGCATGCTTTGCAGTGAATGGTGATGCCATTGAGGCATCCCCAAGTTTAACAATAGGGGCTTGACCATCACCGCCCTCATTTAGCTCATCCATGAGTTTCTTCAACTTCTCCCGTTGCATCTCTGCCGGTGTAAGATGGCGGTTAGCAGCTTGGCTACTGGTGGATTCTGACCTTGAAGTACCTCTACTATTCACACTACCATCTCCATTCTCTATTGCAGGCTTGAGTTTCTTTGACTTGGGATTTTTTGGGGGTTCATTTTTAGATGATGCAGATTTCTCACCCTTAGAGGGCGGAATTGCATTCAACAAAGCTACTCCAACATGTGCCTGAAGGAAAAGAATTACATTACATTAAAATAATAGCTGCTTAATACCCTGACAAACCACTTTCAGCAACCTAGCTAAAAAATGTAAAGGCACAGGTTTTGCAATCATGCTACTTCAATTCTCCTCAGTATAAGAAAAGGCAATTTTTTTTGTTATTGTTAATGGGGACAACTTGGTTCATTAAAACAGCGCACGGCAATCTGCAACAATTCACCTCTTGAAATTCACAAATAACAATCTAGAACATAGAACCATGATATACCTGCTTCAAGGCACCAACATCGTTAGTTCCATCACCACACATCAGTGCTATCCTTCCCACAGACTTAAAAGTGGTCATAATAAGTTCCTTTTGCTCAGGGGCAACCCTTGCAAATACCTGGAAAACAGAAGACCCTTTTTACAAACTAAAGTAAAAAGAGATCAAGCAAGAGAGAGAGAGAGAGAGAGAGAGAGACAAGCGTGTTTTCATTCAGCACAACCTTGACATATGGAATTACTTTAAGTGTAGCTGATGTCTGCTGCAACATCTCAACACATTCACCTCCAATACAAAGATCATAAGTTTCTGAAAGAGCTTCTACTTCATTCTCACTATTAAATCAATATAAATAAGAAAGTCAGAATATGAATAGAAATTTAAAAAGAATAAAACCATTCGGAGTGTATATGTACATAGACATAAGTCTTCCGTTTTTTTAACTCCTAGTAAAACCAGAACAAAAGGTGTGGATTGTAGAACAGACAACAATATGGAAACATGGAAAATTCCAGTCGTAGAACCCACAATATGAGAAGAAAAAATAACTGTCAGAAACTACTAAAGCAGGGCAAACATGCAAATATTAGAAATGGTTTTTAAATACAGTTATCTGTACCTGTAACTGACTATGTCAGTCTCATCAGGCGACACCCAGTAATATTTTTCACTGTTCTTTGCACGGCTAAGAATCATTGCTGGTTTGGAAATGATGTGAACTTGACTAGCTACATGGCAAGCTGTCAAAGCTTGATCACCAGTAATCATAACCTAAAAATAACATGGAGATGAGTATTTTATCAAACCCTAAAATTATGTGGAGATGAGTACTCAAATTACAGTGTTACACAGTGATCTGAGATATCTACATACCAAATCATGTGATGATTTTTTTAACTCAGACAATACAGTAGCTGAATCTACTCTGATGGGGCAATTAAATACCTGAATTTTATTGGAAGAAGATTGAAATAAATAAATAAATAATAAAGATACCAGATGAATTATATAATATAATACATAAAATGAGATTGAGTTACCGCAAAGCCAGCAAAAGTAAGGCCACTTTCCACAATGTCTCTTTCCAGGCTTCTGGCTTCACCAACCTTCAACAAGTTGTAAAATATAACAGACACCTTAGAAAGATAAAGAATGCAAGGGGAAATAATGAAAAAGCAATATGGAGGGAAAAAAGTACATATGTACAACATTAAAGCAAAATGGCGCAAAGACACAAATGACTTAAATACTTCCAGTCCTCAATAAAATAAACCATGCATAAGGGACCACTTCAATGCAGAAGGCTAAGATCTTGAGCTCAAAAAACGATATAGTATTAGTACCAGAGGATCTTGAAATGCCAAAAGATCATAACGAGAGTTTTGCCATACTTTTATCCAATGATCATGCTTAAGGGATCACTTCAATGCAGAAGGCCAAGATCTTAAAAGCTTAAAAGCCATATAGGATCAGAGGATCTTGAAATGCCAAAGATCATAACAAGAGTTTTGCCATACTTTTATCCAATTATCTGGCTACTTCCCTCAAATAAACCTAGAAATGTGCGGTTTTTGAATACTGTAATCTACTATACAATGTGAGCACAATTTTTCTAGGATCTACAGTTTACATGCTTCTAAGACAGATAATGGTAAATGAAAATAATAGATTTCTTGATAAAGGAGTCTTACTGTCATCTCTGGAAGAGGTTTAAAAGCCAGGGCCAACACTACTGTCATCTCTGGAAGAGGTTTAAAAGCCAGGGCCAACACTCGTGATCCTTGACGGGTGTATTTCTTGTAGGTAGGGACATAGAAATGTGGAACATCAACAAGTCTATCCTGAATTGTTTCTGGTGCACCCTGAAAATTAATTGGTCTATCCTGAATTGTTTCTGGTGCACCCTGAAAATTAATTGGAAACAACTTATAAGGGTGCTCTGAAATGATCCGCTACTCACCCTTCAAGGTTAGATGATGGAAAAATCACATTCATGCAACAGGCAAAAGGTTTCTCCAGCTTCTTGTTTTTTTTTCCGACCGGGTGTTTGAGGGGGATATATTCAAGCTACTTGACTACTTGTACATGGCAAGAATGTGGTAATTACTTTTTGCATTTTTAAAAGTATTTCAACATTCAAATGCACAAGTAACAACAAAGAAGTCTTTTATGTGCAGACCAAGAAATTGATGTATAGGATGGTTAAACATAAAACCATGTTTTTAACTAATCTGCTAAGAGTGTAATAAAAATACTGGAAAAGATCAAGCTAGCAAACAAGCAACTTACATAAATACTGGACAATATCAAGCTAGCAGCCAAGCAACTTACATAATGCTATGAAGTCAATTTTATATTAGAGTAATTTCATAAAATATCCATGATTCTCCACTTCTAAACGATTCGTTATCACACACACACACAATAAAATAAATAAAATAAAAACTCGCTCTGTCCAACTTAATTTGTCCTCTTTTCCCTTTTAGTTCATCTTAAAATAATGTCCACTTTCCTAATTTACATACCACTACCACTGACTTTTTTACTTACAAATTTACCCTTTACTCCTTTTAACTTTTCTAGGTCAGTCCTAATACACTTCCTTTTAGAAAGACAAATTTGGAAAGGATGTCGTATTTTATTTGTTTTATTAAATATCATGCCAAACACAACTATCACTTACAAAATGGGATGGAGGGAATATTAACCTTTTTTACTCACTATTACGTGTAGATTGGAAAGTGATAACAATACAGAAAGTACATGTGACAAATCTCTAATAATTAATTAGATAGTAGTTATCAACAAATTTACGTTATTCTGCTCCAATTCAACTATAGAGCACTGTCTACAAGCCCATGCCAACTCCCTAAAATTTTTTAAGAACATATATAAAAATCTCTATGTGCGAACCTTTACAAAGGCAAAAAATTGCTCCTGCATCCGAACAACCACTGCCATTCTCTTCAAGTGAGATGCAAAATGGTGCCTATGCACAATTTGAACAGCATCACCTCCACCCCTGCAGGAGTAGACAATAATTCACAACATATGAGAAGAGTATTGTGTTCAAAGTGCTATTTTGAAATAATAAATGGAAGCCAATCAAGATAAAGAAACCAAAGAAATGCTCAACAGAAATGGAAAAAATTTCAAACCTATTTCAAATGGATTTTAACCATGAGGTGTAGAAATTTATATGAAAAAAAAAAAAGAAAGAAAAAGCCCCGCAAATTAGATACCTCTTGCCAGATAGTTCTTATCGTTGATAAAAACCCACATACATTCCTAGATAAATGTATGCATGTATTTTGCACAATGGCGTGCCACAATCATAAAAAAAGATTTAGTTGACCTATATACTCTTGGAAGACAATACCAACATACATACAGATAGATATGAGATATCCATAGAGGAGATACAAGAAAGAAAGAGATGAAACAGGATAAAATTAGGAAAAAGCTTGATTAATCCAACACTGTTTTAAAAATGACAATTCAATGCATGCTTACTTTTTTGGCATGGCTTTTTCATCTGATTTGTATGACCAATCAATCCCCTTAAGTGCAGCCTTCTCCAGAGGATCACCAACCTACATTACCCAAAAAGGAAGAAAATTGTCCGCAGAACATAGAGAAAAACACACAAGATTGCCCCCAACAGCTGAAACTACCAGAAAAACAAACAGCAACTTCCCTATAATGGTCTTCAATGTGGTCATTCAAGCAAGAGATGCAGGGAAGAAGCAATAAAAATTTGCTTATTATTTGGTGATTCATTATTTGTGATGGTATAAAAATACCAGTAGAAGTTGGCTAACTGCAAATTCAGGTTCTTCAAAGGCAGCCAACTTTTCTCCATTCTATAGGCATGGATTTTATTTTAGCAGGCCAAAAACTAGAATCAGAGACTTCAATAATGGAGTGAATTGCAGATTATCAATATGAACCGATAGTACTTCATAAAAACTCGAAATAAAAGAATTGATACCATGCACATCACCGAGGATGTAGCCTAAGTTGGAGAACATACACCCTCAAACTAGAT
>NC_044918.1:26746564-26748655 GCF_003576645.1 Ipomoea triloba | reverse complement strand
ACAATAGATTCTGTGATTGGAATTCTCAATAATTCTGAACTATGAGAAACTAGAGATGAAATAGTACTTGACCTTGAATAGGAAAACTTTTAAATTTATTAGCTGCCTTTCTATACTAGTGATGAAATAGTACTTGACCTTGGTTCCTTCTGCAGGTTGATATATGTTGTTTTGATAAGACTGGGACGTTGACATCAGATGACATGGTATGGAGCTGGCAATATCATCTCACCTTTTGGCCTTTTGGGCACTTCATTTTTGACATTTTGATGTTTCAACTGTCAGGAATTCTCTGGTGTTGGTGGGCTGACAGATAGTGAAGACTTGGAAAGAGATATGAGTAAAGTCCCAAGACGAGCTCTGGAAATTCTTGCCTCTTGCCATGCATTGGTTTTTGTTGATAATAAGCTGGTAAGAATTTGAAGTTAATATATTCTGAGATCAGGCATTCAGGCTTTTCAAATTGTTATTCCTTCTAGGTGTAGGGTTATGCTTCATTGTTGACCAAGGGCATAGGTTCTTGTAGCATAGAAGAACATACACCCTCAAACTAGATTCTATGCTACAAGAACCTATGCCCTTGGTCAACAATGAAGCATAACCCTACACCTAGAAGGAATAACAATTTGAAAAGCCTGAATGCCTGATCTCAGAATATATTAACTTCAAATTCTTACCAGCTTATTATCAACAAAAACCAATGCATGGCAAGAGGCAAGAATTTCCAGAGCTCGTCTTGGGACTTTACTCATATCTCTTTCCAAGTCTTCACTATCTGTCAGCCCACCAACACCAGAGAATTCCTGACAGTTGAAACATCAAAATGTCAAAAAATGAAGTGCCCAAAAGGCCAAAAGGTGAGATGATATTGCCAGCTCCATACCATGTCATCTGATGTCAACGTCCCAGTCTTATCAAAACAACATATATCAACCTGCAGAAGGAACCAAGGTCAAGTACTATTTCATCACTAGTATAGAAAGGCAGCTAATAAATTTAAAAGTTTTCCTATTCAAGGTCAAGTACTATTTCATCTCTAGTTTCTCATAGTTCAGAATTATTGAGAATTCCAATCACAGAATCTATTGTCCCCCCCCCCCCCCCCCCCCCCCCCCCCCCCCCCCCACAACATATGAGAAGAGTATTGTGTTCAAAGTGCTATTTTGAAAATAAAATGGAAGCCAATCAAGATAAGAAACCAAAGAAATGCTCACAGAAATGGAAAAAATTTCAAACCTATTTCAAATGGATTTTAACCATGAGGTGTAGAAATTTATATGAAAAAAAAAAGAAAAAAAAACGCAAATTAGATACCTCTTGCCAGATAGTTCTTATCGTTGATAAAAACCCACATACATTCCTAGATAAATGTATGCATGTATTTTGCACAATGGCGTGCCACAATCATAAAAAAAATTTAGTTGACCTATATACTCTTGGAAGACAATACCAACATACATACAGATAGATATGAGATATCCATAGAGGAGATACAAGAAAGAAAGAGATGAAACAGGATAAAATTAGGAAAAAGCTTGATTAATCCAACACTGTTTTAAAAATGACAATTCAATGCATGCTTACTTTTTTGGCATGGCTTTTTCATCTGATTTGTATGACCAATCAATCCCCTTAAGTGCAGCCTTCTCCAGAGGATCACCAACCTACATTACCCAAAAAGGAAGAAAATTGTCCGCAGAACATAGAGAAAAACACACAAGATTGCCCCCAACAGCTGAAACTACCAGAAAAAAACACAACTTCCCTATAATGGTCTTCAATGTGGTCATTCAAGCAAGAGATGCAGGGAAGAAGCAATAAAAATTTGCTTATTATTTGGTGATTCATTATTGTGATGGTATAAAAATACCAGTAGAAGTTGGCTAACTGCAAATTCAGGTTCTTCAAAGGCAGCCAACTTTTCTCCATTCTATAGGCATGGATTTTATTTTAGCAGGCCAAAAACTAGAATCAGAGACTTCAATAATGGAGTGAATTGCAGATTATCAATATGAACCGATAGTACTTCATAAAAACTCGAAATAAAAGAATTGATACCATGCACATCACCGAGGATGTAGCCTAAGTTGG
>NC_044918.1:26607336-26746539 GCF_003576645.1 Ipomoea triloba | reverse complement strand
AGAACATACACCCTCAAACTAGATTCTATGCTACAAGAACCTATGCCCTTGGTCAACAATGAAGCATAACCCTACACCTAGAAGGAATAACAATTTGAAAAGCCTGAATGCCTGATCTCAGAATATATTAACTTCAAATTCTTACCAGCTTATTATCAACAAAAACCAATGCATGGCAAGAGGCAAGAATTTCCAGAGCTCGTCTTGGGACTTTACTCATATCTCTTTCCAAGTCTTCACTATCTGTCAGCCCACCAACACCAGAGAATTCCTGACAGTTGAAACATCAAAATGTCAAAAAATGAAGTGCCCAAAAGGCCAAAAGGTGAGATGATATTGCCAGCTCCATACCATGTCATCTGATGTCAACGTCCCAGTCTTATCAAAACAACATATATCAACCTGCAGAAGGAACCAAGGTCAAGTACTATTTCATCACTAGTATAGAAAGGCAGCTAATAAATTTAAAAGTTTTCCTATTCAAGGTCAAGTACTATTTCATCTCTAGTTTCTCATAGTTCAGAATTATTGAGAATTCCAATCACAGAATCTATTGTCCCCCCCCCCCCCCCCCCCCCCCCCCCCCCCCCCCCCGAACACCACTGCCATTCTCTTCAAGTGAGATGCAAAATGGTGCCTATGCACAATTTGAACAGCATCACCTCCACCCCTGCAGGAGTAGACAATAATTCACAACATATGAGAAGAGTATTGTGTTCAAAGTGCTATTTTGAAAATAAATGGAAGCCAATCAAGATAAGAAACCAAAGAAATGCTCACAGAATGGAAAAAATTTCAAACCTATTTCAAATGGATTTTAACCATGAGGTGTAGAAATTATATGAAAAAAAAAAGAAAAAAAAACGCAAATTAGATACCTCTTGCCAGATAGTTCTTATCGTTGATAAAAACCCACATACATTCCTAGATAAATGTATGCATGTATTTTGCACAATGGCGTGCCACAATCATAAAAAAAGTTTAGTTGACCTATATACTCTTGGAAGACAATACCAATACATACAGATAGATATGAGATATCCATAGAGGAGATACAAGAAAGAAAGAGATGAAACAGGATAAAATTAGGAAAAAGCTTGATTAATCCAACACTGTTTTAAAAATGACAATTCAATGCATGCTTACTTTTTTGGCATGGCTTTTTCATCTGATTTGTATGACCAATCAATCCCCTTAAGTGCAGCCTTCTCCAGAGGATCACCAACCTACATTACCCAAAAAGGAAGAAAATTGTCCGCAGAACATAGAGAAAAACACACAAGATTGCCCCCAACAGCTGAAACTACCAGAAAAAACAGCAACTTCCCTATAATGGTCTTCAATGTGGTCATTCAAGCAAGAGATGCAGGGAAGAAGCAATAAAAATTGCTTATTATTTGGTGATTCATTATTTGTGATGGTATAAAAATACCAGTAGAAGTTGGCTAACTGCAAATTCAGGTTCTTCAAAGGCAGCCAACTTTTCTCCATTCTATAGGCATGGATTTTATTTTAGCAGGCCAAAAACTAGAATCAGAGACTTCAATAATGGAGTGAATTGCAGATTATCAATATGAACCGATAGTACTTCATAAAAACTCGAAATAAAAGAATTGATACCATGCACATCACCGAGGATGTAGCCTAAGTTGGAGAACATACACCCTCAAACTAGATTCTATGCTACAAGAACCTATGCCCTTGGTCAACAATGAAGCATAACCCTACACCTAGAAGGAATAACAATTTGAAAAGCCTGAATGCCTGATCTCAGAATATATTAACTTCAAATTCTTACCAGCTTATTATCAACAAAAACCAATGCATGGCAAGAGGCAAGAATTTCCAGAGCTCGTCTTGGGACTTTACTCATATCTCTTTCCAAGTCTTCACTATCTGTCAGCCCACCAACACCAGAGAATTCCTGACAGTTGAAACATCAAAATGTCAAAAATGAAGTGCCCAAAAGGCCAAAAGGTGAGATGATATTGCCAGCTCCATACCATGTCATCTGATGTCAACGTCCCAGTCTTATCAAAACAACATATATCAACCTGCAGAAGGAACCAAGGTCAAGTACTATTTCATCACTAGTATAGAAAGGCAGCTAATAAATTTAAAAGTTTTCCTATTCAAGGTCAAGTACTATTTCATCTCTAGTTTCTCATAGTTCAGAATTATTGAGAATTCCAATCACAGAATCTATTGTCCCCCCCCCCCCCCCCCCCTCTCTCTGTTCTCAACATCGGCGAAAAAGGAACAAATTTTTATAAGTGAGTGCAGTTAATCAGTTATGTATTTAAATAATGTCCAACAAAATGAATCATCAAATGCTTGCAGAGAAGAGAAGTTGGAAATACAGCACAAAACGTTTCACTGATAAATAATTAAATATCAAATCTATCAATATAATCTTCTAAAAGGGGTTATGTTAATTATATATGGTTAATGTTCATAAATGTGACAAATGTCAGTTAATACTATAATTGCATCCTTAAAAATCCAAAAGTACCTTCCCGGCAAATGGGATTCGAAATGGCTCAGTGCAAAATATCCCACGTCGTGCTAGTGCAATCAAAGATGTATTAACAGCTATTGATAGCTCCATTGGTAGCTCAGGGGGGATGACTGAAGTAATAATCAGCGAACAACTGAGAACCAGCTTGTATTTACTTCTTGTTGGGTCCTCAAGCCCCTGCATTAGGAAACCCATATCAGAAACAAAACCATTTCACATTGTATTCAATAATTAAATTCAACATAAGTTTACAGGAATGCCATATTCACAAATTTACACTATAGCTCCACCTCAGAAAACTTAGAAAAACTATTTTCCTGTTTTTCAGGTTTATAATCACATAAAGATATGTTATACCTTCTTAAGAACATAGCCAGCTGCAATTAGCGCAAACACGACCAAGAAGAGAATGAATAGTCCACTTTCCCAGCTGTTAGCAGTTACCTATGACATAGAAATTAGGGCATCATTATGATCTATCCAGTGTCTGCATAACCATGATCAAGCAGTGTTTTTACAGAATTACCCTCTCAGTGGAAAATAATATAGTCCGCATCAATTTTCCTTGGCTAGTCTCAAACCCAGTTCGTAGAACAACAGCCAAGCAGCCACCATCAGGGGTCTTCATTTGATGTGTCTACCCATACAGAACCAAAAAGATCAAAATATGAACTGACATAAAACAATTGGATAAAACAAAATAAAGCTATAAATGACCTTATCTGGTGTGTGTTGCAAAATCTTTGTTCCACCAAAAAGGACGTGAGCTTTGTCTCGTCTAGCTGATAATTTCTCACCAGCTCCTCTACCCATGATTGAAACCTGAAATTAGCATAGGAAACTGTCTTTCACCATGAAAAATAAAAACAAAATAATGCTCTGTACAAAAAACATCCATCTTCCATAGCTCACACTAATGCCCCATGGATAGAATAGAAATTTAAGATGCCAAAGAAAACCCAAAAAAATAAAAAAATAAAAAAAAAAAGCCAACAGCATCTGCTAAAATTAAACAATTCTCCTTTGCATATAAATAATTACATAGTCAGCGTGTTTACAGTTCCTACCTATAAAAACAACATTCCCAATTTCCCATTATTATATGATGTACTCATTACTCACTACACATTGCAAAACTAACTGTATTGATAGAAGCACACATTACAAAATTTTAGCGACTGGAAACCTGATATGGAGAAAACAATAGAAAGTGCAGAGAAAGATCACAAGTATTTTTTTCTATAAAGTTACATGCCAATCCAAGAAACTCTTTCAGAAACTCAAAGCCATTGTACTGAAAATTCCAAATTATTGTGATCCTATCTTCTGTATTATCAGAATCTACCATAACTTCTTGCAACCAAGCATTGCTATTAGAACTCCAAAAGTTCATTCCACCATGTTGAGCAAAAGGTACTAGTGGAAATAACATTCACCGCTCATAAAAATCAATGCCAAATGACAAAGGAAATAAAAAGAAACTAACCTTCCATTGGGGAGTGGATTCACCAGTCAGTATAGCTTCATTCACAATAGCACTTCCAGCTAGCAAAAGCATGTCAGCTGGCACATTCTTGTCCTCTCCACTTTGACCAACAGAACGCCCAATGGACACAACATCTCCAGGCAATAGGTCAGTTCCAGATAATTTTACCCACCTAAAATAGAAACTCTTATTGCATGGGAAAAATCTATCCATATTTTCTACATCTTATAAGCATCATATAGTAGTAACAATAAACTGAAGAAAACAAAATAGTATTTGAATAACATACTTGCCACAGCGATACACCATCAAAGTCTCACTATCAACTCTTACACGTCTAAGCTCAGATAGAGTCTTTATACGGCTCTTAGCCATTGTTGACTCGAACATAAACAGCATAAACAAGGTGAACAAACTATAGTACCAGTATTCATCTAAACACCATAAACCCACACAAAAGACCTGCATAAGACAAGCAATAACCCAAAAAAAAAAAAAAAAGAGAGAAAATTAGCAGATTATAATATGAATTAAATTACAAAGGGAGCATCAAGAACTCGGAAAAAAAAGGAATACTTCAATAGGGCTGAATAGAGGAATGACTATAAATCATATCAAACCTGGAATACAAAAAAAGGTTCCATGCATTGTTCTTTCATTAATTTCTGAAATGTGGGCTGAGGATATTCAAACCTACAGTCAGGAAAGTAAAGATTAGGAGCAGAAGGAAACAACTAAGATAATGCAAACATGAATCTGACTTCAATAAATAAAAAAATGTTGCACTTCATTGCTAGGAATGAAAACAGGGGCCAAGCAAAGGTGAATGTTGCAAGCATAGGAAATATTCTAAGAACAAGGTGAGAGGCTAGTTCTGAAGCTTTCATTGTCGTGTGGAAGGATTAAAACCTGGAAACTTATCTAGAATATTTTATTTTACTTTCATTTGCTGCTCTATTTTTGTTTATGGAAAAAAATACTTTACTAAAAAGAAATGGAGGACAGAAAATAGGACACTTTCTTAAAATTAATTCAATCATTTCAATGTTGAAACTGTAAGGGTTGCATTGATGCATGTTGGATCAATAAATTTCAGTATAACAAAAGAGTTGCTCTCCTATATTATGGAAAGTAGCCAATAGATAAACTGATAAAGACCACAGAAATAGCATGTCGTCTAAGCCAAGTTGAAAGAATATTGATTCTATTTTTCATTTTCATTTGGTCTTTTCTTTCTTTCCTTTTTCCATTTCAAGGTTTTTCTTTTAAATTTTTTATGGACTGGGTGAGGGCATGGCAGGTTAGGATTATAAGAGAAGTATTCTGAAGATGCCATCTCCCTTAGCATTCCCATATTTGAAAAGAATTTTGTAATTAACTAAATAGAATGATACAGAACAAAGATGACTCACACATTCCGGCCCCATTTCTCAGTAGCAGCAACAACTTTAGCTTCAGTTCCATGGCCAGTATTCTTAAGATAGTATCCAAATGTTTCCTTGCAAGGATAAGGAAGCTTACAGAATGTTCCCTTCTCCTTTGAATAGATAAATCGTTGCTTCCTAAAATCAAAATAAATCTCATCCACATTTTCAGTGGATGAAGATGCCAGCTGCAGAAGCAAGAGTTTACATTATAAGCTAAGCAATATTGAATACTTGGGAGTCACCATGAACATGAATCCAATTCATACTTATGATAATTGACATCCTTAAAACAACATTATCAGGATCCCTAAAATCCTCACACTTTTTTTGCATTAAAATTTTATCAACAAGAGAAAGGGAAGATACAATTTTTACGAAGATGCTGGAATGTAGAAGGGGCAAAAGAGAAAGCAGAGTACAAAAAAACAGTGCACAGCGCTTATCCCATTACATCCACCACACTTTCAGGTTAGACTGCAAGCCAATCACAATCAATGGTAATAAACATGGAAGAAGAGGAGGAACAAGGCCAATTAATCTACTTGTATGGTAGTAATTAAAGCTATGAGCCCTTATAGAGCATTCTGCCTCATTAGTGATTCAGTGGCCAGTGGGGAGGGTGAAACTAATAGAACTGATGATCTTGTATGATGTTGCCCACCATAATATATAAATAACACATATTTGTAAAAATAGAAAATAGGAATAGAGCAGTTTATTTAATTTTTGGAAATGTTGTATCATAATATACTTGGTAGCAGTAATGCTAAAGACATTTTTTATTGATTAGCAAACATCAAATCGAAGAAGAATGAAGTAAAAATAGTTGAAGATATTTAGTGGTAAAGTTCAAGTGCACAAATTCACAAAATTGCTCTATGTTTCCTAATTTAGTGTAAGATGATAAAAGTAACAGTTTACATAATTAGCAAACAAAAATAAATTCAAGGAGACATCTTAATGAGCCCAAATGAAATCAAGTTCCAAACCTTTCTAAGGTAGAGTGGCACAACTTCTTTAGAGCCACAGAATTTTGCCGGAGTAATTTTGCAGGCATCAGTAAGATGAATGTCATCAACCTGTCACATGAAGATTCAATTATGTTCAGATTTCAACTCAACTGGATGAACTGAACAGGTGTTGGGGACAAAGAATCACTGAAAAATCAAGCTATCATTTATATCATATAGTTAAGTTTAAGGAGGTTGTTAAAGGGAGGAAATTGTAACCCTTCTCATACAGTTTTTATCAAAACTTCTGAAGTTAGATGCAATAAAAAAAAATTGTAGGCCATTTATATCACTCCTACACCCAGATTAACCAACCACCAGTAAGGGAAGTACATTTACCTTTCCCAGGAGAATAAATTCTATTAAAGTACTCCCCCTTCCCTTTTACCTCCTTGAACTAATATTAATACTAATAGTGTCAACACCCAAGTTGGTAGAATCAGAAAAAAAAAAAAACAAAAAACAAAAAACAAAACAAAACAAAAAAACAAAAACAAAAACAAAAACAAAAACAAAAACAAAAACAAAACAAAAGAAAAAAAAAACAAAAAAAAAAACAAAAACAAAACAAAAGAAACAAAAAAAAAAAAACTATGTCCTGGTGAATTCCAATTTTATTATGTTTTAATTATTCAGTAAACATTACCAGCATCTTCGTTTCCACATAATACAAACTTTATCATAGAATGGCCATGTGACTTAAAGAATCAACACATACGATCTCCCACCCTCACAAGTTACTCTACATTTTTTTCTTACAAGTAGTTGGAGAGGTAGTAAGCACAGAATTTATCAATCGAGAAAAATAAACATATACTACACTACTGTATCCACAGATGCTCAAAGTCCTAGCATTTTTAGTGTAGAAAATAAAATTGAATTCAAAAACACTTATACACTTCAATCACACGAGGGGAAAAAATCTCAATTAAAGATTCCTTCACTTTTGGTAATTTGCAGATATCGTAAGATAGAACAGAGTAACGAGGAGAGATTTATTGAGCAAATAAAAAGCAGAAAAAATTGGACCTTAGAATACTTGATAAAGCATTTGAAATCGACGGACCAAACAGTGAAGAGGAACACGAGAATGTGTGAAACTGCGATGCCGCCGAGAACTATACAGGCATCGACGAAATCCAAGCTAGGAATAACGGCAAGTAGCCACAACACATACAAAGACACGAAGGGCCAGACGTCCAAGCGCCATAGTCGGTGCCTCTTCCTCAGCAAATCCACAGTATCCACCACTTTCCCACCGACCCGAAACCTCGTCATCTCTGCCGCCGTCGATAACCTAAGTCTGTGTATTGGAACTCATCGAAACGCTTTTTCAGGAGAGGAGAAGGAATCAAATTTGATTCGGCGAGGAGTTTTGTCTAAGGGGCGGTCAAACGCGAGGAAAGGACATATTTGGTTGATAATGGAGTTTTTAGAGCGTAAGTTATGAGATTATTTGGGAATGTTATACTTCTTTTTGTTTTTTTTTGAGAGCAGGGAATGTTATACTTCTTTCCTCTATTTTATGTGTTGGTACGATTAATTAGACTGAAATTATTTATAATTTAATTTTTTATAATATTAAGTTTAGAATTATTATGTAAATTTATATATTTAAAAATTATATTAAAAGTATTATCAAACACAAAAAATCAAATTTTTTAAATTTAAAAATTATATGAAAATACTAATAGAAATAAGCAAAGAAATAAAGAATTAGTTTGACCGATGAATAGTAAATAAGACAGATGAAAGGGAACATATGAGGTATTACCTCAAAATTGATGTGACGGTAATGTTTCAATTTAATTTGATTACCTCCATTTTCTTATGTAATATTATATTATCTTGATTTATTCTAACTTTACCCTGCTGATAAGCCTCCAAGATACCCATAATTTGAGTACATATTAGAGTGTTTTGCCACGTTTTTAGCATCCTTACATGATAAATTATGATCAAATATGCTTTAAATTCACTAACCAACACGCAAAGCTACTTTTAGCATAAATGAATCAATACAGGAGTCCCGGGAGCCAATAGGAACGGAAACCGAGCTTAAGGAACGAACCAGGCAAGACCGGAGCCCCGAAGGACTCGAGAAGACCTCCACACGCGTGGTGGTGCGCGTAGCCACAATCCAGTAGCCATCTACGCACGGCCACACGCGTGTGGAGTGGCGTTAGAGCCGTCAAAACGGGCTTAGCCCGGCGGGCTAGCCCGGCCCGGCCCGCCAAAAGGGCGGGGCGGGCTCTAATTTTTTGAGCCCGTTTTAAGGCGGGCTTTTTAGCCCGCCCCCGCCTAACCCATGGGCTTTGGCGGGGCGGGCTTGGCGGGCCGACGGGGGCCCGCCAAATGTATAATAAAAAAATTTATTAAAATAAATAAATATTACAATAGTAAATCTATAACATTTAATATGTCTTTTCATCTTGATTATATTACTAATATTAGTGTGTCTGTATAATATAAATATACACCCTTTTATATAATTAATGTAATAGTAATTGAATTTTGATTTACAGTGTAAACTATAAACCAAAATTCAATATATAATTATATTGAATTTTATAAACTAATTATATAATTATATTAGTTTTCAATCTATAAACTAATACACTAATTATAATATACGGAGTATAAACTGTAAACCCTAACACTATAATTATAATATATAGCAAACTGTAAAATATATATATATATATATATAATCAAGTTCAAAACATTAGTAAATTGTATAAATGATTTGTTATTAACTTATGGATTAACACTTATTTATTAGTTATTATTGTATTTTAAAAATTACAAATACATTACAATATGTTTAAATTATCCAAATTATTTTAGTATACACTTAGTACATTTTTATATTAATTTTTATTTAAATATAAAACTTTTAAAATTTGGCGGGCCCCCGCCAAGACCCGCGGCTTAAGGCGGGGCGGGGCGGGCTGCCCCTTTTTAGGCCCGCTTTTTGGCGGGCTTTTTAGCCCGCCCCGCCACAGAGGCGGACTTTGACGGGCTTTGGCGGGGCGGGGCCCGTCAGCCCGCATTGACAGCTCTAAGTGGCGTGGAGACTGCTATGCGCGAATTTTCCTAGGGTTACTTTTCGGAGACTATTTAAACTCCTTTGATAGATTTTCAGGGGAGAACTTTCTTTTTCCATTTTTTAGGAGGTTCTTCTTTTCCCAACTTTTGGAGAGCTTTCTCCATTTTTCTTACATTTTCATTTCTTAGGAGTAGTTTAGATAATTCTCATTGTAGAAGACAACAAGCTTGGATTGAAGGATCACTTCAACTCTAGGTGATTTTATTACATTTCTAATCTATTTACTATTTTGTTCTTGGATTAAATTAGCTTTTGTCTTGAATTTCCTATCATGAGTGGCTAGTTTAATCTAGGGATTTGGATTGTGTGAAGATATGTTGCTAGTGTGATGATCTTATATCTATTTTTGGATCTAAATGCTTGGATTGTTGGATTATCTATTCTTGTATATTGATTATTGTTTTGATGATATCTTGTTTGGGTTTGGCCAATCTAGTTGAGAGATTGAGCTCTTGACTCTTTCATGTCTTTGATTAGAGTTAGGATTGAAGCTTTGTAAATGGACTTCTTAAGAATAGAAGGAAAGTGTGTAGCTAAAGTGTTTGATAAAATGCCTCTTAGAACTTTGGATACTTGAAGGCATTCCTAAGTCCAAGAAGCCTTAGTACACAAAGGTGGAAAAGGACTAAGAACACACACTCTTGAATAGCCAACATCTTTGTCTTGTTTATCCAATACCTTAGACACACTAAGATGCAACATAGATGAGCACTATCCAATCCCTACCTCTTTACATATTTTTCAATCTCATTTACTTTATTCTCTTTCACAAACCTAATCTTATGAACTCCTTTCACTCACAAATCACCATTCACCACACTCGAATCCATTGCATGACTCAATCACGTAAACACTCGAACACTTGACACACCTCCACGTCCTTCCTTCGAGACCGACACTCGGGGAGTCATTGGCTTTCCGTTTTAACACACACATATCTTTTGACATCTCAACCCTACGCAAAAACTGCAAATCTTCAAAATGGCGCCGTTGCAGGGGAAGGCAATAGGTTGTCAAAATGTTTTTGTTTACTTTGATTGAATGATTGCTAGATTTGAGCATTGTTAATCCACACCACTTTATTTTGTTTCATTTTCTATTTTGTTTGTTTTTGCTACTTACCCAATTGACTACTTCTAGTCAATTGTGGAATCTTTGCTTCATTGATAATCTTAATAGGTGAATGCACACGCGAGCAAAAGGAAATCAAGGCTTACTACCTTACATTCCAGAAATCAACAGAGCAACTAGGAAGAAAAATACCCAAAGGTCACAAATGGCTTCACAAATGCCTAATTTGGTTGGTAGTTCCTTGTATAAAAGGTCATTGTCATAGCATTACAAGACACCTTCATCATACTTTGTCCAAACAATTACCACGAATCAATACAACATTTGGTCTCCGAGACCTACTTCACCTACTTTTCCTATAGCTTTGCTTATTCTATTATCGATTAATACTTTTCTTAATTTATTGGATTTATTAATTCGGGATACCCCGGGTAATTAAATCCATCATTGGTGCTTTCATTGAGAGTTCGACATCATGCTCGAGCATGCTCCGTAACAACGTCTCTAACAAATCTGACGTTTTGACAATAGGAAGATCCAATTCCAACTGCCATTTTTGGTCAAGTAACACTACTCATGTAGGATTATATTGCATGAAAACCATGAGTGAACTTTTTTTGATGGGGGAGTCTCTTCATGGTCGAGATCTGGCAGCTTTGGAACATGGTCATGCTATCACCAAAGACAAGTCCACCGTTCAGGTGATCTGGCATTCTCGGTTGAACTGCTACATACATGGACTGCGTGTAGAGCAACCCCTGATCGCACAGTAAAATAGCATCGACAAATCAAAACCAAATCATCATAATGCCATCGCCTAGCACTTTTTCGGCCTTGAACGTCACGTCTGGTGTTATAGATCCTTGGCCCTTCATAGTTGCAATGAGAATATGAATGTACAATGAATCACGTACAATAATACGTACGTTAGATGTTCTCTTGCTCAAATCATGACGTACACATGTCAGTATTATATTGTAATTACTATATACTTACATTGTAATCACCGAAAGTTGCTGATAGGAGATGGCATGGATCGGATGCCACCATCATTTCTGGCAACCACAACTTCATCTATCGATCTTCATTCCCGCAACAATAAAACCAGTGCTGGTCACGGCGGCATGGAATTCTGATGTTCGCTGAAGGATCGTCGCCGGGGTGTGGATCGATGATCCTGGTCTGGGTCTATGACATAAGAGCAATAAAGTCTGAACATTACCTCTTACGTTCGCTCGGCTATCCAGATCAGAGTACATATAAACAAAGCAGCGCGGGGCCGTTACATTGGAATCCTCATCCACCGACGTTCGTACTAGAATGAATGCACTTAGCTGGGAACATCGTGGTCTCGTATTTCAGCGACCCGGGTAGTAGAGAAGCGTTGGAGTGGAGGAGGACTGATGAAACCTATCAGATTGGCGGCGGCGACGTGCATTTGACTGTGAAAAGCTAGGTTCATTAATATAATTCATCTATGGACGACCGGTTTCTCGCAAATTATGTTTAATTCGGCTAGGAGATTTTTGCGAGGAGGATGAGAGAGAATCGTTGTTTGAGAGATCAAATTCTGTGAAAAGTTGAGAATCAAAAAATTTGTTGTGAGGATAAAAATAAAGCCACGTTGAGATTGCCCAGGAATCAAACGTCGAAGAATCAGTGACCGGAGAAAAGGATCAACAACCATCCTTCCTCATGCATAAAGCTCTGCAATACGACTGCTCAGAGTGTTCATCCTGGACCCGTTCTGCGAATTCTCTTCGATGCGATCCGGGAGGCTCAGAAGCGGATCTTTGGCCTTCAGCATCCAAGAGATAACTTTGTGGATTTGATCGAAGAAGCTGTCGATTAAATTCCTTAAAGCTTCGACCCTCGACCTCAACACCTGCCAGAAGAGTCTCGCCACACCAAGCAGCAACTCGACGGAACCAGCGGGAAGCCGTCGAAAGCTGACGAGCATCCTTTGATGGCCATAGACCACCGCGCGTCGTCATAACTCAAAGGCTCGAAGCATTTCTGAATTGGTCGGTATGGCACTGTCACTACCTCGCTGCAGCCCCACCCACTTATCTTAATTTGTGTTAATTTCTTTAACAAATTTTGCTTGCTACGAGTTAGTACTATTTACATTGGGATCTACGGCGCAATTTTGGGAGACCCAAATTAAAAATTTCCAAGACAAGCTAAGGACAAATATTATAAGATGATTTGTGAAGATGAACATGTCTGCTCTCGCTCACTTGGAGAATATCAGAAGAAGATATTATTTTGTATGAAGAGGAGGATGAGGAATATCTGAGGATGAGGGGTGATGGAATAATATAATATGCCTTACTATTATTATTATTATTAATATTATTTATAATAATTATAGTATTGGTCAAAGCAAGAAGGAGTCCAACCAAGAAAATAGGGAAGGCTACGGGGAAGTTATATAACTGTGCAAAAAGACATTATTTAAAGTCTTAGGAAGATCAATCAAGGGCCTAGACTCATTCTCTTCTACATATAATCTCTCCTTACCTTTTCCTTCTTTAATAGCCATGTACATGTACCTGCAACAAATATAGTGGATTTCGACTTGGCTTAGCCCAAAAAGGCTCGTGGTTTTCACCGTTTTAGTTTCCACGTTAAATATCTTTGTGTCATTATTTATTGACTCTCTGCAATCATCTATTTATTATATTTTTTTTATTTATTGGATTTATTAATTCTGACACCCCGGGTTAATTAAATCCACCAATGGTGCTCTTGTTGAGAGCTAATTAAACACTCAAGTTTAATTTGCTCTCTATCTACACTACTACAGAAATCACATACAACGTCGGCTATTTAACGTCGGCTAAATAATTACCCGACGTTAAAGGTTCATTAATTAATTAAAAATAAATAAAAACCCTTTAACGTCGGTTATTTACTAATTAATTAAAGGGTGTAGGTTAGACGACGGTGTGATACGACGTCGACTAAGAGATTAGCCGACGTTGTATCGTGTATATTAGCCATCGACGGACGATACGACGTCGGCTAACCTACCTAGCCGACGTCGTATCGCGCCTATAATTGCATTCGGGCATCGATACGACGTCGGCTAGGTAGGTTAGCCGACATCGTATCCAATTAGTATGAAGCCCGGCGCATACGACGTCGGCTACCACTCCTAGCCGACGTCGTATCGCGCCTATAATGACATTCGGCCATCGATACGACGTCGGCTATGAGTGGTAGCCGACGTCGTATCATTAAGCCTGGGCGCAATACGACGTCGGCTACCACTCCTAGCTGACGTCGTATCGCGCCGATTTATAATATTTTAAGCTACAACGTCGGTTATTATAAATTAAAGCTACGCGAAAACTAGATCCGAAGGAAACTTAGCCATTTTATTTTCGCACAAATTAATGCTTTCAGCACAGATCAGATCGAAAAACCCACTTTCCTCTTCTCACCTCCGTAGATCTCCTCCGCCGACGCTGCCGTTGGAAAACAGATCGCACAAATGCTCTCAGCCGACGCCGCGAATCGCTGCCTCCTCCTCCGACGCCGCGAACTACTGTCTCCTTTGTCGACGCCGCGAACCGCTGCCTCCTCCGCCGACGCCGCGAACTGCTGCCTCCTCCGCCGACGCCATGAACCGCCGCGACCTGCAGTACACGCCACAGTCGACAACGCCATTCTGTCTCGACCTTCCACAGACCCTGCTAGCCTCCGCCACCGCTAGCCTCCACAACCACCGATGCGTCCCTTTCTTCCGTAATTCAAAAGTGATGCCTGGGGTTACCAGCCATTCTATTGGAACATACCACAGGACAATGCATCCATCCAATTTCCACACAATATGTTCAATCCCTGGTATTATTTACTCTATTGGTTGTTATACACTTATATTTAGTTCATGCTGCAGGATTTCTTATCTGGTTTTCTCTTGAAGGTAGCCTGAGGTAAGCTGACATTGCTCACTTATTGATAGGTCTATTATTTATATCTCCATCAAAATAATACAACTTTTGTGCTGATTCTGGATGCATTTCAATTTTCAATGCAATTGTGCAGTTCTAGAATGCAATGGGTAGCAATAACCTTTTTCCCTAACCTGTTGGAAATTCATTTTTAGTATTAGTAGCTTCATTTACTTTTCATTCCTGCAACATCCTTAAAATTTGTAAATAAAGAAGGTAACAATTCCAAGTTCAGTGAATTGCTGCAAACACTTATGAGGTTGAATTGGCATTTGGATAGCCGAGGTCTCAGGTTCAAGTCTAACATCATATATTTTGAGTGTGGTTATTGTTTTTGTGCTTTTGTCCATACTTATTTGGTGAGCATAATCTGACTTATTGGGCTTTGTGGTAATCTTGGGTTTGAATGATTTGTAAATTTGTAGATAAATAATGATTAGATTTAAACAAATAAATTGAATAAATTATTAGTCTCTAGGTTTAGATGGAACCATTTCTGATTGAAGTCATTTAGTAGTACCATTAGCCACTGCCTGCTATTCTATAACACTGTTAAAATACAATAGTTTAGGATCCATTGCAATTTATTACATATAAATTTTATAGTGCACTTTACCCCCTGAACTTGTATAGTGTTTACCTGCATATAAGCCTGATCCCATGACTTTGCCAGGTACTTCTTTTGAATATGTGCCGTAAATCGATGTTTCTGTCCTTATTGTTAATTGTGGTATTCATTTGTTGTGGACTACCTTCATTAACATTCATGTATGAATTTATATGCTGCTGCAGTTGCAGATTTTATTTTCTAAAAGATAATCATTTGTTTCAGTTTTCAAACATTGAAATTTAAAACAGGGGAAAGAAGGTTGAGCTATATCTGAACCAACATCTTCTTCTTTTGTTAAAATAAAAATCTTATACTTTATTCATTGTCATCCTTGGATTGCTAAAAACTATTATGGTTCTATGTCACTATGTGGCTGTAGTGGATTGTCTTTTTTGTACTAGTGGAAGTTGTATGTATTAGGCATCATTTTTTTTTTCAAAAATTGCCAAAATTTTTGTATGTTCGATTTTCATAATTTTGAAATGACTACAAGTTCAAATTTTGTCTTCTATGTTATTAGTATGGAGTACTATAATTTGAATAGCTCTGTCAAATATCTAAAAGAAAGTTTGAATTATTGTATCAACTTGAGTAATATATATATTATATTTGCATCTTAGCTTATCTGCTATGTTCATAAATTACTAGTTGCTTTAATTAGTGTTCCTCTTCCTCTTAAACTGCATTACACTGACAAATTACTCTTCTCAGGCCATTGAAAATGATCCCAAGTACTGGGAGGTTTTATCATCAGCATTGGCAGTTAGCTGGTCAGATACAGTTGTAAGTAAACTGCAACATGTTCTCAAATTTTGAACTAATTATTGTGTATATTGATGGTTAATTTGGGTTACATAGAAAGTTGCCAAAATATGTCTATCACATAGATGAAATTGGCCCCTCTATCTCTCCTATACTCCTCTTCTAACAATTCCTCCGTGCCAATAAAGCAAGAGCCCTCAGCAGGATAGCCTTATGTTTTAATTTTTGCCTTGGGTTCCTAGGTAAAACCGTAAAAGGTGACCTTGAGTGGCTGTATAGTAGTGGAAGATATTTCATTATTAATGTGACTCTTTAGTCAGAATACCATGTTCTATTTGACCTTAGGGCATTGTGGGTGCACTAATACCTTGACTTTTGTTTTCTGTAGCACAAATATATGATTTCATCCTCTGTATATCTTGCTTATTCAGATTCTAGCTGCTCATCTGAAGGCCATAAAGCCTTTGTTCATGTGAAACAGGTGAACTTATTCCTTTATATCATGAAAGTAGTCTGCTACATTGAAGTCTAATATGTATAACATCACGACAGTACGCCATTATGTAAGCTGGCAATAGTCAGGACGAATTTGAACTAAAAGTGTTATTTTCTCCCAGGATCAAAGTTGTTCTCCAGCAAGCATAGATGGTAAGGAAGGTGGTAATAATGTGGCTGATTTCAATAGTAAGTTCTCCCTATTCTTCCCAACCTCCATCAAAGTGGGGTGTATATTTCATTTGCTGTTCCTTACTTAGAGTTCATTGCTATCCATAGTTTTCTTTGCATTCATAGGTTAAAGTTTATGTGTGGTTAATTTCAGCATCATGTTCTCTTTCTTGTACTAAAATACTCAATTCAATACTTCAAAGGTTGCAATTAATTCTTATTATTATTTATTACTTTTCAACATTATTATACATAGTGGAGAGAGTTGGTTCATTGAGCTACAATCAACAAGAGATTGATGAAGTTAGAGACACATGGGCCAAGTATTTCATTGATGAATGGATTAATACATTGCATTAGTATGTGAAATAGTGATGTGAGATGTATGTATTGCTTTTATTGCTTTTGGTACAAAGTTTGGGAGAAGATTAAGGCTTGTATTAATTAATATAGATAATTTTTGATGAACTTGTATTATTAATTATTATCAATTGTGAGATTTATTGCTTTTATTAATTTTGATATTATAAATATAAATTGTACAGGTTTTGAATATGATTGTGATAGCTATATATATTTGAGCAGGTTTTGGGTATAAATAGAAAAATAAAATGAATATTTAAAAAAAAAATTACCCTACAACGTCGGCTAGTCTTATTAGCCGACGTTGTAGGGTAATTTTTTTGTTTATAAATTACCTACAACGTCGGCTATTTGTAAAGAGCCGACGTTGTAGGGTATTTTAGTAGTTTTCAAATTACCTACAACGTCGGCTAGTTGTAATGAGCCGACGTTGTAGGCTATTTTAGTAGTTTTCAAATTACCTACAACGTCGGCTATTTGTAAATAGCCGACGTTGTAGGGTATTTTATTTGTTTTCAAGTTACCTACAACGTCGGCTATTTGTAAAAAGCCGACGTTGTAGGGTATTTTAGTTGTTTTTAAGTTACCTACAACGTCAGCTATTTGTAAAGAGCCGACGTTATAGGGTATTTTAGTAGTTTTCAAATTACCTATAACGTCGGCTATTTATTGTAGGGTATTTTATTTGTTTTTAAGTTACCTACAACGTCGATTATTTGTAAATAGCCGACGTTGTATGTGTATCTTACAACGTCGGTTAACATTTAGCCGACGTTGTATGTGTACCTTACAACGTCGGCTAACTTTTAGCCGACGTTGTATGTGTACCCTTACAACGTCAGCCAGATAAACGTCGGATTTTAGCAAACGTTAAAGGGTCTATTTAGCAGACGTTAAAAGCCGTTTGTATAGTAGTGCTAATATCTTATATCTTATATCTCAGAGCAGCAATTATTTACATAAACCTATTTTCATTTCAATCACTCCATCAAATTTCTATCTTCCATCCAATACATTATCTTCCATATCCATGAAAATAATACGAGTTCTGAAGAGACAAATTATCCATCCACTTATCCTTCTCTGACATGAAAGAATATAACAGTGCAAATTTATTATCATCAAATTAACTTTTCCTGCAAATAATCCTCAGCCCACAACTTTTATTCTAATTTTCGGTGCAGCAACAGGTGGTGACAAATTCCGGGATGCCACCTTGGCCACCCTGATCCACCATCTTCGCGCCCTCACGCTCAACGAACCAAGCCGTTCGAACGTCTTCATGGAACCGTGACACTGCGTGTTTTTTTTTTGTGGTGAGATGTCAAAAGATATTTGTATGTTAAAACGGAAAGTCAGTGACTCCCCGAGTGTCGGTCTCGAAGGAGGGACGTGGAGGTGTGTCAAGTGTTCGGAAGTTTACTTGATTGAATCATGCATGGGATTCGAGTGTGGTGTTTGTGGTGCATTGTGGTGTGACTAAGGTAATGGATCGGGAATGCTATGATGTTGGTTATTCAAGAATGTGTTGTCTTAGTCCTTTTCCACCTTTGTGTACTAAGGCTTCTTTGACTTAGGAGTGCCTTCAAGCATCCAAAGCTCTAAGAGGAATTTTATCAAACACTTAAGCTACACACTATCCCACTATTCTTAAGAAGTCCATAGGAACTATGATTGTGTAAAGCTTCAAATCCTACTCTAATCAAAGACATGAAAGAGTCAAGAGCTCAATCTCTCATCTAGATTGGCCAAATCCAAACAAGATCTCATCAAAACAACAATCAATAGACAAGAATAGATAATCCAACAACATAAGCATATAAATGCAAGATATAGAGATAAGATCATCACACTAGCAACATTCAATCACACAATCCAAATCCCTAGATTAAATTAGCTACTCATGATATGAAATTCAAGACAAAAGCTAATCTAATCCAAGAACAAGATAACTAAATATAATAGAAATGAAATAGAGATCACCTAGAGTGAAGTAAACCTTCAATCCAAGCTTGTTGTCTTGCTACAATAGAGATCTATCTAAAATAAGAAATGAAAAACTAAGAAAAATGGAGAACGTTCTCCAAAGGAAAAACTAAGGAAAGGGAAAACTAATTTTCTGGGAACTTTTTTTGAAAATCCATCAAAGGGGTTTAAATAGTCTCCGAAAAAGCAACCCTAATCAAAATTCGCGCAATGCAGTCTCCACGCCTGCTCACACGCGTGTGAGTGTGCGTGGGAGGCTACTGGATTATTTCCATGCACGCTCACACGCGTGTGGCCATCCTGTTGGGTCTTCCGGGGCTCCGATCTTGCCTGGTTCGTTCTTTAAGCTCAACTTTTGTTCCTATTTGCTCCCAGGGCTCCTGTTTCACCTCCTTTACGCTAAAAGTAGCTTTTGTGTGTCGGTTAGTGATTTTCAAGCATTTATGAGCATAATTCACCATGTAAGGATGTTATAGACGTGATAAAACACCCTAATATGTGCTTGATTTAAGGGCATCTCGGAGGCTTATCAAATTTTCCACACTTTGCTTCTTGCTTGCCCTCAAGCAAGACAATTTACTATTTAAGCATATAAGTCTCCGAGATGCTTTCTCATGCAAAACAAAGCTTTTGGCAAGTCAAAATGATAGGTGTCTAAGACTGTTGAAACGGGAGAAATCATTTGTGTTATCTACAAAGGATTTTGGTCAGATGTCATCAACTCAAGGAATATTTTCGGGAAATAAAAACCTTTCATAGATAAACAAGTAAAACAAGGGATCACACTCCTCGCACCATACGCAAGCATGCATTTCCGAGGTTTTGGTTCACCTTCTATTTAAATAGGGCCTCTAGCCGATCCCACTAGTGGGAACGATGTGCACTAGCTAATCAACTTTTCCAACCTTATACGCCAAAGCCCAACGTAAAAATAAATGAGGGTAGGGGCATGGACCACTCACCGCTTTTGGCTTAGCGCGGTCCCTCTTTTCTTCTCACTTCCTAGGATAACGTCATCGAGCCACCCGACTTCACATGGAGCTCCATTTTTTTCGAAGGTCAGTGCAATGGGAACCCGAATCCTAGCGAAGCGGCTCACCTCATCTCTATTTTCTCAATTCTTGGGATCTTTTTATGTGGACAACCGACTCCAGATAAAGCTTTTTTTTTTTTTTTTTTTTTNTAAAGCTTTTTTTTTTTTTTTTTTTTTTGCTTACCGAAGATTATGGTTTGAACACAACCCAACAAATTGGCTTCCCTCAATTTTTTTTTTGAACTTGGTGATTGGCCTTTTGCCTTTTCGACTTTTCTCCATGTCAACCCCTCATGCCTTTTTCTATTTGTGATCAAGGGATTCTTTTTTCTATTAAGCTTACCAACAGGCTCACCTTTTGCCCCATGCCCTACCAAGGTTAGTTCAATTCCGGGCCTCGCTAGTTTTATCTTTCTCAAATTAAAAAGTGCACACTCCCACTTCGAGAGATCCTTGACTAAGGTCCTACGTAAATAAGAGGTGAACATCATGCAAGCAGGCAAGAATATAAACTTATTTGGCTCTAAACACTCTCATGGGTGCGAAAAGTAACTTCCTCAAAGATATTTCGAGAGTAAAAATTTTTGGGTATCCAGTCAAAATTCTCTCTAGATAACACAAATAATAACTCTCTTTTCAAAACTGAAAATGCACTCGCTTATCATTCCCAAGAGCTTCAACTTCTTATTCTAAGCATGTAAACATGTAAAGCACAAAGTGCGTCCTTTCCACACTTTAAAACAAACATCGTCCTCGATGTTTCCATACGGTATAGGGTAAAGGAACGAAATAGGGATACTAAGGATTAGACAAATAAAGATCCCTTTCCACTCTTTGGAAATTGCTCTGGGATATAGGGTATGCATCAAATGATCCTATTAATCATGGTAAGCTCTAATATACACATACACAAAGCTATAAAGAAATATTTCCACACTTTAAAGATCAAAACGGGGCTTAAATTAGAAAAGGGATAAGAGGATAAACCAAGTATGCATCCCTCTTTCCACACTTTAGCTTCCAGCATAGGCCTGCTCCCGTTATAGATTCTCTATAAGAAATGGAGACATAACATACAAAAGGGCACTACTACGAAATTGCACATATAAGGACAACTTTTCGCTACACTTCTTAAAACAGGTGTAGTGTATTCCCTTAAAATAAAAAAGACACTACTTTTCGCGGCACCCACCGAGAACAGGTGCCGCGAAAAGTAAATATTAAAATAATATTTAACTTTCCGCGGCACCCGCTTTTGTGGGTACCGCGAAAACTCAGTCTAACTCTTTTTTTTTTTTTGCTAAAGTTTATTCATATAATTATTCTCCATCCACGGTTATAATGTCAAAGGGTTTCCCAAGGGTCAAATTCATCCTCTCCATCCCACGCTTAGCTTCTTTTTCTTCTTCTCCATCCCAACTTCTTCTTCTTCACACTTAGCAGATTCTTAGATTTTTCTTCTTCTTTTGAGACCCAAACCGTAGCAAATTCTTAGATTCTTCTTCTTCTTCGTTTGAGACCCAAGCCGTCGACGCTCACCATCTATGCCGTCAACTCCTTTGCCGCCGCCGACACCATTCTCTTCAGATCTACTGCCTGTGGACGCCAACGCCAGTCACCGCCTATGCCGTCAACTCCTCCGCCGCCGCCGACGCCATTCTCTTTAGATCTACTGCCTGTGGACGCCAACGCCAGTCACCGCCTATGTCGTCAACTCCTTCGCCGCCGCCGACGCCATTCTCTTTAGATCTACTGCCTGTGGACGCCAATGCCGGTCACCGCCTATGCCGTCAACTCCTCCGCCGCCGCCGACGCCATTCTCTTCAGATCTACTACCTGTGGACGCTAACGCCGCTCACCGTCTATGCCGTCAACTCCTCCGCTGCCGCCGCCGCCATTCTCTTCAGATCTGTTGCGAACTGCCGGACGTCGACACTACTCACAGCCATTGACGTCGTCTCCACCGCCGACGCCGCTCCTCCACCATTGCCGTCGTCTGATAAGTTTCTTTCTTCTTTTTTTTTTTAAAAAAAATTTTGTATTTCATTTATTTATTTTTATTTATTTATTTCAAATATTAGTGTATTTATTTGGAATATTATTAGTGTATTTGATTTATTTCCTTTTATTTGTAATTTATTTTGAATACTATGTGTCTATGGCTATTGTTCTATATTTGGATTTTGTTGAATATTAGTGTTTGATTTTTTTTAAAAAAATTGAATTTTATTCTAATGTTGAATATTTATTGTGAATTTTCAAATTTTTAAAATTTTATTATTATTGTGAATACTATGGCTATTGTTCTATGGCTATTGACGCAGTGTGTTTGTATATAGATATATTGAGATATGTATGTTGTGAATAATATGGCTATTGTTCTATATGATATATAATAATAATAATAATAATAATAATAATTATTATTATTATTATTATTATTATTATTATTATTATTATTATTGCATTTTACTGTACACTTTGTTATACTTTCCACCTGATAAGATGCTGCTTTTCTATACTTGTTAGTCTTTATGCCATTTTACTCTTAATAGACAATTTGGAAAAGGAAATGAAATTTTCTTTGCTTTAAACCTTTTGCTTAACTTTTGGGCACTACACCTTAGCAGTATGATATTTCATCTTTGGTCGGATAGAGAAAAGAATAGCTACTGTAGCCGTTGTCTGACATTGGCTTTCTAATGAGATATTGAGTAACCTACAAAAAAGTGTGGCTCCATCTACAGTGTCCTGTTGGGAGTTTAGTGGATTTGTTTGAAATGTGTTATGTATTTCAGTTGGATGTAGTTAAGCTACTACTTTTTCTGACCTATAATTAACTGCCCAAAGCCAATTAGCCAAAGCAATGGTTGCCCTTTTCTGCCCCTTATTCTTTTCTGTTTCTTTAGTGATCTTTATTTCCAATATAAATATGCAAGAATAACCTTTTAGGGGGTGGTTGGTTGACGTAATCTCACATTAACTTTGGTTATGTGATTACTTGGAATCTCAGAATACCTAAGAACTTAGAGGGTTTGACTGTTTGAGATTCCAGCTAGTGTGACCCAAAATCTGATGTGATTACTATGGCTCATCATTGTAAAACTTTTCTGAAGACATTCATATTTAACAAACATTCTGTTGAAGAAACATTGTTGTATTAATTGTGTGATTTATAAGAGCTTCCTATACACCGTATATTATTACTTGATCTTCATGGTGCAACTGCATCATAAACAGTATATTCTTTACAAATAATAGCTTTGAGCTTTCTTTTATTTGTATTTTATTTCAAGGTTCATTATTCAATTGTACGGGGAACTACATGTAACTTAATGGGGCTTTTGTTGTTAGAAAAGAAGTTGTCGTAAAATCAATTCTGTATAGCTACAAGCATGAGTTCTCAGGCTTCGCTGCTGTCTTAAGTCCAATTCAGGCTAAGCAAATTGTAGGTATGCTAATTTAATGTGCTACTGAACTCAGTTTTGGTTTATTTCCTGTGTGTTAACCTGCCTTTGTAATTTGTGGCAACCACATATATCCCAGGAGTTGTTTGCGTATATCCTCAGAGAATTTTAAATTTGCACACAACAAGAATTTGGGATTTTTTGCAAGTAAAATCTCATTTGAAGAATGGAATACTAAGAAGGGCTCATTTTGGAGTTGCTTCTATAATTGGTGTCATAGATTCTGGTTAGTATGTAATGGTGCCCATGGTTGTTAACATTTACATTGTAGTTTGACTTATTATTATTCAATTTTTGCTTAGTGCAGAGATATGGCCCGAATCTGAAAGCTTTAATGATGATGGATTTCATAGTGTTCCATCCTATTGGAAGGGAATGTGCCAAGAAGGAGAAGAATTTAATAGTTCCAACTGTAGCAGGTAAACACTCTTTTCAATGAAATAATTTTTTTTTTTTGGAAAAATGAAATAAAATTGAGAGATGTGTTTCCAAGCATGTATTCTCTTTTTGATGATGCAAAATTTGTACTGAGTTTTCTATTACTCTGCTTTCCCTTATTGATAAGTGTTAGATTTCAAATTTTGGGCATATTGCAGATTTGCAGCTTCCAGATGATATAGAGTGGAGTTTCATTGGGAATTTATAGAGAAATAAAGATTTTTGTTATATTTTAGTTTCTAATGTAATAATCTTATGTAGTTTGACAATATTGCTTTTTTTTTTGTTTACTTGATTTGATGAATAATAGTCCCTAATTTTGAAGTAGATAATAAATTATGTTTCTAAATTAATAATTACCTGTTTAGTATATTATATATATATATATATATTTTTTTTTTTCAAAAACAAAAAAGGTATCAGCGACACCTCTTCAAAGAGGTGCCGCGAAAAGAAAAAAATAATAAAATATTGTGAGCTTTTCGCGGCACCTGTTAACAGGCGCGACACTTGTTAACAGGTGCTGCGAAAAGCTTATGCCTTTCAGCGTCACTGGCATAGGCTACACCTGCTACAAGTGTAGCCTAAAGTCTTTTACAGGTGTAGCGTATTTACATTTTTGTACTAGTGGGGTTTTCGGAGTGCTATTCAATTATTATAAGCTGATAGAAATATAAAAGCAATAAAACATAAACATAGATAATAAAGCATGTAAATAAGCAAAATTATTCAAATAGAAATGCGGATAAGTAAAGCAGTTGGAATGTAAATAACATAAAGCAATAAAGTAAAGCAAAGTAAAGAAATAAAGGTCGGAACCCCGCGCATAGGGATCCTAGTGTTCAGGTGGGACCATCAATCAAAGTAACCAGTGTTAAGTGGACTCAGAATCTCGTGTCAAATGTCAGGATCGAGAACGGTTGAGGAAGGCATCATTGATCACCGAAGGAGGGAGGGTGGAACTGGCTATCAAATCTAGCCTCAAGCTCAGCAATTCTTCTATCATTCTCCTCCATTGCCCTTCTCATGCGGTTAAGCTCTTCAGTGTGGACATCTTGTCTCGCAGATATGGATGTAAAGTGGCCTTCCTGCCACGTTCGCTGCTCGTGCCAATAGTTCATTTGTTCATCGTGGAGCTGCCTGTGGAAGGTCTGAGTCGTTTCCCAATCCATAGAAGTGTGGCCTTGCTCTTGCGCAGCTTCATCCTCCTCATTCTCTTCATCCTCATCATTATCATCAGAAGCCTCTAGATCCGGTGCATCATCACCTCCCAGCCTCAAATTCATGGCAAAGAATTCCCCAACAGTGAAAGCAACCATGAAACCTTCATCCTTCTCTCCCATCAGAAGGTTTGTAAGGCCCAACCCGTGGCACAATCTTGTAACAAAAGGTCCAATGAACACAGTTTGAACCTTAGGCTTTTGTTGGGTTTGGAGCCATTTTCTTGCTTGCACGCCCATGTTGATTTCCACTTCATTCTCCATGCACCACATATAAAACAAATCTTGTTTATAGACCTTGTTGCGATTGGTGGTTCTGCCAGAGAGATTCACTACAAAGGCTAATCTGATAGCCTTTAAAGCATTTCTGGTGATGAGGTTTGCCTTGAGGTTTGATGAATTGTAAGGGGCATTGTTGGTGATGCTCTTCCAATACTGAATAGCAACAGCTTCCGAATCAAAATCCTCTTTAAATTCTCTGAAATACAGCATAGAGACGCTCACAGCATCGTGGAATCCAAGCATAACACCTAAAGTGTTAACTGACATACTATAGTGGTTGCCAAACACTGTGAATGAAATGGACTCTCTCGCATTGTTAACTTCCTTGCGGATCTCTAATGTCGCCAAAAATTCATATGTGATAGACGCGAAGGTAGGTCCTCTCCACTCGAACAGAGTGCGGAGCTGTGGGTGCCTTAGAAGTCCATTCACCTCATTCAAACAACCGAATTCTGCTAAAACATTGTAGTCGAAGCAACGGCCGACCGATAGCTGTTTCCCTTTGTAATTATCCACCGAGGTCAGCTGAATGGGTGTCAAGTGTCTTAGTGACCTTGAACCACGCTCCTGGGGAGCTTGTTGAACTACCTCTCGCGGTCGTGGTCGCGACCTGCTGGATTTACCATGATCGTATTTGGTTTTCTTTGCAATCTCTTTTGCGCGTCCCATCCTACAAATTTTAGAAATTAACATTCATGGTAATTGGTTTTGAATAAATATCTTTCAAATAAGTCACCATTGCATTTGTGTAAAATTCCTTGTCAAGATAATGGATTTCAAACATATAGGGCTAAGAATTTTCGAAAATTTTGCGATAGTTTCCCCTATATTTTGAACAATTCTAGCATAAGAATATCAATAATATCATTCCATTATCACACACATGCATAATATCATCATAAGATAATTCAATTTGATAGTCAAATAAGAAGTCAACTATAAAAGTCAAGAATTTCAAAAAGTCAACTTCATCTTCTTCCCCAAATTCAAAAATTAGGGTTTGAAATTGAAAATTCAATTTAGGCAATGTAGCATGTGAAAAGTCAAACTGATGGCATATAATAGTTCTATAACAAGTTTACACATCAATTCAAGCATCAATTTCATAATTTGAACAAGAAATTTAACAAACCCATATGTTCATCAATGGTGTTCACACTTGAAGCTCAAAAATATATATCAATCCAGCAATGCAATGATCAATAATGAAAGAAAACATCAAAGGATAGTTCTATGAAGCATTATAAACCAATTTAAACATTCAAATCATTCAAAATCATGCAAGGTAATGTAGAAGAAATTTTCACATTCAAGCTCTTCTCAACTCATGAATATTCAAGGATAAATAGTTAAAAGATAAGAAATTACCTTGATGGTGATGTTTTTAGTCATCTTTGAAGTAAAAATAAGATATATGTTCAAACCTTGAGTATGGATTTCACCTTGCGTGGAGAAGAGAAGAAAAAGTAGGGTTTGGGAGCAAAAATGGCGTGGAAGGCCGAAGGGGGGGGGGGTTTAACTCGTGGGGGTGCCTTCACGCCGGCAACACGCGTGTGTGCGTGCGTGGGAGCTTACTGCCTCGCTCCCACGTACGGCTACACGCGTGTGAGCGTGCGTGGGGGCTTACTGCCTCGTTCCCACGCACGGCTACACACGTGTGCTCCTGCGTGTTAGCCTGGTGCACTGATTTCTTCCGGTTTTGGTCTTTCCCTTCATACCTATGTCCGAAATAGGCCTTTCCAAAGCAATTTTTAGTCTCGAATCCTACAAGTTAGTCCTCAAAACACGGTTTCATTTGATTGTAGCAATTTATTAGAGTAGAAACATAAAAACGAAAGCATAAAAACAATGTAAAAACACATTATTAAAACCTTGGTTTGCCTTCCAAGCAGCGCCACAGTTTACGTCACTGGCTAGACGCGTTATACCTTGTTCGAGAATCAACCATACTCCTTGGTAGTGGGTAGGAAGCATTTCGGTACCCACGTATTCTTCCATGTAAGCTTATCATTCTTCCACTTCGGTTTTGGTTTCATCTTCGTTTTGACCTTTGCCCTTGCATCTTCATCACTTCCTTCTTTCACTGTTTCCTTTTCATCATTCGTGGCTTGTCCATCAAATCTCAAGGTTATTTCACCTGAACTCACATCTATTCGTGCACGACACGTAGCCAGAAATGGTCTTCCAAGAATTAAGGATTCATGGGGCTCATTATCACCCATCTTGCAAACAATAAAATCGACAGGCACAAGAAATTTTTCTATTGTCACTAGAACATCTTCCGCTAAGCCTTCAGGATACCGTGTGGTTCCGTCAGCTAAATGTAGAGTCAGCCTTGTCGGTTTCAAGCATGGTAAGTTCAATTTTTCAAAAAGGTTTGAAGACATGACATTGATAGAAGCACCAAGATCGGCAAGAGCATTTTGAGGTTCCATGTTCTTTATAGAACAAGGAATCAACAAAGCTCCAGGGTCGCCCTTCTTTCTGGGGTAACCCTCAGTCAAACAAGCCGAAGATTCTTGGCTTAAACAAGTAAAATTATCACTATTGTCATTCTCAAATAACTCACAGCATTCTTTGTTATTGAAAATTTTTTGGATAAAAGCATTAATTGTACCTTCTCGAGCCGCTTCTTTCTCTTTTGAACTTTTGATTTTGTCATGTGGTAGCTCCTTTTCTTTTGGGCATACTTCTGAAGTGGTTTTCTTCTTGTTTTCCTTCATTGAGATTGTGCACGAACCGCTCGCATTCTTTAATTCGAGAGTGGGACTACAAGAGGTAGTCTCGTTTCTCTTGTCTTCTACCTTACATTGGCATATTCCGCAAATAGCATGCATCGGATCACACTTTTCATGTTCTTCTTCCTTGGCATCAATGGCATTGACTCTCTCTTTCGGATTGTTCTCAGTGTTACTCGGGAGTTATCTGTAGTGTCTCTCAGACATCATCTTTAACATTTGAGAGATTTGATTCTCAATGGTCTTAAGTGTAGCCTTGGACTCTTGTCTAAGACTAGAAATTTCTTGTCGAATCTCTTGAGTAATCTCTTATTTTAGATTTGCCCGATCATTTTTGAGTTCCATGATCGTCCTTGTAAGTCTTTCATCTACTTCACGGATGTTATCCATTCTCTGTTGAGTAAAGTCAAGTTGAGAGTTGTATTGTGGCTTGAACTGGGTCATTTGATTTCCATTTCCTTGGTTTTGATTGTACATCAGTCTGTTCTTATCATTTTGTCCATATGCAGGCTTGTTTCCATAGTTGTATTGTCCTCGCGCTTGATATCCATCATTGTTGCTATTGTTCCAACCCTCTCCCTGTTTCCAATTGTTGTTTGATCTTTGGTTTTGTCCATAAGCATTGAAGTTGGAGTTCCTTTGGTAATCTACCGCCTCAACTTGCTCAAATGCAGACGGAGAAGTGCAAATATTGGTATCATGAGGTCCTCCACAGATGTTACAGTAAAGAGCCAAAGCCATGCAAGGCTTGGGTTTTCCTTCCATTTTTTCTACCATAGCCTGTAGCTTTTTGATTTCGTGATTCATTGCCTCTATTTTTGCCTCACTAGCCACATGATTATTAACTTCATATATGCCTCCATGCACTCCTCGCCGGTCATACCAACAAGAGGTATTCTTAGATATTTTCTCGATCAATTCTTCAGCTTCTTGTAAAGCTAGGGAGACAAAGGCACCGCTAGAGGATGAGTTAAGCAACATCTTTCCTTTGTCAGTCAGCCCTCCGTAGAATGAGCTAATCATATCCCATGGGTGCATCAGATCTTGCGGGCATTGTCTTTTAAGAACTTTGAATCGTCGCCAAGCCTCTCCCAAACTCTCAAGTCTTCCTTGCTTGAATTCCTGTATTAGCCTTCTAATCTTCATAGTTTTTGTAATGGGAAAGAACTCGTTCATGAATTCACGATGCAACTGCTGCCACGTTCTGAAATGATTGTCGTCTTGGCTTTCCAACCATCGTGCTGCCTCTTCTATAACTGAAAATGGGAATAATTTAAGTCGAACTATCTCCTCCCTAACGCCTTCTTGCCTGTACATCCCACATGCTCGTATGAACCTTGTGATGTGTGCGTTGGGATCTTCAGATGGTAATCCCGAGTATTGATTGTTCTGAACCAGTGTGAGAATAGTTGGATGCACGTGAAATTTGACGTTTTCCATCGGCGGTACATAGATCGAATTGTGCATATTAAAATCAGGAGTCATGTAATATGCAATTGATCTTTGTGGTTCTTGAGGATTTCCATAGTATTCTTTTTCACGAATGTTCTCTTGATTGTTTGCTCTGTTAGCTTGTGGTTCTTCTAGAATTGGTTCTTCATGGTTAATGTGTACTTGTGGATTAATTGGAACTGGGGGTGGATTTGGTACAGTTGTTCCTCTTCCTTGTGGATTTCTTGTTGCGCTTGATGAAGCCATTTGTGATCCTTTGGTGTTTTTCCTTCTAGTTGCTCTATTAATTTCAGGAATGTAGGGCAGTAAGCCTTGATTTCCTTTTGCTCGCGTGTGCATTCACCTAGTAAGATTATCAACGAAACAGAAATTCCACAATTGACTAGAAGTAGTCAATTGGGTAAGTAGCAAAAACAAATAAAAATAAAACAAAATAAAGTGGAATGGATTAACATTGCTCAAATCTAGCATTCATGCAATCAAAGTAAACAAAAACATATGACAACCTATTGCCCTTCCCAGCAACGGCGCCATTTTGACACTGCGTGTTTTTTTTGTGGTAAGATGTCAAAAGATATTTGTATGTTAAAACGGAAAGTCAGTGACTCCCCGAGTGTTGATCTCGAAAGAGGGACGTGGATGTGTGTCAAGTGTTCGGGAGTTTACTTGATTGAATCATGCATGGGATTCGAGTGTGGTGTTTGGTGGATTGTGAGTGAGAAGATTCATAAAGTTTGGTTTGAGTGCAGGAGAGTATTAAAGTAAAAGGGGATTTGTAAATATGTAAAAGGGGTAGGGATTGGATAGTACTCATGGATGTTGCATTGTGGTGTGACTAAGGTAATGGATCGGGAATGCTAGGATGTTGGCTATTCAAGAGTGTGTTGTCTTAGTCCTTTTCCACCTTTGTGTACTAAGGCTTCTTTGACTTAGGAGTGCCTTCAAGCATCCAAAGCTCGAAGAGGAATTTTATCAAACACTTAAGCTACACACTATCCCACTATTCTTAAGAAGTCCATAGGAACTATGATTGTGTAAAGCTTCAAATCCTACTCTGATCAAAGACATGAAAGAGTCAAGAACTCAATCTCTCATCTAGATTGGCCAAATCCAATCAAGATCTCATCAAAACAACAATCAATAAACAAGAATAGATAATCCAACAACATAAGCATATAAATCCAAGATATAGAGATAAGATCATCACGTTAGCAACATTCAATCACACAATCCAAATCCCTAGATTAAACTAGCTACTCATGATATGAAATTCAAGACAAAAGCTAATCTAATCCAAGAACAAGATAACTAAATATAATAGAAATGAAATAGAGATCACCTAGAGTGAAGTAAACCTCTAATCCAAGCTTGTTGTCTTGCTACAATAGAGATCTATCTAAACTAAGAAATGAAAAACTAAGAAAAATGGAGAAAGTTCTCCAAAGGAAAAACTAAGGAAAGGGAAAACTAATTTTCTGGGAACTTTTTTTGAAAATCCATCAAAGGGGTTTAAATAGTCTCCGAAAAAGCAACCCTAATCAAAATTCGCGCAATGCAGTCTCCACGCCTGCTCACACGCGTGTGAGTGTGCGTGGGAGGCTACTGGATTATTTCCACGCACGCTCACACGCGTGTGGCCATCCTGTTGGGTCCTCCAGGGCTCCGATCTTGCTTGGTTTGTTCTTTAAGCTCAACTTTTGTTCCTATTTGCTCCCGGGGCTCTTGTTTCACCTCCTTTAGGCTAAAAGTAGCTTTTGTGTGTCGGTTAGTGATTTTCAAGCATTTATGAGCATAATTCACCATGTAAGGATGCTATAGACGTGATAAAACACCCTAATATGTGTGCTTGATTTAAGGGCATCTCGGAGGCTTATCAAATCGTCAAGGGCATCGGCCGCGGAAATTAAAATAATCCAAAAACTTCGCCGACCAAGCAATTTGGAAAAAGCCAAAGCAAGAGTATGATGAAGGCTTCAGTAGTTCTTTTGGGCCATGGTGGGAGGAAACTAACTTTAGAAAGTTTCCACCATTCAATAGAGCTTGTTCTTCAGTTTCTAAGAGATGTACCCCATAAAGCAGACTGCTAGATAATGCTGTAACACCGAAAAAATCTATGCTTGGTTCCCAAAGGAGCTTTGATCAAATAAATTTGTTTTCAACTCTCAGCCGGAGAGAAGAATATGTGCACAATCCTCCTACTGGACCACCACGGGCGATCTCCATTATTGGTCGTGGCGACATGGAATTTAGGCGCTGCTCTTTCAGCGATGAATATAAAAAATGATGTTTCACTATGGTGGTGGCATCGCGAATCTCAACTTGCTTAAAGATAAGTATCGTTGTTGTTATTGTTACTACTCTTTTCTTTATATTGTTATTTTTTAAATTATAGTTGTGATGTCCAACCACCAACTTATTCAAATAATTACATAATTTGGCAAGCTCTGTGCTGCTGCCTACATAAATTATAGTTGTAATGTCATTCATTTGCATAGATGTCATTCCTTCAAATGCTGTAGCAGAAGACTATTTTCCAACAATTTCAAGATTCAACTTTCAAGCTTATTTTTAAAAATAAAAATAAAATATTATTTTTCAACTAATAAAACAGAGGATGGGAAAATTGGGGAAAAGGCAAAAGAGCTAAAGTATGATAAATTGAAAATTACTGGATGGGACTCGTAATCGCATTCGTGTTCATCATTAGAAAACTGCTCAACGGCGTAGCCACAAAACCGGCNCCTTCCCAGCAACGGCGCCATTTTGACACTGCGTGTTTTTTTTGTGGTAAGATGTCAAAAGATATTTGTATGTTAAAACGGAAAGTCAGTGACTCCCCGAGTGTTGATCTCGAAAGAGGGACGTGGATGTGTGTCAAGTGTTCGGGAGTTTACTTGATTGAATCATGCATGGGATTCGAGTGTGGTGTTTGGTGGATTGTGAGTGAGAAGATTCATAAAGTTTGGTTTGAGTGCAGGAGAGTATTAAAGTAAAAGGGGATTTGTAAATATGTAAAAGGGGTAGGGATTGGATAGTACTCATGGATGTTGCATTGTGGTGTGACTAAGGTAATGGATCGGGAATGCTAGGATGTTGGCTATTCAAGAGTGTGTTGTCTTAGTCCTTTTCCACCTTTGTGTACTAAGGCTTCTTTGACTTAGGAGTGCCTTCAAGCATCCAAAGCTCGAAGAGGAATTTTATCAAACACTTAAGCTACACACTATCCCACTATTCTTAAGAAGTCCATAGGAACTATGATTGTGTAAAGCTTCAAATCCTACTCTGATCAAAGACATGAAAGAGTCAAGAACTCAATCTCTCATCTAGATTGGCCAAATCCAATCAAGATCTCATCAAAACAACAATCAATAAACAAGAATAGATAATCCAACAACATAAGCATATAAATCCAAGATATAGAGATAAGATCATCACGTTAGCAACATTCAATCACACAATCCAAATCCCTAGATTAAACTAGCTACTCATGATATGAAATTCAAGACAAAAGCTAATCTAATCCAAGAACAAGATAACTAAATATAATAGAAATGAAATAGAGATCACCTAGAGTGAAGTAAACCTCTAATCCAAGCTTGTTGTCTTGCTACAATAGAGATCTATCTAAACTAAGAAATGAAAAACTAAGAAAAATGGAGAAAGTTCTCCAAAGGAAAAACTAAGGAAAGGGAAAACTAATTTTCTGGGAACTTTTTTTGAAAATCCATCAAAGGGGTTTAAATAGTCTCCGAAAAAGCAACCCTAATCAAAATTCGCGCAATGCAGTCTCCACGCCTGCTCACACGCGTGTGAGTGTGCGTGGGAGGCTACTGGATTATTTCCACGCACGCTCACACGCGTGTGGCCATCCTGTTGGGTCCTCCAGGGCTCCGATCTTGCTTGGTTTGTTCTTTAAGCTCAACTTTTGTTCCTATTTGCTCCCGGGGCTCTTGTTTCACCTCCTTTAGGCTAAAAGTAGCTTTTGTGTGTCGGTTAGTGATTTTCAAGCATTTATGAGCATAATTCACCATGTAAGGATGCTATAGACGTGATAAAACACCCTAATATGTGTGCTTGATTTAAGGGCATCTCGGAGGCTTATCAAATCGTCAAGGGCATCGGCCGCGGAAATTAAAATAATCCAAAAACTTCGCCGACCAAGCAATTTGGAAAAAGCCAAAGCAAGAGTATGATGAAGGCTTCAGTAGTTCTTTTGGGCCATGGTGGGAGGAAACTAACTTTAGAAAGTTTCCACCATTCAATAGAGCTTGTTCTTCAGTTTCTAAGAGATGTACCCCATAAAGCAGACTGCTAGATAATGCTGTAACACCGAAAAAATCTATGCTTGGTTCCCAAAGGAGCTTTGATCAAATAAATTTGTTTTCAACTCTCAGCCGGAGAGAAGAATATGTGCACAATCCTCCTACTGGACCACCACGGGCGATCTCCATTATTGGTCGTGGCGACATGGAATTTAGGCGCTGCTCTTTCAGCGATGAATATAAAAAATGATGTTTCACTATGGTGGTGGCATCGCGAATCTCAACTTGCTTAAAGATAAGTATCGTTGTTGTTATTGTTACTACTCTTTTCTTTATATTGTTATTTTTTAAATTATAGTTGTGATGTCCAACCACCAACTTATTCAAATAATTACATAATTTGGCAAGCTCTGTGCTGCTGCCTACATAAATTATAGTTGTAATGTCATTCATTTGCATAGATGTCATTCCTTCAAATGCTGTAGCAGAAGACTATTTTCCAACAATTTCAAGATTCAACTTTCAAGCTTATTTTTAAAAATAAAAATAAAATATTATTTTTCAACTAATAAAACAGAGGATGGGAAAATTGGGGAAAAGGCAAAAGAGCTAAAGTATGATAAATTGAAAATTACTGGATGGGACTCGTAATCGCATTCGTGTTCATCATTAGAAAACTGCTCAACGGCGTAGCCACAAAACCGGCGTTCCCCCAGCCAGAATACCCTCCACTGGGACCTGCATAAGTTCACATTGCCGCCAGAAAGTAAAGCACGCCGGCAGATATGTGAACCGACTGTTCGGACTTCGTGGGCCGCAGGGTACGAGAAAATAGCTGAGAGAAGTGAATGCGAAAATCTTCTGGTGCATCCCAAGAGAAACCCTATCCTGGAATGCATTTCTTATTCTCTCATGGCGGGGTTTTTGCTCTGTGAGAGTTCTGTCCTGAAAACTGGAAGAATGTCCTTAAACCTCCGGGGTTAAACTTGATAACTTTTTTTTTTCAAATTTATCGATTACTACGGTTCTGTTCCAATTCAAAACTGTTAATTTTAGGTTCAATGTTTCAGTTTAATCAGACCTGAACCGCTATGAATACAAAAAATTTGATGATTCATAATGAGTCAAACTCAATAATTTAGATTATTTTAGAATGAGCAAAGTCATATATCTCAATGAATAATTATTAATTTATAATGAGTCATGCATGCCGATAAAAAAAATAACTGATGTTATTAATTTCTTTTTTTGAATATTATTGAATGTTCTTTATTATTGTTATTTTTTATTTATATGGATGTTTTGTTTGATAACTTACGCATCATGATTTTTTTATAATATTGTAGTTGTTATAGAATAATATTATTTTAAAAATAATATGTAATATCTTCGCGTCACCCAAAAGGTCATGGGTTCAAATCTTCGCGTCACCCAAAAAACCGCACACGTTGAGGGAATAATTGTGAAGTCCAACTATCAGCTTAGGCATCATTCCCTCAATGTGTGAGGTGGATTTCAAGCAACACGTTGAAGTCTCTTTTTTTTAGGCAACACGTGGAAGTCTATTCGAACCAAATATAATTTAGGGTTGTATCAATGATCAAAACAAATATAATGTATAAATAACATATCAAAGCAAAAATAGCTATTAAAAAGTATAGCTGAAATAGAAACCAATCCCAAAACACATATCATTACAGAAACCATAGGTAATATCAAAAACTTTATTTTCAAAATCATTACTCGTAAACTAAAATTAGGGTTCCGTATCAAATTTAGGCCAGGGTTGTATCATTGATAAAAACAAATATAATGTATAAATATCATATCAAAGCGAAATAGCGTATAAACAAGCTACCTAAAAATGAGGGTTCCGTCGCTGAGAGAGTCGGCGAGAGAGTGAGCTGTAGGCTAGCAAAATGAACTGCCCAAAAAAAGATGAAATATTACTGACAATGAAAATGTGGGCAAAATCTTATTATTATTATTATTATTATTATTATATACACAATAAAACTTATAATAATATTAATAATTTCCTCATTCTTCACATATCTCTCTATTGAATTATATTTCTTGGAAGACACTCATGGCGTGTTATTGATATGAGCTTATATTAACATTTCACATTCTAGTGAAATTTTATAGCTGACCAATAAGTTAAAATTGACAAAAAATTCAAATTAAGAAATTATTGTTCTTCTGAGAATTACTATACCACATCATTTCAAAATAATGTCATATTAACGGCATGTGAAATAATAATAGTACAAGTTAGATGCCAATTTAATGTTCGCCAATTTTAACATGAAATAATTGGCTATATATATGTTTTCAAAAAAAAAAAGGCTATATATATATATATTAATTATAAAATTTTCAAGCACTTTGTGCTCATATGACATTTTTATGGCTCTCCTCAAAGAAAGATTTCATGATCGAACTTCGGTGGTAGAGTATTGATACTTGCAAGAGTGATTTCCCCTAATAAGAATTACATAGCTATTTATGTCCTAACCTAGTTAATGAGAGGATGACCAACCAATCTACCAAACAACCAAAGTTTGACAATATGAGATAAAGATGAAGTGCACAGAAGTATGAAAATCTTTATTCAAAAAGAAAAAAAGTGTGGGGATCTAATTTTACAACACGAGATATTGGGGGACAAATAATAATTTACTTGAAGTAGTCGGCTCAACGACACACGAAAGTCCCAACCAAAAATAACGTCGTATTAATCGCCCGCTCTTCGGAGATTTCGAAGCCCAAGCTTGTAGAACATAAAATCCATACTTCTTTCTTCCCATTTCGCATCAACAAACCCGCAATCTTTCTTTGTTTTCTATGAGCATGGCTACATTCGCCGCAGGATCTGCCGTCGTTGCCTTCAGGGACACCGGAATTTCCGATAAATCTTTAATCTCCGGCCACCGTAAATTCACTCAGCTGCGGCAATCTTCCGCGCCGCTTAAGCTCCAGTTTGAATCGGGATTTTCCTTGAAATGTGGATCCAAAAGCTCCTTCTCTCGCTATGGTAATGTTTCCAAGTTCCAAGCTCTAATACTGTTGGTAAAGTTTGTGTACACTGTGCAGTATGTATTTCTCCACTCAAAAAAAGATTTAAGCTTTGCCAAGAAACTTCAGAACTTTTAGTTTTGAATTTTGTTTCAAGATATTATCTATTTTGGGTGTTGAGATTTTAATACCAATATAGTGAATAGATAATTTAAACACTATTTTTTTTGTTCATTAGTGATATTTATTATCCTTACAAATTGGATCAATGATTTCAAAGTAGTCTTATATTCTTTTGTAGTGCCACTTAGAACTACCAACCTTATATTTGTGAGCAGTCATTCATTTGATTTTCATTTTACCAATTGTTAAGAGTCAAAAATAAGAGAGAAACATATGGATTTATAATTAGCTAATTGATTGGATTGGACATTGGCCCAATCTTAGATTATAACACTAATATTTATTGTTGGTTATTATGGTCTGTGTAGGTGTTAAAGCTCAGGTTGCTGCAGTGGAACAGGCAAGTACTGAAGTGACTCCAAAAGTAGAAGCCCCTGTAGTTGTTATCACTGGAGCCTCTAGAGGAATTGGCAAAGCCATTGCCTTGGCTTTAGGGAAAGCAGGGTGTAAGGTATTGTAATTCTTGGCATTCTTGCAATCATCCTCCCATGGATTAAGGTTTAAAATTCTGCAGTGTTACTATACTTCTTTTCAGAAATTCATGTTGCTGTAATGAGAATGTTTGTCACGGATTGCTTTTTGTAGGTTTTGGTTAACTACGCAAGGTCTTCAAAGGAGGCGGAAGAAGTTTGCAAAGAGGTAATTGGCCAGCTTCTACGTGAAATTATCAAAAGACAATTTCATAAGTCCCTAAAGACGGTTAATAACATATAAACAACATTTGCAAATAGCTATATTCTGACAGCATTCTGCTGTTACCCCCCTTCATAGTTCACAATGTTCTGTCTTTTTCATACTTCCCCTCGTAGATTTTTAAGTAAAGACAATTTGTCTACATTGATTCTCTCACACTGTATTATAGTTTCCGTTTTGGCCTTCTATAAGCTGTCTTAGAAATCAAGAAACCAAATAACGAGGTTGTTTATTTTATTGAATGAATCAAAAGTGCAACAGAGGGAACTATTTTATATTTATTTATACATAGAAGCATGATAATGCACGCTATGGAAACAAATAATGAGACAACTTATGGGATTTTTAAAATCTCTCAAATTCCTAAACTTGCACCAACATTATAATCAGTCGAATGCTAGAATTAGCAGTTTCAGTTAGCAGAAGAACTTGTAGTAGTCTAGTAGAGTGTCATTTATAGAGGGATCCTACAATTCAGCGAGGGGATTAGTTACTGTGTCTGACGGTGGAAACCCTGAGCTACACCCAAAAATAGAGGGATCTTCCATTTTAACTATATTGTGTCTTGCAGATCGAGGCAAGTGGTGGCCAGGCTCTTACTTTTGGTGGAGATGTTTCAAAAGAGGCTGATGTGGAATCAATGATGAAAACTGTGAGCGAACAATCTTTAAACTCTGTAAATTTGTTTGCAAGTCGGTGTTCTAATTGTAGTTTATTGTACAGGCAGTCGATGCGTGGGGAACTGTGGATATATTGATCAATAATGCAGGTTATTGTAGACATCAACTTGCTGGCTTCATAGCATAAGAATGTCGAAACTTTTTTGGCTAAAACAGCTTCCTTGGTTTCAGGGATTACTAAGGATGGTTTGCTAATGAGGATGTCTAAATCTCAATGGCAGGATGTTATTGATCTGAATCTCACCGGTGTTTTTCTCTGTACACAGGTAAGCATTACATATGACTAACTACCTATTTCTATCGATACTTACATTTGGTTTTCTGGGTCTAAGCTTTGTACTTTTTGCAGGCAGCTGCCAAAATAATGATGAAGAAGAAAAAGGTAATCCTATTTAGAAGTGCCCATTTGCATAAAATTTGTGTCCTTGATTTAGTAAGCTGTAATCCAGTTTGGAATTTGGCGTTAAATTTGTGGGATATAATAATTAAATTAACTATAGCAGCTATTGGTGACACTGAGAAGAAATTCCTTTCTGTGGTCTTTCAGGGAAGAATAATCAATATAGCCTCGGTTGTTGGCCTTGTTGGCAATTTTGGGCAAGCTAACTATAGTGCTGCAAAAGCAGGTGTAATTGGACTGACTAAAACTGTGGCAAAGGAATACGCAAGTAGGAAGATTACCGTGGGTTTTCGATACTTTTCTGACTTCATTTTATTGAAACACACTAGTTCCTATGGAGTAATATGCGCATAACTAACTAAAACGTTTTTTATTTTTTATTTTTTTATTTTACAGGTGAATGCTATTGCTCCGGGGTTCATTGCATCTGATATGACCTCTAAGCTAGGGGGAGACATTGAGAAAAAGATTTTGGAACAAATCCCATTAGGCGAGATATCTGCCTCTCTCCTGCCACTGTTTATATAATACCTTCATCAGTTGAACCAAACATTCTTGAACACGAATGCATATAAGAGAGACTCTAAACACAACGTTGTTTATAATATATTTATGGCTAAAAATCCTTTTTTTTCTTCTCACTATTTCAGCAAGGTATGGCCAGCCGGAAGAAGTTGCTGGACTAGTAGAATTCTTGGCATTGAGTCCTGCGGCAAGCTATATGACAGGACAGGTTCTGTAACATTCTTCCTTTTTTAAGTTTGCTCTTATGAGAATGAGTTTTTTTGGGGGTGACGAGGGAAACCCGAATTGGGTAAACCCCACGCAAAGGACCACAATGAGGTAAATCAGCCTAGTTGTCTATAGTTGACCGACTCAAATTACGAAGCCCAATAGCCCAATAGGCCGCTCCTCCTGCTGGGAGTCGAACTTTGAACATTGTAGTTACTAAGTCAACATTCTGACTAACTTGGCTGGGTTGACTACAGAAATGTTTCCGGTGACAAAATGCACTCAACCCTTCAGACTGTTCTTTAATCCTTGTGACATTGGAAAATTTCCTCCTATATAATTGTTTGTCATCATTGTACAGGTTTTGACTATTGACGGAGGTATGGTAATGTAAGAGGGGTTGCAAGAATTCCATACTTGGGGTGCAAGCCTAGTTCTAGCTCAATTTCATTACCAAGAACTTCTTGTTGCTTTTGTAATGAGTTCATACTTGAGATTATGGTGGAATAATCGTTGCGTTATAGATGTAATCTTAATCAACATACACTTCATAAAAGCTGGTAACAAGAAAAATTTTAGAAGAATGTTCAATGTTTTTGTCACTGTAATTGTGGTTGGAATTTCAACATTTATAAGTTTGATGTAAACTAATGGATCTATTATATGCACTATGCTCCTTTTGTGTGGTTTTGTACTAGTAAGGTAAGAATTAAAATGATTAGTAGCTTGAATGGAAGATTAATCCATTACGTTTCTAGTACTATTCTATGAATTGACATTATTTGCTGTATTCATTTAGGGAAAGTTTTTAACTAGTACTATTCTATGAATTGACAATTACTTGTAACATTTTTAGTTACTTGAAAGATACTCTTGGTCATGAAATTATATATGAGAATCATGGATATACATGATTGAGTGTTTTATAGATCTTGATTGGGTAGGATCCAAAGAAGACGACCTAGGATCTATGACTAGATATTGTGTTTTCTTTAGAGGCAATTTAGTTTCATGGAAGAGCAAGGAGCAAAATATTGTTTCTCATTCTAGTGTAGAGTCAAAATATAGAGTTATGACATAGTCTATATGTGAAGTGATATGAATATACAATTTTTTAAACAAAGTAGGCTTTAAAAGCACACGTTGTTTATATATTCTCTCTTACAACTTTTACGCATTTGTATTCTAAATATTTCGTTTTCTTCCTCCACAATTTACTTTCTACCATTACACAACTGTTTTTCTTCCTTGAACCATTGAAGATGGACACCTTATGTTCAACTGCTTGGAGGGGATGGAAATTTTTCTTTCATTTATCATCTTTTCATTGTCAACCATGAGGTTATTGAGTTTCAGTTAAAACCCGCGATGTTTCTCTTGGCCTAAGGGAATTGAACGTCTGAAATTCCGTCAACGGGTTGCTCTTAAATTGTCGATAGCCTTCTTCATGACTGGTGAAATTTTACTTTCATTTATCATCTTTTCATTGTCAACCATGAGGTTATTGAGTTTCAGTTAAACCCCACGATGTTTCTCTTGGCCTAAGGGAATTGAACGTCTGAAATTCCCTCAACGGGTTGTTCTTAAATTGTCGATAGCTTTCTTCATGACTATTCCAATGACCAGGAGGGGTTATGGAGGTGCTAATCAAAGATGATGAGGGCAACCTGTTGGTTAAATGGAATAGCCCTTTAACCACCACAGCCCCGCCCTGCAAGTGGTTGTCAATGCGGGCTTTTCCAATACGGCCATTGATGTATGCTTTAGATGCTCCGAAAAGACATATTTTAAAGCGTGCATCTTCACGTTTAGCAGTGCCAAAACGGCCTGCAAATGATAAGAGTTGGGAGTACAATGGTTTACAAAATTAAACCCACAACTCCCTATCAATATTTTTTAATTTTCTTCTCTTGTTTGTTTTGCAATCTCTGATGATGACAGAGATATAAATCAAATATTTGTTAGTTGTACGCAAATGTAATGTTTCATCATTTATTGTAATTTTCGGAAATGGAATTGAATTTCAAAGACATTTACATTAACAGTTTATTTGATTTTTTTTTCTAAGCTTTCATTCATAGCCAAAATATATCATTTTCGATATGCTGACGCTAATATTTCTTGTACGAAAATACGTATTATTAAATAAATTACAATTACAAGCAAAAACAACAAAAACTTTACAGAGCATTTTGTAATAATTTTGGGACAACAAATAATAATAAATGTAATAACCAAAATAATTTGTCTAAAAACATAAATTACTTTTATGCATCAAATTCAATTACAACTTTGATGGCATCAAACAAATGTCGGTTTTTCATAAAACTCATATATCAGTTTTGCATGAATTTAACATCCAAGATCTAAGTTGAATACATGAACAACAAAACAAAGTATCCATTCTCTGATGATAAAAAAGTTATCAGAAAAGAGATTCAGAAAAGATATATGCAAAGTCGAACCAACGACCTCACCCATGCGCGCAAACCTTTAAGTACTTGCTCCAACCACTTTTCCAATTGTTCCAACTTAGCGACTTGGGTGTTTAGAAAAAAAAAAGTATGGAGTCGCGTTGAGGAAATGCGGAGGTAGCGGATGAAAAACGCAGTTGCCATTTGCGATCCGGACTCTGGGTGATAATATACGTTTGGGAAATGCGTTTCCCGTATTATACGAGAAACACATTTCCAAAATGCGTGTGGGTTTGACCAGTCGCCAGTGTTCGCGGGGGACTCCGGTGAGAGATCCGCATATGCGAAATGCGGATGTCGTATTATTTGAGACACGCATTTCGCAAATGCATGTCTCCCTTGACGTCAACAATCCCATTCGCGAATGGGAAATGCGTCTGGCGTATTAAATACACCAGATGCATTTCCATTCGCGAATGGCGTTGTTAGGTAAAAGAAGTAACTCGTGTTTGGGATCCCCAAACGCATTTCGCAAACGTAAATTTTCCATTTTTGTTCAATCCCTAAAAAAATCATATTTTTGTCTCCTAATTGTTTAAAATATTTATTTTAGTCAAAAACCCAAAAATAAATACCCTAGTAAAAGAAAAGTATTGGACAAGTGAGTCATCGGCAGTTACCTTTTACTCCGGTCTCCAGGAAGCTGTAAACTAACTAACGGCGGCATGATACCTTTGACCTTTTCCTTTCCGTATTTAATCTTTAAAAAGGAATTAAATGCTCTCCCTCTCGGTTCGGTTCCCTTCGATTAATCCCTTCCCGGTCTGACGTTTGACAAATCAAATCCCATATATATATATATATATATTTCTCTATCTCTCTCTCCTCCCCCTGAATTCTGGAAAAAATGCTCAAATTCAACTCATCTACTCGTCATCTTCACACTAAACCTAACCAATTTCGTCTTATTAAATCACATTTGACAAACCACAATTATGACTTCTTCGTCTACCCCACAATTACTTACTGTTTGGTTTCTTTTCTATTCTATTCAAAATCTTGGTTGGTTTTGAACCGTCAAACCAGAATACAAAGTCGTCAATCATTCATTCATCGCAGAGATGGAGAGATTCTAAAATTGTCAACTTTCGAGGGCTGAACTGAATTTTGATTCGAGTGTTGCGGTGATGGCTAGCAGCAGCAAAGAGGCGGCGCTCAGGCTGAGAGCCGCGGCCGAAGCTGCGATACAGTCGATTGGGTTGGGGTACGACATGGTAGACGACTTGAGGCTCAAGTACTGTAAGAGGAATTCTTCCATGGACAAGGACTCGCGGCTGATAGTCATCGACGATGATCAGGTGCGAGACATCGCTATCCCCGGGGGTATTCTCGTCCAAAATGTTCCCAAGTCCATTAACTGTGATAAAGGCGAGCGCATGCGGTTTAGCTCCGATGTTCTGCCCTTCCAACAGGTATTTTATAAAACTACTTCAATTATATTTATCTTTTTTGTTATGTATTTATTAATGCTTATATTTCTTTTATTATATCATGAAACAAATGTACGTTAAAGATATAGAAAATGAAATTTAATTTTCTTAGTAATCTCATTTTTCGTTCCAATTTGTTTTATATTTTGTCAATGACCTTTGTGGAATGTGGAGGGTGGAGATGTTTCTTGTTTTCAATTCTGACATGACTTTATTGTTGAGAATTAATGAATCTGAAACAAAATTAAGAAGAGTGTATCCAATGTTCCTGATGAGCTTCAAATTTTCATTTTCTTGTATGTGTCTACCTTTACCATTCGGTGTCATGTTGATTAGTGTTTGGCACATGAGAGATGTTATTAGTATTTCGTTTCACAAGAAATTCTTTGTAACATTTCTAAATGAAAATACTTTCTATTTTAAAGTTGCCTGATTGAAAGCCTCATTGTGACCAAAAAAACTTGTCTGAGGCCGTCTCACGGATGGGTCAACATAATTTGGGTCCTAGTTAGTATTTTGAGTTGGTCTTTGTTTAGTTTTTATGACCCAAATTATGTTGACCCGAACCGTCTCACGGATTAAGACCCGTGAGGTAGTCTCACACAAGTGTTACCCTTTACATGGCAATATCTTTGTACCTACCAGCACATGAATTTACCCCTGAAATTTGGTTTTCAGCTTTAATGCATCTTTGTCAAGCATAAACTGCATAAGCATAAGCTTCATTTAAAAATGTCTAGATTTATAAAATTTAAAAATAGGAGGTAAACTATCTTGACTTTTGTTTTATTGTTTCTTTTTGCTTATGAAATAATAGTAGGGTTTTCAATTTATATCTGTTCTTTCCATTCATTTATCTAGTTTCAATAAAATGTATATAAACAATGAATGCAATATTGAACTTATGCCATCTGAGATATTTTGGTTTTACTGATATTATTAATTGGTGTTTAAACTATCTTTTGCACTAACATCCATTTTTGGATACTTTTTAAACTCACTGATTGGTTGTTTATCCTAGATGTCAGAACAATTTAACCAGGAACTAGGCCTCTCTGGAAAGATTCCAACTGGCCATTTCAATGCTGCTTTTGAGTTCACTGGTTGCTGGCAGAAAGATGCTGCGTACACAAAAGCTCTTGCTTTTGATGGGGTCTTCATTTCCCTCTACAGCATTGCACTCGAGAAGTCTCAGGTGGCTTTATGTGATCATGTCAAACAAGCTGTTCCATCATCATGGGAACCTGCAGCTTTGGCAAAGTAAGAAAATGGTTTTCATTGGAATTTCTTTCTTTGAAACATGTATAATTGCTCTAATTTTAATGAGTGAAAAATGCTCAAGGTAACGTAAAAATTTGTGCCAGTTAGTTAATGCCTCATAATTTGTGGTTATATCTAAAAGCTATAGCACATTAAGCAAGCTCTTTATGCACAAGCACACATCTCTAGTGCTCCTGGACTCCTTACAATTGTTTTCTAGTGCATTCAGTATTATTTTAGATCAACTAAAACATTGTAATTTACTTTTAATACTTTATAGTTGTGATCAAGATTAATTTTTCTTGGTCAGAATGGCAGTTGACATCAAGAAATTAGTTTTGTTTCACATTACTCTAGAATGTCATTTTTCCATGTTTTTCCAGCTTTATTGAGAAATATGGTACCCATGTCATTGTTGGTGTGAAGATGGGGGGAAAGGATGTGATCTATTTGAAGCAGCAATATTCATCACCACTTCAGCCGGCTGATGTACAGAAAAGATTAAAGGATGTGGCAGACAAGAGATTCAGTGAGGCAACTGGACAGTCGAACTCCTATTCAGGAAAAGATTATAATGATCAAATGGTATATTATGAATGTTTTTCACAATATACACACGCACACACGCACATCATCTGCAATTCTTTTTATTGTTTCCAACTCCTTTCCTTTACTTTATCTGTTTATTGCAATAAAAATTTCCACCTTTTAAATAGCTCCCTTTATGCTATACTGCTGACATTTCTTGCTTCCATTTTATTATTCTAAATATGATGGACTCATTGATAGTTATTGATCTCGATGAACGTAGGAACCTCGATAATTCAATCACAACAAATTACAGTGTCCCTATACTAGAGTTTACATAGATCTCTCCTAATCTATAGGAGGTTAGTATTGACTGAATATAAACCACTAAATACAAACTATATAATATAAAACATAACATGACTAATAATCTCTTTAATAAAATTGGTTCCTTGGTACTTAGCAATCAATGGAACACTTAAATAGTATTCTTTCATTGTCTCATCTACTATGAAGGTAACTCATAAAGCTATTTACCATGTGCTTAATGAAGAATTGAAGATATCTGTATCATACACTTGTACATTTTGGAGTGTGCTGAGTGGCATTTTGGGTGAATAATATGACATCAGCTTACATAAAGCTATACTATGTATCTTTTAAAGTTGATATAACATTACTGATCTTGCTATAGTCTAACTTGGTTGCATAAACTAGGGTTGAAGCAGAGTCTCAGAGATGGAATGGATACTCTTTAAGAAAAATACATTTTTGAAGATATACTTGAATACACATAGTAAAAATTCATTTCTGAAACTATGTGAAGATATTTGGTGAAGTAAAATGTGAATTGCATAACATTATTAACTTAAAGGAGAAATAAAATTGTTAGCATAATAGTGAATCAACATAGCATTATTGTTGAATATTCATTGAATGTTTGACGAAATTCTTTTGTTTAATCCTTGCTGAACTGCAAATTTTGTGTGATGTGGTTCAAGTCTGCTAAATGTAATTGCCACTCGTATAATTAAATTCTTAATTAATTTTGAAATAAGGATTTCTATGTGAATAGGATGGTTAACCTTAGGGTATTTCTACATATGTTCCATGCTTTTGGATTAACAATTAATTAAACGCCATTTTCTATCTCAGGTCGAGAACAATGAACAGGGGTTGGCCTTCATGGATTCCAATTCATCAACTGTTCATTTTCACAAAGAGGTAGAAGGTTTGGAAACATGCAGTATACTGATGCAATCATATGAAATCTTTTTATCTGTTGATTAAGTGAGTAAGTGACACATTTGAGGAGATAAGAAGGAAAAAAAGGAAGTGAAGTTTTCAATAATTTACAAATGGATTGTGATTATTAGATATTAAGGTCAAATCTTTATGGTAAACTAGTGACTATTAGTATGCATTGTTAGGCATTGTTGATGCAGGTTATTATCTAGCCCAACACTGACTCTGCTTTTTAAACTCTGTGCAGTATGTTTGGTATCGTGTTGGTTCTGTTGATCTATAGTCTCTTAAGTATTCTGTAAATTGCAGGACATTACTTTCCTTTGGAGGAGGAGAGGTGGAAATGGGAGTAGGACTACACCTCATATAAAATGGTGCAAAACTGTACCGCTTGAGCCTGATGTGATTTCGATGTCCTTCATTCCAATATCATCATTGTTGAATGGAATTGATGGCAGTGGATTTTTGAGTCATGCTATTAACTTATATCTACGTTGTAAGCATTACATCTTACTTCCTAAATAACATGTTTTTCCTATTTCTGTACTTATTTTCAAGGGTATACCAAAAAATAAAAAAGGTGTGAATTGTTGCAGAAAGATTATTACTATTTGTGTGACCTTAATTATTACGGAGTACCTTTTAAGTAGTTCATGTTTTCCTAATTCTGTAGTTCAACTTATTGTCAAGGGAAAATAAAAAATAATTGTGAATTGTTTCAGACAGAATAGTATTATTTCTGTCACCTAAATATGTTTCCTTTTTGGGTTGGACATGTAGATAAACCACCCATTGAAGAGCTTTATCAATTTTTGGAGTTTCAACTCCCAAGGCAATGGGCTCCAGTATTTGGTGAACTTCCCCTTGGTCCAGACCGGAAGCAGCATAGTGGTGCATCTTTGCAGTTCAGTTTAATGGGTCCTAAACTCTATGTTAATACAAATCCGGTAACGCTTTAACTGGAATGTTGGACTTCATTTATTTCTACTCATTGCCAATTAGGTTACCAAGTTGATTTTCTAGCAGATGCATGATATAATCTCTCCGGACTGCAAAACTTATATAAGGTCTATCTTATATCTCAACCAATTATAGGTTTCTGTGAGATCTTGACATGCAAGGAAGTGGTGAAAAAATAAATAATCAATAACCAGTTAACTAGTTAAACAACAAAGGCCAAAGGGACATTAACATATCTAGAAAAGGAATGTAGCCACAGATCCAAAATATGTTTTTAATCATCATGAATAGCATCATCAGCACCTATCAATAAATATATTAGTGGCATTATCAGTTCCACTTTATTGTGTAATGTTTTAGTATCCTTATAAGCATTGAGCTTTATGACACAATGTGTCTCATAATGTGATTAACAGTAGCAAGGCCACTGATTTTCTTTAACTGCCAAAATTTCCAAGCCATACATGTATTTGAGCCCTAACTGGGGAGCATTTTCTTCTAGTGTCTTCTTTCAATAAGCAGTGGTTGATTATGTTTCAATAGTTGACTGTTTAATGTGGGCCTTTTGCAAAATTTTTGATAGGTTGATGTTGGTGATAAACCAGTGACTGGGCTTCGACTGTATTTGGAGGGGAAAAGAAGCAATTGCTTAGCAATTCACTTGCAGCACCTTTCTTCCTTACCCAAGAGCTTTCAGCTTCAAGATGAATTGCATGGTGATTCCAGCAATTCGTATGATCGCAGATATTATGAGAAAGTTCAGTGGAAGAGCTTCTCCCATGTGTGCACTGCCCCTGTTGAATCTGAGGACGACTACTCCATAGCTACTGGTGCCCATTTTGAAGTTAGTGAATCTGGCATGAAGAATGTTCTGTTTTTACGCCTCCATTTTTCCAAAGTCATTGGTGCCACCATCGTGAAGAAACCTGAGTGGGATGGTTCCCCCGCTCTCTCTCAAAAGTCTGGAATTATCTCAACAATCAGCTCACGCTTTTCCTCAGCTGAGAAACCTCCTCCGAGGCCATCAGATGTTCACATAAACTCTGCACTGTATCCAGAAGGCCCTCCAGCACCTGCTCAAACACGCAAGCTTTTGAGGTTTGTTGACACCACAGAGATGACAAGAGGACCGCAGGACCAACCTGGCTACTGGGTGGTTTCTGGGGCAAGACTTGTAGTCGACAAAGGTAAGGTCTCTGTCCGCGTTAAGTATTCCCTCTTAGCTGTGATACCGACAGACGAAGAGGCCTCATTCCAAGAGTAGCTTGGCATAAACAGCCCAATGACTACCCCTAAATTTGGTCACAGTAACAAAGAGGATTTATATTTGTTGGTGATGCATTTTTATGTGAGTGCTTTTTTTAGTTTGCAACTTCTGAATGATCTTCTGTTTGGGAGCTATGATGTTGTAGTGCTAAGTAGGATTTTCTCAACTAGATTATGTTTCTTGTATATAGACCCTCCTCAAAGATAACTTTTTTCTTTATTATTTATTTATTTATTTATTTAACCAAGAATAGTAGAACTGTTGAATGGGATTGCTTTGAGCTTCTTTTTTTCTTTATATATATATATATATATATATATATATATATATATATATATATATATATAAATAATAAATACTCCCTCTGTCTCATTTTATATTTACTATTCATTGGTCAAATGAACTATTTCTTCTTTGTTTATTTTCTCTAATATTTTCACTTATTTTTATATTTGATTTTTTGTGTTTAATAGTACTTTTAATGTAGTTTCTAAATATATAAATTTTGCATACTAATATTAAATTTAATATTATGAAAAATTAAATTAAAAATAATTTCAGTCAAGCCTCGTTAATCGAACCAGGTACATAAAATGGGACGGAGGGAGTATATATTAAAAATTATTTATCATAAAACTCTTATTTAAATTGTGTATCTAAATTGATGCTTAGTCAGTTATAATCTGTGCTTATTGAAAATTGCCTATAATAAACACCCCTGAAACCAAAAATAAATTGACAGGAAAAAAAAATCAAATGTCTCCCCACTGAAATTATTATCAGAATCTCTATTTATTAAGAGCATGCTTAATGGTAGTTTTTATGGACATTTTTTTTTGGAAGAAAGAGAGGGGAGTGACAAACAGGAGAGAAGATAAAAAAGGTCTTGAGGTAAGAATCAAATTTTTTGGTGTATTCTTATTGGCACATGTTTTTTAGAGGATTATGTCATGCCATGTAGGAAAGAAAGTAAGAAAAAAAAAGCAGCAGACAAGAAGTTCAGAAAAAGAGAACCAAATAAAAATATATAAAAGCTTCAATTTACGCGCCTAGCAGAGCGTGGATTCCACGCACCAGCTAGGCGCGCGGTAGGTGCGCGAAACCCGCACTTGCGTGTGTAATGCAATATATTCTTGTCAGTTGTGGGGGCCACAATAAACCCATGTTTGCAGGAGTTCAAAATCAAATAAAAATCACCTCCCACGCTATATAGAAGCTCATTTATGATTTTTTGATATGACATTATCCTCTAAAAAACTACTAGTGGTAATGCTTTAAAGAGCAACATACAAGCTGATCAGTAGGCGCATTGGCAGGGTTGTCGAAGCCCTACAAAATTAATACTGGCTCACTCCACTAATTTTTTTGTAGTAGTGGCAAGACCAGGTCGAATCCCAAGAGAATTAATGAGGATCGTTTCTTAAATTAAAAGAACTTACTTGGGTGTATTCAATCATGACTTTTGTAGATTATTAAAAACTTTTAAAATAATAGATTTTAATAAACTTTTATTGACTTTCTTAGAGTCGTTCAAAACTTTTTAAAATTTTGTAAGACTCTATAAAAGTCTGTATAAAAAACTTGCATAAACTTTTATCAACTTTTTTATTTTACAAAGTCTACAAAAGTCATTAAAATTCTAAATTGAATACATCCTTACAAACTTTCATAAGCAATTCATAACAATATTAAACACTAAAAATTTGTAGTCATAGAATTGTTCAAATAAAATATCTAAAAATATAATTACTTTTTCTTGAGAAATTAATATTTAAAAAAATATATAATTACTGTTTGCATAAAAAAAATTTATATATATATATATATATATATATATATATATATATATATATATTATATTTGATATACTGCTAGGTATCAAGCAAAGAACTATTATTTGCAATAACAATATGGGACTGCTATCAACAACAAGGTGCTTCTCTTTGTAGCCTCAAATTGCTATTGCGAACAATAGTTCACTATTCGTAACAGCATGTTGTTGAAAAGAAAAAAGAAAAAATATATTACGAATAAACATATGAATATTATGAAACATATAGTAAAAGTTGACGGTGATAGATAAAAAAATTTACCCTGTTCATGTATTTAGGAGAAAAAGTTTAGAAGTTGGGGATAAAAAGTTCATAGAAAAAAATCAAAATATACAAGCAACAATGAAATAAAAATAATATTATTTTGAATTTTTAGAGGAAGATTGTAAAGTTTAGGAGAGAGAAAAAAATTGGTAGAGTTTAGGTATGTAGAAAATATAGGATAATGAAGAAAAAAATAATTTATTGAATTTAGGTATAAGGTTTATAAAGTTTAAAATTTTAAATAAGGAGAAAAAAATAGAGTTTAAATAGAGGGAGAGAGAAAAAAAAAAACCTTCAGTGTTGGTAGAAAGAAAATTTTGAAATCTTGGGGTTGGGGGTTGGATTTCAACTATTTATATTTGAGAAGGAAAAGTATATAAAAGTCTACAGAAGTTCTAAAATTAAAAAGTCTTTACAAGTTCATAACTTTTTGAATACCACATGACTTTNTATATATATATATATATATATATATATATATATATATATATATATTATATTTGATATACTGCTAGGTATCAAGCAAAGAACTATTATTTGCAATAACAATATGGGACTGCTATCAACAACAAGGTGCTTCTCTTTGTAGCCTCAAATTGCTATTGCGAACAATAGTTCACTATTCGTAACAGCATGTTGTTGAAAAGAAAAAAGAAAAAATATATTACGAATAAACATATGAATATTATGAAACATATAGTAAAAGTTGACGGTGATAGATAAAAAAATTTACCCTGTTCATGTATTTAGGAGAAAAAGTTTAGAAGTTGGGGATAAAAAGTTCATAGAAAAAAATCAAAATATACAAGCAACAATGAAATAAAAATAATATTATTTTGAATTTTTAGAGGAAGATTGTAAAGTTTAGGAGAGAGAAAAAAATTGGTAGAGTTTAGGTATGTAGAAAATATAGGATAATGAAGAAAAAATAATTTATTGAATTTAGGTATAAGGTTTATAAAGTTTAAAATTTTAAATAAGGAGAAAAAAATAGAGTTTAAATAGAGGGAGAGAGAAAAAAAAAAACCTTCAGTGTTGGTAGAAAGAAAATTTTGAAATCTTGGGGTTGGGGGTTGGATTTCAACTATTTATATTTGAGAAGGAAAAGTATATAAAAGTCTACAGAAGTTCTAAAATTAAAAAGTCTTTACAAGTTCATAACTTTTTGAATACCACATGACTTTTAAAAACTCTTTAAAAATCTTGATTGAATACCTCATGACTTTTAAATACTCTCTAAAAGTTTGAATTGAATACTTCCAAACTTTTAAAGTTCATAAAAGTCTTTAAAATTCTATGAAAGTCATGATTGAATACACCCCCTTTAGAGTGGGAGAAATAATTTGAAATAAGTAAATAAAGTAAACTATAATCGTAAACAAGTTCAGGTATGATGATATTTGATTCAAGGAAAAAGAAATATTAAAGATGTGACTTAGATCATTGGCTCTTACAAATAAATTGTTAATTCAAGTACTTAGCCAAAGACTAATCAAGATAGCCATAACTAGCCTTTGATCTCCCTGAATTAATTGGTTCAAACTAAGCATTCAAACCAACAATTGTTATTGAATAAACTGGGGACGATAGCGTTCCATATTCACTCAATAACATCATTACACTTAAATGAAAAGTAACTAAGCCTGAATCACAGATTGAGATAGCTACAACCTGCAACTTAGTCTTCCTGTTCTTTATGTACTAATCACAGTAATATAATTAATACAGGCTACAGAGTCTAATCGTTTATAACAATTACGGATCATAAACTCATAGATAGCAATAGGAAAACAATAATAATAAACTAAGTTGTCAATTTAATTCATTATCAGTCTTCCTGGAAAATTAACTTTAAAAGAACAGGAAGTACATGAATTCAACAAATTAATTGAAATCGAACCTCCCTAAATTCATAACTGAAATTTCAATTCCTTGAATCAAAATAAATAAAATCTAGCCAGGCATGGAGAAAAACTATTCTAAAGTTCTAAGAATATGAAAGGAACAATCTGTTAAAATACATTAGAATAGCTCTCCTTTTATAGGGTTCTGAACCAACAATTTTCCCTAAAATATTGCTCTTACCAAATCAAAGGCTGATTTCTCTCACAATTTCAACCTCAAATTCAAAAGCTGGTTCAATTTCTATCACAAATCTTCTGCCGAACCAATCCAAGTCGCCGTCCGAAGCTCTGTGCGCCGTTTCGTTTCGATGTTGATCGTAATTCGTAACCCATTTTTGCGCTCCACCTTTTTGCTTCGTTGACTGGTGTAGGTAAACAAAACTAAAAGAATATAAAATAAAGTTCTAAATAAATGCCAGCAAACCAAATGAAATAAAACAAAGCAAAGTGTAATCTTAGGGATTCTAAAAGGTGGGACCACTCTTTTTTGAAAACCAAAAGTGGTGCTTATATTAAAAAAGCTCAGAAATAGAGTCTGGGGGATTAATTTCCTAATACAAAGCTGAAGACTGCGAGAGAGCTAACGTAGCAAGCACGTGAGCCCCTCTATTTGCAGTTCTAGGAATCAAACTTACTGAACAATGAATAAAAGATGACATAATGGCCCTAGAGGCATCAATAGAAAAACCAACATATGAAAGCAAGTTCACAGTAGCCGTAGTTAACAAATTCTTGAGCGTGGAACAGTCTGTATGGATATGCACCGAAGTTAATCCACGATCCTTAAGCCATGATAACGCTTCTTTGCATGCTAGCGATTCAGCCATGAGAGGAGAAAAACACGGCGGCAGTCGCCCATTGAATGCTGCGATAAAGGTGCCGTCCTGTGATAGTAAAATGGCCCCCAGTGCTGCCGCGTTGGAGTGATGATGATAGGCTGCATCTACGAAGCAGTACGCAGCAGCAGCATTGTCGCCTGAAGCGGGAGCAGTTTGCGGCGTCTGCTGATGAGCTGAATCCGTGTGTACCTGCCGCTATGCCGTGACAGCCGCCTGAGCCGCACGCCAGACATCTCTCGGTCGAGGGAGAGAGGCCTCCCACACCGCTCTGTTGCGTGCCCTCCAAAGATGGTATAAAACCGCTACAACAGTCACAACATCCTCCTTTGTGAGCATGGATAAAACATTTGCAAACCACACACCAAACTCTCCCCCCCCCCCCCCCCACACACTAGGAACATGCAAGTTAGATTCATTCCAAACCAATGATGAAAAATCACACAAGAGAAGTGAATGCATTATATTTTCATTTAGGACTCCACACATTGGGCATGTTGGACTAATCTCCACTCTCTTTATAATCAAATTCGTAGTAGTTGGGAGAACATTAGAAAGGGCTCTCCATATAAAAATTCTCCATTTCGCCGGGCATTTTATTTTCCAAAGATGTAGCCATTTATCATAAATGACCGTGTTATGCTGAAATTCTCCCACAACTCGCTTGTAACCTTCCTTGACAGTGTAGATACCCTTTAGGTCTCCAGGCCAGAACCATGAATCTTCATAAAGAGGAGCTACTGGCACCTTTAATATACGAGTGACGTCATTAGGCTGGAATATATCATGGATGATCGAGTGGTCCCATGTTCCTGTAGTCGGGTCCAACAACCCTGAGACCAGCGAGCCATCTAACCCATGTGGCATAATAGTCTGTACCATTGGATCAGGTTCATCAGGTAACCATGGATGACCCCAGATTAGGGTTGAATTTCCATTCCCTACTCTCCTTCTAACTCCACTGCAGATTAACTCATGGGAGGCCATAATACTCATAGGTGGGACCACTCTAATTCATTTATTAATACTAAGTTAATAAAGCTTATTTATCCTTTTATTTATTAACTAAGTTTTTATAATCCTAATATAATAAAATATACTAAATATAATTAAATATAAAATATAAATAATAAAATTAACCTATAAAATCTTATTTAAATATGGTATAAAATATGCTTATCACGCATATATATCTTTGTGGGGAGGAATTTCGGGAGAACCCGGCTTCAATTCCCGCAAGTGACGATTCGCCCTGGGCCAGCTCCCGTGCCTCTCGGAGCGAACGTGGGTGGACCCCGGACCGTTAAACGGACGGAGAGAAAGACCCTGTACATTTACCAAAAAAAAAAAGTAGGCACGGGAGATGACACGTCATTTGCTCCCATGTAAGTGGTTTATTTGTTTCTACTTATTTTAGTTGCAATTTAGCTATTTACAATTTCGTTATGTTTTATTAAAATATATAAGCATCGAGACTATTTCTTTGATTTTTATTAATTTAACATTTTTTTCTCTCATTATTATATGACTACTTTAACCAATTAACGAACTCTAATTTAAAAATATGCATTGGGCATTGGTTTAATCGCGCAACGCGCGTGTGATAACTAGTTGAGAAATAAAAAAAAAAATGCATTAATAGCCGTATTTTCTAAATTGAGGGTAGGAACAATTAGTTTAGTCATCCGTAATATTTTGTCTATCAATACTTTTTTTTTTTTTACTACATTCTAGTGTAAAACTCAAACTTGAAATATTAATTTAAAAAATCAGGGATAATGGCCAAATAAACCCTCAGGGCTGAAACTGAATTAAAATGTGCTATTAAGCCTTTGAACTTAAAAAAATTTTGATTAGATTCTTGGACTCGGAAAATCAAGCAATTTGTCCCCTTTTTACCTTTTTTTTTTCACGTTATTTATAAGTTAATGTCATTTCACATTTTTATATGTTTGTTTCTGTTTTTGTTTCTCATTTTCATTATTAAAAATATTTTAACATCATAAATAATCTTTTACCTTTTTTGTCGCTATTTCCGCCGTCGGCCTACATTTTTATATGTTTGTTTCTGTTTTTGTTTCTCGTTTTCATTATTAAAAATATTTTAACATCATAGAAGAAGGTAGCAACAACCTTCTCCCAGACTTGGAAGAAGGCCGTTGGCCTTATTCCAGATCTTGAAGAAGGCCGCAACACCTTCTTCCAAATCTGGAAGGTTGTGACCTTCTTCTCAGGGGAATCGTGAAGGCAATGAAAGTTGGCGGTGATGACAAATGGCAACAGTCTGTGGTGAAGATAATTGGTAGACAGTTGACAGTGACGGATAGATGGTGAATAGTCAATGGACGACCAACAAAATTTAGAAAAAGATTTTTTTTGTTTTTAATTTATTATTACTTTGTTACTAATTAAAAATAAAATGTAATATAATATACAGAGTATCATTTTCAAAAATATTTAGAAGCCACATAACCTATATTTGTTTGAGTTCTTTGACAAGGCAGACGTTAGGCAGGTTCTAGATGCTCGGCCATGAGCATTTGAGAATAGTTTTATGGTTTTCAAGTTATTGGAGGCTAGGGAGGTGCTAGTACAGGTTGTCTTGGGACATGCTGAATTTTTGGCTTCAGGTTTATGATATACCCCTTGGGTATATAGGGGAACCGGTGCTAGAACAAATAGGCAATTTCTTTGGGTCTTTCGTTGAGATTGATAAGTCGAACGGAGAAGGGCTTTGTAAAAGCTTTTATCGGATTAGGGAAGGGATGGATGTAACCAAACCCCTAAAAAGGCGTATGAAACTGTTCTTGAGAAATGGGACGTGGACATGGGTGAACTTCAAGTATGAATTTACAAAACTTCTGCTTCTTCTGTGGGATTTTGGGCCCTACTGGTGGCTTCTATTTAGGGGTTAGGAGGGCAGTAGTGAAACAGGAGGATTACTGTAACACACCCATTTTCGTAACCAATTTCACCTTAAATTTTTCTTTCTTAATTGAAATTTTACTAATACAATAGCGAAAGCATTTACATTTAACCAAAAGAAAATGGGTGTTACCACCACGCTTAGGTATTTCTCCTATATCTAAACGCTAAGGCTAAAAATTACAACATGCAATATTCTCCAATTTCCAACTTAATACAAGATTAAATAATATACAACCAATAATTCTTCAAATATCAAATCTTCACAAATGTCTATTTCTTAAATAGACTAATCCAAGTCCTCATCTCGAATCCGTATTCATGTTCACCTGTAAAAATCATTTCACATAAAAATGGGGTGTATCTCAAAATTAGCATAAGCTAAGTAAGTTCTATTTCACCCCGTAAAATATAGGCTTGGGTTTTATGTTTTCAAAACTCATATTCTTTTCCAAAATCGTATATCTATAATTTATTTTATAATCTTACATAATAATATATTTTTTTTCCAAAATACATGTGGAGATATCATTTTCTTAAAAAAAATAACATATTTGTCAATGAGGATTAAATAGCGAATTGAGAGTCTTTAAGTTCTCAACATAACTACCAAGAGGCATCATAAGCCAAGTCAAAAATCAATAGGCACTACAGGCCAAATTCAAATTTCATAAATCATAATCCAATATGTGGGATCTCAGTCCACACCGATACCAATCAATCAATTTTTTCATAATGACCACAATTCCAATGGTAAGTTGTGAGATTTCCGGCTCACACCGACACAAAATATTATTATCCTCCAAGACTAAATATGTATATATAATTTTCAAAATATTTCATTTCTCCAAAAATAGATTTTCTCCAAATATTTTTTCATATAATATTTTTCTCCACATATAATTTCACAAAATATTTGTATTCCATAATATAATGGCAATACTACTTTCACCATACGGATATATACATAACACCAAAATTTTCAAGCCACACATTTACACAACACACGGGTTTGACCCGTCAAAATATATTATCGATAATTCGAGAATTAACACACATAATATTCAATGTACTTGTGATCACATGGACATCATAATGCACTTAATTTGTAAAATACATAATTTTGATATGTATATAAACACTCAGAAATACATCATATTGATAGAACTAAATCGTCCTGTATCAGTTGTGTGTATAACGATAGATGCATGGTATAAAAATTGATCCCAGAATTTAACCCAAAATCGCCCTTTTATTCATTGCTCTAGAATAGTTTAGAGAGAAGAGAGAACATTGTATCTTGGGAGCTTTAGAGAGAAGAAGAGAAGGGAGAAAAAAAGCCCTTAACTTGAAGGGCTAGGGCCCTTTATATAGGCACCTAGATCCGTACCCGATACCGTATAAATGTCTAAAATACGTATAGCAGTAATCCCAGGGTATATTCCATATCAAGTAGCCCCCCCAGTCCGTGCCCTGACGTCGAGCGAATAGGGAGGGTTCGGGCTGGAAAACTTGACTGCATAGTCCGTAACTTACGCTGGTTGCCTCGTTAAAAACCTTGTGCTAAGAAAAACCCAATTGGAAAAAATCCTAGCCAAGGAAAAAAGAGCACAACCTTAAAGCGCTAAAGAGGAAGAGTTCGAGCTGGAAAAATTGACCATATAGTCTGTGACTTACGCCGGTTGCCTCGTTAAAAACCTTAGGTTAAGAAAAAACCCAGTGGAAAAAAATCTTAGCTATGGAAAAAAGAGCACAACCTTAAGCATAGTCTTTTGGACTATAAGGGTCGTCCGAACCTTACCGATCGATGGATCGGATTTGCGTTACGATTGAGTGGTCGAATTTTACCGATTTGGGGAACGGGTTTCACCAATCAGGAGGTTGGATTTAGTCACGGTTCAAGGACCTCTATTGATCTTACCGATCATTGGTGGGAACACTTTTCCCATAGCCCTTTGTAGACATAGAAAATTTAAACCTGGAAAATGGACCGACAAAATTATGAATAAACTTAATTTTGAGGTTGATTATTGGACCGATTTAATTAAGTTGGTTGTGGCAATTAAATTAATTTGATTTGATTGGTCCAATTAGATTTGATCTTGGATTATTAAATTAATTAATTGATCCAAACCCAATTTATATTTGACTTTTAATTATAATTATTATTATAATTTAAATATAGTTTTATTATATTTGAATTTGATAATTATAATTTAATTTGAATTTGAATTAAATGATAGAATTTTGAACTTAGACTTGATTTTGGCAAGGTTCATTTCCTTAGATAATTAATTAATTTAATTAATTAATTATTTAGGGAGTTTGTTGAGGAATAGTGGTTACTCCTTCCACTATAAATAGAGCCCTCATTTCACATTCCAAAACACACCTGAAGAATTGAAGAACCTAGAGAAGCTCTGGATTGAAGAAATCAAGTCAAGCTAGAGAAGATTAAAGATCAAATATCCAAGAAATCAAGCTAAGTGAATTGATGATCAAGCAAGCTAAAGTTGACTGAAGATCAACTATTCAAGTGCTAAAGCTAAATCAAGTGGACTGAAGATCAAGCCAATTTGAGTCCGGAAGCCCTTCAACGAAGATCAAGCAACGAAACCCTTCTTTGAAGCACAAAGCCGCATTCCAGAGGCCCTTCAGTCAAAATTTCAAATCAAGTAAAGCAAGTGAAGAATCAGAGGATTTTCTTGATAGAGATCTTGTACCCGCGCATTTGAAATTCAAATATATTTCTTTGTTCACTTTTTCTTGTTCACAGATTTTGGCACGCCTAGTGGGACATCTCTACCTCTCATCTCTTCACAAGTATCCAAATGGCATCAAGAAATCCATTCTCCAAAAAGACTTACGCTCAAGCTACCGGCTCTAAGCCATCTTCTATGGCCGGCTCTGACAGGCGCGAGGTGCAAGGTGCCCTGACTCGGAGTCGAGTGAGGGACCTAGGGGTGGAGTTGGTCGAGACCCAAAACATTGCTCGCAACGTCGTCCGAAGGCTTGGAGGCGCCTCCACCAGCTCAAAGAAAGCTACATATGATAGGAGTTCATCCTCAACAACAGAGACCGTTGGTGGCAAGAGTCCTACTCCCTCAAATGAAGCTACTCGAAGCGAAAGTCCTTCCCCTATTCCCTCAAAAGGAATTACTAGCAGTGGAAGCTCATCTCCTATATGGAAACCATCATCGGAAGGGACTCATGTCTACACCGTCATGCCTGCTATAACAACGAACGCAGCTTCAACAGAGGAGCAACTAGCAAATATCACCAAAACTCTCGAGGCAATGAGTGTGTTTCTTCACAGTCAAGAAAGGAAGCTCAATGATCTCAGTGAAAAGGTTGAAAGCGGCAGAAATGGAGAAACAAGTCGAGCTTCTGGGAAACAGCCCCAAACTCAAGAAGATGAAGTTGATGAAGAATCACCAATGCATGACTGTAGGCCCAATGATGTAGGGATAGAAGAAAATGTATCTCGCCCACTTGCTGAAAAGAGCGTTCCGATCTCTAGGGGCATGATACCCGTTGAGCAACTGAATGACAACATCATGGATGCCATCAAAGGAAAGCTTGAGGTGGGACAACGTTCTTACACATATACCAAGCCTTACATAGGGATGACCACGGTTCGGTTCGAACCGGTACTGTAGAAACCGGAACCGGAACCGGAACTACGGTTCCGGTGAATCTGGAACCGGAACCGCTGGTTCTAGAACTGTAAAAAAATAAAATAAAAAATTTTAAAATATATAGGCCACACCAGGCCACGCCTGGTGTGGCCTACTGGGCTACTGCCAGTCGGCAGTAGCCAGTACAAATACTCAAGTGAGTCTTTCAAAGACTCACTTGAGTTTTGTCTTTCACTCTTTTTTTTTTTTTTTTTTTTTTTTTTTTTTTTTTTTTTTTTTTTTTTTTGCAGGTGTTTGGCTTCCTTTAATGCTTTAGTAACGTGCAAATTTTGAAGTGCCAGAGAATCTCTGGCACTTCATTAAAATTATTGGCTCCCTTTGTAGCTTTGGAGGTATATCTGCACAAAGGGAGCCAAAAACTTCCGAAAATTTAGGCTTTGAATCCAAAAATTTCGGAAATGTTTTAAAAATATAATCGTTGTATTTGTAAGAACGGATTTTTTTTGTTAGAATGTAAGAATGGATTTTTTTTGTGTACTCTTCAATCTTCATCACTTCATCAGGCATTCAAGGCTTCAACTCCTTCAAGTGAGACTTCAACTCCTTCAAGACTTCAACTGATAAGTCTTCTATCTTCTATAAATTAGTGACTTCAAAAATATTTTTTTACACAACTTTCAATATTTAACTCTCTCACTCTCTCAATACTCTGATTACTCTCTTACCTACAAGTCTACAACTACAATTTTTTTTACGCAACTTTCATTCTTTCAATATCTTACTCTCCAACTCTCTCACCCTCTCAATACTTTGATTACTCTCTTGTCTACAATTTTCTCTACATTTTTTATATCTCTACACTCTACATATTTAAGTTTTTATACTTTCAAGTGCTAAATGGATAGTTCGAGTAGAGCATCCTTTTCCTACGAAGGCCAAGCTAGTGGTAGTCGTGGAAATCGTGGCAAATCTCCTGTTGTAGAACCTCCACGGCATTCGGTTCATGGATTTCCAAGTGAAGCGCCTTTTTTTGAACCTCCCCGGCATTCGGTTCATGGATTTCCAAGTGAAGCGCCTTTTTTTGAACCTCCCCGGCATTCGGTTCATGGATTTCTGAGCGAACATGAATACCACCAATTTTTACAACAACAGTCATACTACCAAGACATGAATCCAAACCCTCAAATGACCATAAATAACCTCAACATGCCTCTTTTGGTTCCCAACCCTTTCATTCTTCTTTTGATTCTAACACTGCTACTTTTTCGCAGGGCCAAGACGAGGACGAGGACGAGGAACCCGAAGAAATTCAACCTTCTGCTGCTAAACAAAAATTCGATCTTTTCAGAGTACACATGAAAAAAGTTGAACACCCTGATGGAAGAATTACAGTTAAATGTAATTATTGTGACAAGGAGTACCAATGGTCCAAAGTTAAATGTAATTATTGTGACAAGGAGTACCAATGGTCCAAATCCGGTGGTAATTATTGTGACAAGGAGTACCAATGGTCCAAATCCGGTGGCTACGGGACGTATCGGAAGCATATAACTTCAAAACATCCGGATAAAGAGGTAAATACACAAACACAGCAACAAATTGGGAGGTATACAACTAAATCTAGTGCCTTATTTCGTTACTCAGATGAGCAAACTAGACGCAAGTTTGCTGAAATGATTGCTATTGACGGTTTATCGTTTAGTTTTGGACATAAAGTTGGCTTTAAAGAATTTTGCAGGGGTGCATTAAATCTACAAATGTGTGATTTACCGCGTACAACGGCTACGCGTCATCTTTATAAATTATATAAAGATGAAAAAAAGAGATTGATTTCTTACTTGGAAACACATAATGGGCGTGTTACTATATGTGCTGACATTTGGAGCGACCATTGGAGAGAAGATTCATATTTGGGCGTTACTTGTCATTGGGTAGATCAAGAATGGCGGTTGCAAAAAAGAATCCTTGCCTTCCGGTGTTTTGATGAACAACATAGTGCACATAATATTTACAGTAAGTTACAAAGTATATTTGATGAATATAAAATTACTAACAAAATTTTTGCAATTGGTTTTGATAATGCATCCAACAATACTGCTGCAATCCCTGCGCTTAAGGAATTATGTCTACCGTATTTTGGAGGTAAATTTTTTCACCAAAGGTGTGTTTGTCATGTTTTAAATCTATGTGTTCAAGCTGGTTTAGTTTCTCTTAGTAGTAGTATTAAACCTATTAGAGATGCTGTTGTTTATTTGTGGAAGCATCCCAATGCGCAAAAAGAGTTTAGTCGGTTTTGCAAAAGAAACAATATGCCTCCAAAAAAATTTCCTCGAGATGTTCCAACTCGTTGGAATTCTACCTATACTTTGCTTAGTAGTACTATATATTATAAAGATTTGTTATGTTCTTTTTTTGCAAACAACAGTGATATTCATTTGTTTATGTAACATTGGGATGCTTGCACAAAGATTTGTGAGTTATTAAAAGAGTTTAATGATGCCACTTTGGCTTTGTCCGGTGTGTATTATCCTACTACACACTTATTTTTAATTTATGCTGTAAATATTGTTGGTAAGCTTTTTGAATATCGTGATGATGATATTTTGAGTGATGCTATTGCATGCATTAGATCAAAGTTTTTAGATTATTATTGAAATATTTCTATTATTTATTTAATTGCAATGTGTTTTGATCCTTGTTGTAAATTATATGGTTTAAGTACTTTTTTACAAACTTATTATGAATGTTTAGAATTAGATGATCCTGATGATCCGAACTATGTTAATATTAATGCTATACATAATGAAATAACGAGTTTATTTCATAGTTTGTGTGAAGAATATTTACAGGCTTATGGTCTGTCGTTGAATATTAGTACGTCTTCTCGAAGTACTTCACAAAGCTCACAATCATCTCTATGAAGTAGAGGCTTTAACCTGTTAGCTAGAGCAGGTAAAAGTCGTCGGACTAGTGGGAGCGGGACTAGTTCATCATCTCCAGCATTATCCGAGGCGGAGATATATTTAAATACTGAGTTTGTATTTTTAGATAATGATAATAATCTTGATGTTTTGCAGTGGTGGAAAGACCACGAAATTTTTTTTCCTATTTTATCTATTATTGCAAAACAAATTTTTGGAACTCTTGCTTCTACAGTAGCAGTTGAACAGGAGTTTAGTGCAGGTGGAAACATGTTGGACGAGACTCTTTCAAGAATGACGCCACAGTCAATTGAAATTCAAGTTTGCACATCCGATTGGGGATTGACAAAAATTAGAGAAGAGAATGATAAGTTAGGCATCATCAACGATTTCTTTTTCAATGATGCAACCACTACTGCAACCGAAGGGGAACAAACCGACTCCTAAAGTCCTAATTCCTAAAAAAAGGTAAAAGAACTACGTAGGCTTTGATTCTTATTGAACTTTCAATAAGATACGTAGGCAACTTAATCTTGGTAAAATTAAGTGCAAGCCCAAATTATTATTATTATTTTTTTGTTTAACATTAAAGTTCAAAGAAAATCAATGTATTATTATAACCAATGTATTCTAGATTTTAAGAATTGAGTAGTCAATAATATATGAAATTTGAATTTTGTAACCAATGTAATGTATTCTTTTCACTGATTTGAAATGAAATCCAATTATTGAACTTATATCAATTGTATGTTGTATACTTACTAATTACTACNTGGAAGCATCCCAATGCGCAAAAAGAGTTTAGTCGGTTTTGCAAAAGAAACAATATGCCTCCAAAAAAATTTCCTCGAGATGTTCCAACTCGTTGGAATTCTACCTATACTTTGCTTAGTAGTACTATATATTATAAAGATTTGTTATGTTCTTTTTTTGCAAACAACAGTGATATTCATTTGTTTATGTAACATTGGGATGCTTGCACAAAGATTTGTGAGTTATTAAAAGAGTTTAATGATGCCACTTTGGCTTTGTCCGGTGTGTATTATCCTACTACACACTTATTTTTAATTTATGCTGTAAATATTGTTGGTAAGCTTTTTGAATATCGTGATGATGATATTTTGAGTGATGCTATTGCATGCATTAGATCAAAGTTTTTAGATTATTATTGAAATATTTCTATTATTTATTTAATTGCAATGTGTTTTGATCCTTGTTGTAAATTATATGGTTTAAGTACTTTTTTACAAACTTATTATGAATGTTTAGAATTAGATGATCCTGATGATCCGAACTATGTTAATATTAATGCTATACATAATGAAATAACGAGTTTATTTCATAGTTTGTGTGAAGAATATTTACAGGCTTATGGTCTGTCGTTGAATATTAGTACGTCTTCTCGAAGTACTTCACAAAGCTCACAATCATCTCTATGAAGTAGAGGCTTTAACCTGTTAGCTAGAGCAGGTAAAAGTCGTCGGACTAGTGGGAGCGGGACTAGTTCATCATCTCCAGCATTATCCGAGGCGGAGATATATTTAAATACTGAGTTTGTATTTTTAGATAATGATAATAATCTTGATGTTTTGCAGTGGTGGAAAGACCACGAAATTTTTTTTCCTATTTTATCTATTATTGCAAAACAAATTTTTGGAACTCTTGCTTCTACAGTAGCAGTTGAACAGGAGTTTAGTGCAGGTGGAAACATGTTGGACGAGACTCTTTCAAGAATGACGCCACAGTCAATTGAAATTCAAGTTTGCACATCCGATTGGGGATTGACAAAAATTAGAGAAGAGAATGATAAGTTAGGCATCATCAACGATTTCTTTTTCAATGATGCAACCACTACTGCAACCGAAGGGGAACAAACCGACTCCTAAAGTCCTAATTCCTAAAAAAAGGTAAAAGAACTACGTAGGCTTTGATTCTTATTGAACTTTCAATAAGATACGTAGGCAACTTAATCTTGGTAAAATTAAGTGCAAGCCCAAATTATTATTATTATTTTTTTGTTTAACATTAAAGTTCAAAGAAAATCAATGTATTATTATAACCAATGTATTCTAGATTTTAAGAATTGAGTAGTCAATAATATATGAAATTTGAATTTTGTAACCAATGTAATGTATTCTTTTCACTGATTTGAAATGAAATCCAATTATTGAACTTATATCAATTGTATGTTGTATACTTACTACAATTATTGAACTTATATCAATTGTATGTTGTATACTTACTAATTACTACTTGCTTATATCAATTGTATGTTGTATACTTACTAATTACTACTTGCCTACTTCACTACTTGGCCATATACTTACTAATTACTACTTGCCTACTTCACTACTTGGCCACACAAATACACAATTATGTTACAAGTTACAACAAGTCAATAACTCAACAAGATATTTGAAAAATGAAAATGATAGTAATGGACTCATTATTATTTGTTAAAATTAAAAAATAAGATAACTTAAAAATTTGTGCGATAATATTAATATCATAATAGTCATAATACATTAATATTTAATACTACAAATTTACAAAAAATAAAAATAAAAATAAAAAATGCCAGTTAGAACCGGCGGTTCGAACTGGAACCGCCGGTTCTAGAAACCTGAACCGGAACCTTAATATAAGGTTCCGGTTCCGATTTAGGGAAACCAAAAACCATGAACCGACAGTTCGGAACCGGAACAGGAACCGAACCGCGGTCACGTCTAGCCTTACACTCAAAGGATCAAGGAGCTAAGGATGCCGCTTGGGTATCAGCCGCCTAAATTCCAACAGTTTGATGGGAAGGGAAATCCTAGGCAACACATTGCCCATTTCGTGGAAACTTGCAATGAGGCTAGACGTATGGTTATTACCTAGTTAAGCAAATTGTTCGCTCGTTGAAAGGAACAACTTTTGACTGGTATACTGACCTTGAGCCAGGATGCATTGACAACTGGCATGACATGGAGCGTGAATTTCTGGATCGTTTATATGGCACAACAAAAACTGTCAGCTTCGTGGAACTCACCACTACCCATCAGTGGAAAGGCGAGCCTTCCGTTGAATACATTGAAAGATGGAGAAGCTTATACTTAAATTGTCAAGAAAGGATATCATAACGTGCTGCCATTGACATGTGTATTCAGGAAATGCGCTTTGAGCTCTATTACATCTTGCAAGGGATTAAGCCTAAGACATTCGTGGAACTATCTAGCCGAGCACATGACATGGAACTGAATATCGCGGCCGGAGGTCGGTTGAATGCGTTCAACATACCGGGCTCTTGGAAGGACAATGGAAAGCAAGATTTTAAGAAAGGGAGCAAACCCTTTCCAAAGCAAGAGAAAGGAGAAGCAATGAATGTGAAGGCTGGAGCAATCAAAGTTTTTTCTAGGGTAGTTGAACCTCTCAAGCCAAGACCATTTTATGGTCCACCAAGTGGAAATAGGATGATGACTATAGAGGAGAGACAAGAGAAACAGTATCCATTCCTGGAGTCCGATGTCTCCCCTATGTTTGATGAACTTCTTAAATTAAAGTTGATTGAGCTACCAGAAATGAAGCGTCCCGAGGAAGCTTATAGAGTTGAAGACCCTAATTATTGCAAGTATCACCGCCTCATTAGTCATCCTATTGAAAAGTGCTTTGTTTTCAAGGATAGAGTCANTGTATGTTGTATACTTACTAATTACTACTTGCCTACTTCACTACTTGGCCACACAAATACACAATTATGTTACAAGTTACAACAAGTCAATAACTCAACAAGATATTTGAAAAATGAAAATGATAGTAATGGACTCATTATTATTTGTTAAAATTAAAAAATAAGATAACTTAAAAATTTGTGCGATAATATTAATATCATAATAGTCATAATACATTAATATTTAATACTACAAATTTACAAAAAATAAAAATAAAAATAAAAAATGCCAGTTAGAACCGGCGGTTCGAACTGGAACCGCCGGTTCTAGAAACCTGAACCGGAACCTTAATATAAGGTTCCGGTTCCGATTTAGGGAAACCAAAAACCATGAACCGACAGTTCGGAACCGGAACAGGAACCGAACCGCGGTCACGTCTAGCCTTACACTCAAAGGATCAAGGAGCTAAGGATGCCGCTTGGGTATCAGCCGCCTAAATTCCAACAGTTTGATGGGAAGGGAAATCCTAGGCAACACATTGCCCATTTCGTGGAAACTTGCAATGAGGCTAGACGTATGGTTATTACCTAGTTAAGCAAATTGTTCGCTCGTTGAAAGGAACAACTTTTGACTGGTATACTGACCTTGAGCCAGGATGCATTGACAACTGGCATGACATGGAGCGTGAATTTCTGGATCGTTTATATGGCACAACAAAAACTGTCAGCTTCGTGGAACTCACCACTACCCATCAGTGGAAAGGCGAGCCTTCCGTTGAATACATTGAAAGATGGAGAAGCTTATACTTAAATTGTCAAGAAAGGATATCATAACGTGCTGCCATTGACATGTGTATTCAGGAAATGCGCTTTGAGCTCTATTACATCTTGCAAGGGATTAAGCCTAAGACATTCGTGGAACTATCTAGCCGAGCACATGACATGGAACTGAATATCGCGGCCGGAGGTCGGTTGAATGCGTTCAACATACCGGGCTCTTGGAAGGACAATGGAAAGCAAGATTTTAAGAAAGGGAGCAAACCCTTTCCAAAGCAAGAGAAAGGAGAAGCAATGAATGTGAAGGCTGGAGCAATCAAAGTTTTTTCTAGGGTAGTTGAACCTCTCAAGCCAAGACCATTTTATGGTCCACCAAGTGGAAATAGGATGATGACTATAGAGGAGAGACAAGAGAAACAGTATCCATTCCTGGAGTCCGATGTCTCCCCTATGTTTGATGAACTTCTTAAATTAAAGTTGATTGAGCTACCAGAAATGAAGCGTCCCGAGGAAGCTTATAGAGTTGAAGACCCTAATTATTGCAAGTATCACCGCCTCATTAGTCATCCTATTGAAAAGTGCTTTGTTTTCAAGGATAGAGTCATGGTGTTAGCTCCAAATGGAAAGATAGAACTTGCTAATGCTACTGAAAGTACAAATCAAATTACGGTATCAGTTGGAAGGTTTGCTCCACTTCTCGAGGAAGATTCTGGAAGAAGGAGAGAAGGAGAACAAAAGCGTCCACTCCCGTTCGTCGTTAAGCATGCTGCTCAGCCAGAGTTGCAACAAATTGATGATACCTCTAGGGGTGACTGGGTGACTATTACGCATAAGAAGGTGGTCAACCTTGTGAGATTGCCAAGGCAAGTAGGAAAGAAATGGATTGAGAAGGATCCATCAAAAGGCCCTATCTACAAGCTAAAAATGAAGAAGGATGTTAACAAACCGCGAACACTGACTCAATACATGCCTAAGGGGTTTGATTTGGAAAAAGTATGCATGTCTAGTTCATGTTTGAACACAAATGAGGCGCCAGTTAAAGTAGGAGAATGCTCGTCCCATGTAGAAGACAAGGGGGAGGAAGTTCAAATGTATAAGGCTACTTCTTATTCTACTAAGATTACATTCAACGATGAAGATTTGTTACTTGGTGGTATACCTCATAATCGCCCATTGTTCGTTGAGGGCTATGCATGTGAGAAGCAACTTAAAAGGATTTTAATTGATCAAGGGCCAGCTGTCAACATCTTGTCGCTTCGAGCTTTGAAAGATCTTGGGTTCTCTGTAGATGATCTTGCCCAAAGTCGCCTGATGATTCAAGGATTTAATCAAGGGGGGCAAAGAGCATTGGGTGTCATTAGACTTGATTTGACAGTTGGAAAGCTAATTTGAAGCACACTGTGTCATGTTATAGATGCGAGACCATCTTATAACCTGCTACTGGGACGGCCATGGATACACGAGAATGGGGTGATTCCATCTTCGTGGCATCAATGTTTGATGTATAAGAAAAATGGAGTAGTGGAAAAGGTCGTTGGTGATGAGAGCCCATTCACTGAGGCTGAGTCTTATTTTGCTGATGCGAAGTTCTATATGAAGAAGCAAATTGTTGCAGAAGAGATTAATGAAAGTGAAGTTGATGTGTCGCCTGACCCAAAGTGGAAGGGAAAACAAGTTGTTGAGCAGCATCAACCAAGCAAGGAACTTGTCTTTCCTCTTACAAGGATTGACACGCTTAAAACCCACGCAGAAGAGTCGCTTTAAGATAGAAGCAGTGATAAGACAAATCAAGTACTACCCATGCGGCGCACTGAGGGCTTTGATCCAAATGCTTATAAACTCCTAGCTAATTCTGGTTAGATCCTAAAGAGCCACAAAGGTTGGGAAGGCTTATCCCGGAAGCTGGTGGCAAAGGAATTTCAAAATAGCAGGAAGTTCATACACGTAAGGGGTTGGGGTATGTTTCACCAAAACCCGTGAAGATATTCATAAATTGAGCTGCAAGTAACTGCATTACTATTGAGGATCAAGGTGTTGGTCCCAAAGGGATGGGGTACAAGTCTAGAGGGGGGGGGGTGAATAAACTTGTATAAGATTTTTGCAAATCTTTTTCGACCTCTCGTGTGTATTGGACTTAGGATGTTTAGGTCCGATACCTCACAAGATGAAGACAAAGTTTTATGCGCAGCGGAAAAGTTATCCCCTTTTAATTTGCACGAGTTTGAGTTAGTTCGAGAGGTGTGGTTATATGTAGTGCAGTTCGAGAGATAGTTAGCGAGAGGTAAAAACAGAAAGTAAATGCGAGAGAGATTTTTAAGTGGTTCGGCCAACCCGCCTACGTCCACTCTTCTTCTAGAAACTCCCTAGAAGGATTGCACTAAAACTTCCCTTTTTAGTACAATATCGAGCGCTTGAGCTTTGATCACGAAGCCAGCCTCAAGCCTCAGGTTTTTCGCCCCGCTTCTTGTTACTCCACCTCTCGAGCACTTGAGCTTTGATCACCAAGCCCGCCTCAAGCCTCAAGATCTTCACAAGACAGCTCCCAGGTTACTCCGCCTCTTCTTGCCTTCTCCAAAGCAAGGTTGTTCCGGTTGTCACAGGTTGAGTGTAACAATCTCCAATCTGACCAAAAGCTTTCAATGGATAATCTTCCTTGTAGTGCAGCTTCGGTCACCTTCTAGATGTGTAGTAGTTTAAGCTTTGTAACTCTCTCAAAACACTAAGATGTGTTTTCTCGCTGTTATGAATATCAAGTATGATATTCCAGATTAAGCACTTGCACTTTTGAACGTTTGAACTAGACACCTCTTATGATAGCTTGAATTTTTCGAACCTTCTCAAAGAACTAGTTGAATTTGTGTCTTCACGTCCTTATATATGAGAGTTGAGGAATAATTCCGTTGGAGGGAAAATTATTCCGTTTGAAATCTGTCTCCCATGCCGGTCATGGGACTTGCATATTTTTAGCATGTTTTCATGGAGTGGTAGTCTTGTAACTTGAATCTTTTGTCTTGTAGTGAATATCCCATATTCCACTATCTTGAGTCCATACTCCACTTACTTCTTTTGGTAAAAGTTACTCTTTTTATATTCCCATTGATCCTCGTTTTAGGGAATAAGACCGACCTCTGATTGGTGCATCTTCTATCCGTTGGTTGTGGAGTTCTAACGTGGCATCCACTTCCGGCTGTTCTATTTTCCCATAATACTCTGTCAGCACCTCCTTAATATTTTATCTCCATGATATTCTTTTTCTCCAAACTTAGATTACTTTATCTATGCGTGTTAACTACCGTTCAGTTCATTGGAGAAGTGCTAGTCTATCGAGACAAAAAATTGATGTCTCGACTACTTGATGTCTCGATCTCATGTCTCGAACTGGATTGATGTTTCGAGAGATTCCATCTCTCGAACTCTGCTTATGTCTCGAGACTTAGTTGATGTCTCGCAGACCCTTATTCCTCCAGTGATGTCTCGTGCCTTCTTCTGATCTATCTATAAGCTTACAACACGAAACTTCTAAGATGTTCAAACAAGTTCACCTTAAGCTTAAATATTTTCCGAGTTGAGCTCAATTACCCGGTTGTATTTTCGCACATAGTTTACTTGTCGAACTTACATATATTTCCTATCTATCGAGACTTAGGGGATTGAACATTACATTTGGTATCATCAAACCTATTACAGTATGTTCTTAACAATTTCCCCCTTTTTGATGATGCCAACACTATACTTACTTATATGGCTGATTTGTAAGAAAATATTGACTTTGATTTTATTTTCAGCACATACGGTAAGTTTGACATGGAAACTAATCTGCTAAAGCATGAAGTAAAAACTCACGCAACACCCCCAACAAAAGATATATATATATATTAAGATAAAAGGAGTGTTTTACAAAGAAAAGATCTTTAGCAGAAAAAAATACCAAAAAAAGCAAAGAACAACATAATCAAGAATGCATGTAGACATCGAGAGCTTACTGCTTGTCTGCTTTCCTTTTCTCGTTGATAGCTGCTCGTGTCTTAATGGGGTCTTTGGAGTTTACCAGATCCAGGTACTCATCTGATACGTCAAGGTGAAGGTAGTTGATGAAGGCTTCACCTATGAAACTTCCTTCGATTACCCCATCTCTCCACCATTCGATGCATTCGCTAGCAGTGAGGCCACTGTGAGAAGATAAGTCAGTTTTGTTGAGAAGACTTACGATGATTCCATTTAGAAATTCTGTAGAGTCTTCCTTGATTCCCATTCTGTAATTTTTCATAAATTGCTCATCTTTCTTCTCCTTGGTCGTTTGTTGTTCTTGCCTCTTTCTTCTCCTTTCTCAGTCTTCTTCTCTCCTCTTCTCCATTTCCAGTGTGCGCTGAACCCTTAGATCCTCCTTCCTATTGGCTTCCTCCATTGCCTTGCTCATTGTTCTTGGAACTTTCGGAGGAGGTCCAGTGGTTAAGGGTTCACTGGCTGCCCTTTTCTTTCTTTTGGATGTCCCTCTTGGCCCTTGATTCCCTTGATTTTCCCCCTTGTTGGCATCATCCTGACGGGAAAGGAGAGTGGACATACCTTCAAAAAGTGATTGAAGCTGGGCAAGTACTTTGTTCGACAAGTCATCGAGTAGTGCTTTGATTACGTCCTGTCGAATTTCACTGGAGTTCTGGAAGGCTCGAAGTTCAGCTCTTAGTTCTGCCACTTCAGCCTTTGCTCCTGCAGCTTCTGCTCGAGCTTCCGCAGCTTCATTTGCGGCTCGTCGTGCTGCATCTTCAGCCCACACCGCTTGTTTGAGAAGTTCTGCATGGCTGGCTTGGGATTCACTCATACCAGCAGCAGGCATTGATGCGTTGCGAACAACAATGAGTATGCGCTCAATTTGAGCCATCTTCTGAGATTGATCGGCCATGAATTGGCGCACCTCGCCAACGAAAGCTTCTTCGGCCTGTCGATCATAATCAGAAGGAAGAGAAGAAGGTTGAGGAGTACCTTTAGTCGGAGGGGACTTGGGTGCTTCCAGATTTCCACCCATGACTTGCAACTGTGAGTCCACCTCTCGATTATGTGTCTGAGGATCAGCAGGGACACTGGGATCAGAACTCGAAGGTAGCTCCATATCAGGCGCTTCCCGGTTTTCACCTGAGGGACGGATCACTTCTCGAACCTGAAACCTCAGCTTCAGCTTCTGGTAGGATTGGATCAGCTAAGGAAGGAACGTCTGTATTGGATGCTTCCCGGTTTCCATCCAATTGAGGATCCTCCTCAGTGTTACCTCTCGAACCAGAGCTGGTAACTTGATCATCTGCCGGAGGGATTGGACTTGAGGGGAGAGTTTGTGCATCGATAGGTGCTTCCCGATTTCCACCATTGATGAGCACATCATCTTCCTCGTTACCTCTCGAACCAGCAGGACTTGAAACTGTCTGCTCTCGTTGCTCATCTGACTGCACCTCAGTCTGCTCAGGCGAATCAGGAATCACTATGGTTTCAGGAGCAGCTGGTGCACTCCACCTTTGCCTATCAAACATTCTGGCCGCAAAGGTGGACACCGTGTCATCTGGGAGTAGGAATGGAGATGGCTGCTCCATATAGATTGGAAAGCCCGGCAGTGTGAGCAACGAAATTTCACCCTCTCGAACTGTCTGTGCTTCGTCGGTGTCAACCGAGGGTGTGGACTCAGAAGCTGGCAAAAGTAAAACTGAGTTGGGTTTTGCCTCAAGTGCTTCAGAGGTCTCGGATTCACCTCTCGAAGCGGCTACCTGTGCGTCCAGAGCAGAGTCACTGACTTGGGACAGAGGAATTGCGGTTGTTGCTATCGGATTTTCAGAATCATCTCTCGCAACTCCTGAGGTCTCTCCTGGACCTCTCGTATCCTCTACTTGATGTCCCAAGGATAAAGCAGTAGCGAGCCTGAGATCTTCTTGATATTGTGCCTCTAATTCAGGATCCACTTCAGGCTCGTCTTCTTGTTCATCAACAGCTATGCCCTTGCCTTTGTTAGATCGGCCAAGATTTTTCTTGGTCACATGCATTTCATGGGCTAGGTCTCGAAGTTCATTGGCTGGAATCTCGGTAAGGTTTAACCAGTTCAAAGCAAAGATCTCCTCAGCCTCCATAACTGCTGCTAGTGCAATCAGTTGATCAAAGGGGCCTGTTCTCCAGTTGATCCATCGGAGTACCTTGGAGAAATCATCCAAACTAGGCACGTCTTCAACACGTTGATCCAACTGAGAGGTGACTTCGTCATTCAGATCATGAGGCTCAGCAGATAGGATTTCGACTTCGTCATTCAGATCATGAGGCTCAGCAGATAGGATTTCTACTTCGTCATTCAGATCATGAGGCTCAGCAGATAGGATTTCTGTCTCTGATGCAGCTTCCAGAGGCTCAGCAGATAGGATTTCTGTCTCTGATGCAGCTTCCATTGTCTGTACATCGATCTCTCGATTGTGCTCCGAGAGATCGTCACCCAACCCAACATCTGCTATGGGTCTAGCTATCGATCCTTCAACTTGAGTAGATTCAGTGGGTGTCAACTCCACATTTTGAGCACTTTGCACTGGGTCCCTGACCACATGCCTTGATCAACAGCAGCAGTTTCCGAAACGTCAACTCGAACATACTCTGCTGAAACTGCTATCTTTCGTACCACCTCTCGTGGTTCCTCAGCATCACCCTGCACTGGATCACTGATCCCAGTGCCTTCAAACTTTCCAGTCTCCTCTCGAGACTTACCCGCAGACTCATCAGCAGTACCAGCACCATCATCAACATTCAAAACAACAACTATCTCACCCGACATGGAACTGGTAGGGGGCACTCTCTCAACCTCAGCGGCCATTGTAGCCTGAGATTCCCCCTNGATCATGAGGCTCAGCAGATAGGATTTCTGTCTCTGATGCAGCTTCCATTGTCTGTACATCGATCTCTCGATTGTGCTCCGAGAGATCGTCACCCAACCCAACATCTGCTATGGGTCTAGCTATCGATCCTTCAACTTGAGTAGATTCAGTGGGTGTCAACTCCACATTTTGAGCACTTTGCACTGGGTCCCTGACCACATGCCTTGATCAACAGCAGCAGTTTCCGAAACGTCAACTCGAACATACTCTGCTGAAACTGCTATCTTTCGTACCACCTCTCGTGGTTCCTCAGCATCACCCTGCACTGGATCACTGATCCCAGTGCCTTCAAACTTTCCAGTCTCCTCTCGAGACTTACCCGCAGACTCATCAGCAGTACCAGCACCATCATCAACATTCAAAACAACAACTATCTCACCCGACATGGAACTGGTAGGGGGCACTCTCTCAACCTCAGCGGCCATTGTAGCCTGAGATTCCCCCTGGGCTTGTGCCCTGTCCTCGAATGGTACTGGAATAACAGAGGGTGTCACCTCTCGAGTCTTGGTAACAGCATCAGAGTTAGCTTTCTTAGCCTTCTTAGGTAGAACAACCCTCTTAATCAATACACCCAGTGGTGCATCATCAGAATCCTCCTCGACAGATTGGGTTTTCCTCTTGCCCTTTCCCTTAGGCTTTGAGGGAGAGGGTGCAATCTTTACACCCTTGGACTTTAGAGCTTGAGATTTCGTCCTACCCATATAGGTATTATGATGAATCTCTCTCCCTTCCCTCAATTACAAACCCTTCAAACTCAACAAATATTGAACAACAAAACCGAAACCAACCTTTTTATTAATCGACTGGTTGGTGTTTGAAACTTAGCCTTGCACTTGTTGCTTTAGGAAGTTGAAGATGATGTGCGCCCAGTCCATTTGAACGTTGTTCCAGATGGCATGGAGGATTTTGAGGATGTCCAGAACGTTGTTCCAGATGGCATGGAGGATTTTGAGGATGTCCAGAACGTTGTTCCAGATGGCATGGAGGATTTTGAGGATGTCCAGATTGATCTCATCGGTTCCATGGAGGATTTTGAGGATGTCCAGATTGATCTCATCGGTTCTAGATGCGATTTTGAGGATGTCCAGATTGATCTCATCGGTTCTAGATGCCTTGCTGAGGATGAATTTCATGATGAGATCAGCTGCAATAGCAAACCTCTCCTTCAGATGGTATTTGCGGAGGGCAGAGGTTGCGCTGGACGGTGCATTCTCCAGTCGGATTTTGTCCCAAAAAGCTTGCTTGTCCAGATTGTAATCCGAGAGGTGCTTGACTGCCTCCTCTGAGGCAGCAAAATCGAATGCTGCCCTTAGGTCACCAACGGATGTTGTGATATCAATTTCGTTGAACCGACTCTCAATCTTGCCCTTTGTGACCTTAGCATTCGCGAACCATTCGGTGTAGTCGAGGTCGTGGATGGTTCGATAATCATGCGTCATGTATTTCATGAGCCCAGCCTTTTCGAACTTCTTGAGGACTTTCTCCGTCTGCTTTGGGTTCGTCGAGTGGTTGACGAATCCATCTCTGTCAAGGATACTCCCCGCATTGACTTGCTTGATGAGAGTTCGAATATGGGCCAACTCTTTTTGGTAAGCTTCAGAAGATGATTCGGACGCCATTGTTGATAGCTTGGTGTTTTGGAGGGAATGTGTACAGTGTTTGTAAATTGGGGATTTTGGATATTCGGTTTGAGCTTGAATCCGGGTAAGGATGATGGATTTGGCTTTTATATCTTGTGGATTTGGGTCGAATATATGGGTAGGGTTGAGAGTTTGACCCGACAGGTGATCCCGGTTGATTTAAAAGAGGTGAAAGGTCAGAAATACCCTTTTATAACGGTTAGGAGTATAACATATGGTAAGGGTATTTTTGGGAAAGTATGTGACGGTTTAGAATTTAAAAGTGGGGTTATAAGATAAGATAACTGAAGCATGCTCCCATTAATCAAGATAGTGCCCTTAAAATTTGGAAAACCATCAGTAACCGAAGACCACGTGGCTAACATTAATAGCCGTTCCACATATATCCGTTGAACACATTAGTTTCACCTTTCGAAAGTGAACGTTCAGCTGTACTAGTTTAATGATCTTCCCCCTGAGTGATTGATCCCTAAACCTCCTTATTCCTCCGTCTTGATATGGTATATCCAATAACAACGCATTCAAATGGTTAAGGATCTTCCCCCTGAGTGATTGATCCCTAACCCTCCTTATTCTTCCATTTAGAGATACACACAGAACCAGTTTGTTATCTTTCGAAGTGATCTCTCGAACTCCCCTTCTTCGAGACATAAAGTATATATAGGCAAACTGATTAAGTATCTCTCGAACTACTTGTCGAACACAGATTGCAAGAAGAACAAGATTGATTCATCCAAAAGATATCACTTGGAACATATTCTTAAGTTCATTTAGTGATTTCCAGATACATTACATATGAATCAATATACTATTAGATTTCCTAGAAACTTTTGTTTGGCCTTGGAAAGCCATATAGGAATCTAACGTTAGAGCAGGAACTAGCCATCTAAGATCCTATTTATTCTAGTAACAGAACTAGAGGTGGCTAATTCTTCTTGTTCTTCTCTACCTCTCCGTTGCTGCATTCCTCACAGGCTCCATCTCCCTTTCCCTTGGTTCTCCATTTGGTTGAGGGAGATCCTTTTCCGGAATGTGCAGCTGTAAGAGTCCCACTTGATACCAATTGTTGGTCCCAAGGGGATGGGGTACAAGTCTAGAGGGGGGGGGGTGAATAGACTTGTATAAGATTTTTGCAAATCTTTTTCGACCTCTCGTGTGTATTGAACTTAGGATGTTTAGGTCCGATACCTCACAAGATGAAGACAAAGTTTTATGCGCAGCGGAAAAGTTATCCCCTTTTAATTTGCACGAGTTTGAGTTAGTTCGAGAGGTGTGGTTATATGCAGTGCAGTTCGAGAGATAGTTAGCGAGAGGTAAAAACAGAAAGTAAATGCGAGAGAGATTTTTAAGTGGTTCGGCCAACCCGCCTACGTCCACTCTTCTTCTAGAAACTCCCTAGAAGGATTGCACTAAAACTTTCCTTTTTAGTACAATATCGAGCGCTTGAGCTTTGATCACGAAGCCCGCCTCAAGCCTCAGGTTTTTCGCCCCGCTTCTTGTTACTCCACCTCTCGAGCACTTGAGCTTTGATCACCAAGCCCGCCTCAAGCCTCAGGATCTTCACAAGACAGCTCCCAGGTTACTCCGCCTCTTCTTGTCTTCTCCAAAGCAAGGTTGTTCCGGTTGCCACAGGTTGAGTGTAACAATCTCCAATCTGACCAAAAGCTTTCGATGGATAATCTTCCTTGTAGTGCAGCTTCGGTCACCTTCTAGATGTGTAGTAGTTTAAGCTTTGTAACTCTCTCAAAACACTAAGATGTGTTTTCTCGCTGTTATGAATATCAAGTATGATATTCCAGATTAAGCACTTGCACTTTTGAACGTTTGAACTAGACACCTCTTATGATAGCTTGAATTTTTCGAACCTTCTCAAAAAACTAGTTGAATTTGTGTCTTCACGTCCTTATATATGAGAGTTGAGGAATAATTCAGTTGGAGGGAAAATTATTCCGTTTGAAATCTGTCTCCCATGCCGATCATGTGACTTGCATATTTTTAGCATGTTTTCATGGAGTGGTAGTCTTGTAACTTGAATCTTTTGTCTTGTAGTGAATATCCCATATTCCACTATCTTGAGTCCATACTCCACTTACTTCTTTTGGTAAAAGTTACTCTTTTTATATTCCCATTGATCCTCGTTTTAGGGAATAAGACCGACCTCTGATTGGTGCATCTTCTATCCGTTGGTTGTGGAGTTCTGACGTGGCATCCACTTCCGGCTGTTCTATTTTCCCATAATACTCTGTCAGCACCTCCTTAATATTTTATCTCCATGATATTCTTTTTCTCCAAACTTAGATTACTTTATCTATGCGTGTTAACTGCCGTTCAGTTCATTGGAGAAGTGCTAGTCTATCGAGACCAAAAATTGATGTCTCGACTACTTGATGTCTCGATCTCATGTCTCGAACTGGATTGATGTTTCGAGAGATTCCATCTCTCGAACTCTGCTTATGTCTCGAGACTTAGTTGATGTCTCGTAGACCCTTATTCCTCCAGTGATGTCTCGTGCCTTCTTCTGATCTATCTATAAGCTTACAACACGAAACTTCTAAGATGTTCAAACAAGTTCACCTTAAGCTTAAATATTTTCCGAGTTGAGCTCAATTACCCGGTTGTATTTTCGCTCATAGTTTACTTGTCGAACTTACATATATTTCCTATCTATCGAGACTTAGGGGATTGAACATTACATTTGGTATCATCAAACCTATTACAGTATGTTCTTAACACAAGGTCAAGATAAGAGACAGTCTATTTTTGACAGGATTGGTAAGGTGGAGTCACGACAATCGGTCTTTAACAGGTTGGGGGCAAGTCCTAAGGAAGTCAAGAAGAAGTCTGTGCATGAGAGACTTGGACCTGTCCTTATCATTAAGAAGCATACCAAGACCCCTCTTGGCACAGAACCGTCAAAGGAAATCAAGAGTGCAGTCCCTTCTCGTATGAAACGAGAAGCCGATGTCAATGTTCTGTGTGGCGAAGTTTTAAAGGTTCGGCCAAAGATTATTGTGCACACTTCTTTGCAAGAAAAAAATGAAGAAAGTATGGAATCAAGTTATGCAACACATCAAAATTGTAAAGATGTGGAGGCACCCAAGAGTTGGAGGGTGATCGCATGGCCGTGATACTTTGATGAATGAGAAGAAATCCACAAAAAATGTTGCACATGGTTAAACTGCTAAATATCTCCCTTGTCTATGGGTGGGCCCAAGTCATAGACACTCCTGATCCGCATGAGTTTAAACTGCGTACGGCCTGCCCGCAAGAGTTTAAACTATGTACGGCGTTAACCATTAACTAAGTTATTTGAACTACGTTTGACTTGATCTATTTCATGGGAGTACGTAAGCAGCTTAGAAATTTTATTATCTAAGTTCAGTCATAACAAAAAAAGTTTCGTTCACATTGCATATCATGGTGCTGTTGTAATTCGTCAAGGATGCATTAAGTAGTGGCATGGAGACGATCAGGAAGATGTGTAGAAGTTATTACAAGACTTGGTTGAAGAAAAACTATCAAGGCATGTATTCCCACATCAATTGATCTGCGCTTAGCATTTTAATTGTATCTTTGATTTACATGGTCTGATTTAAGCGATTTAAGTGTCTTTGGAAAGCTAATTTACAAGGCTAAAGCTTTCTTGAAGACATCCAAGTTTGAGTTTGAGTTTTATTGGGTCAAACATTGAGGCGAACACTACTAGAAAACGCGGAAATACCGACGGATTGCTTCCGATGCTAAATTAACGACGGATTTATGTTTTTAAAAAAATTTGGCATTTAGCGACGGATCTGCGACGGATCGGCGACGGACGTTGCGACGGAATAATTTTGTCATTAAATCTGTAGCTAAAATTAGCGGGAAGCCGGCGCGCAAAAAATTAAGACATTGTAGCGACGGATTAGCGACGGAATTTTCGCGGTTTTTTAATTAAGTAGAATAACGACGGATTAGTAACGGAAATTTTAATCTGTCGCTAATTTGTCCAAAGATAATTTATTTTTTACAAAATAGCGACGGATTAGCAATGAAATAAATCCTCCACCGTTAGTTTTGTAGTTAGCGACGGATAACTATCCGTTGCTAACAATAATATATTTATTTTTTTTATAATATAGCGACGGAAAGTGATATCCGTCGCTAGAGCTAAATTTGATGCATTTATTTTGTTCTAAATAAAAAGGGCGGGGTTTCGTAGCGACGGAAAATTGGATCCGTTGCTATATATAGCGACGGATCCAATTTTCCGTCGCTAGAATGTGAACCTCACGAATTTGTTTCGTGACTTTAGTGATGGAATTAATATCCGTCGCTAGGAACCTTAAGGGAAAATATTACGCCTTGCGCTTAGCAACCCTAAGGGAAAATATATGCCGCCACAGAGACATGAGCAGCCATTGCGTAATGTTCTAATCGCCGGAGCAGCAGCAGCCGGATCGCCTCAATCGTCGCTGCTCACCTCTCCCACCGCCGCTGCTCGCCTCTCCCACCGCCGCTGGTTGCCTCGCTCACCGCCGCTGCTCGCTTCGCTCTCCTCTATCGCTGTTGCTCGCGTCGCCCTCCTCTGCTGTCGTGCTCCCACCGTCGAACGTAGCCGTGCTCTGCCGCAAACACCTAGCCGTGCTCCGCCGTGGTCTGTTGTTCGGCTCCACTGTTCGGCCGTACCCATTGCCGCCGCTCTGCAATAGACTGACGCCGGCTTGGTATGATTTACTGGCTTCATTCTTTCACCGCAATATTTGTGCCAATGATTTTTATTGTATTCAAATTAAATACAATACAAAAATGTGTATTGAATTTGGATGCCATTGGTTCACTGTGGCTTCATTCTTTCACTGGCCGTGCATAAATTTGTGTATAATTTACATGTTTGGTTTGAATACATGTTTTAGATTTATAATTTAATTTTTTAGTATTTATAGTAGTATTGTCAAAATCTTTGTCAAATTCCATATTTAATACTTAACTTTCACTTTAGCCTTATGAGAATTATAATCTGTCCAAGTGCTTAAATCTGAAATTTGAAGAATATGTTTCTTGTTTCATCTTACATGTCATTCACTGCATGCAGCTTCATACATATATTGTTGGTTCTCATCACACTCTTTGTTATTTGGTAATAAGAATTTTTAGGAATTTTTAGGAATTTTTAGGAATGTTTGAAAGTATTTATTGGTTTGTTTAGGATAAGTGGATTTTGTTAGAGGGGTTCCTTATGTAACAAATGTTAGGATTCCTTTTAATATGGTTATGTGATTATTCAAAACTGATTATGCAATTACACTTGTCCATTCTTTAAGAAAGAAAATTATAGAGAGGTAGTAGAAGTATTATAAAGATGTCTAATACACTTGTCAATACATTTAATTTTAGTTAGTAATTCCCAAATAAGGTAGAATTGTTATACATTTGATTCATTTCATTTTGGCATGATTTGTGGAAACTACGTTTGATAGTAAGGTATATATTGAACAATTATATTCAAAGAAAAAATATAATTGAAAAATATTTTACAATAGGTGATAAATACAATGAGTTCAAATCGTCATTGGATGTATACACGAATTAGAAATGGTCTTCTCACTGAGGAGTTTTTGGCTGGTCTTGAAACTTTCATCCAATTTGCTACTAGTCAACATAGTTGGATGGATGGGGAAAGAATTAAGTGTCCATGCTGGTTATGCTGGTGTTAAATATGACTGGTTATGCTTTAATACAATATGACATGTAGTCATTAGATCACTTCTTATGCTGTAATCTTATATTTAATGAATTTGTAATGTTACAGAAATTTTACAAGTGGGATGCGTCTATTGACCGACATGTTCGTAAAGCTTTTTTAGCACAAGCATGCATACGGTATACAGATATGGTCTCAAAATTTAAGTCAAACCGAACTTAAACTGGGAAGCCAGCTTGTATACATGAAGATACATGGCGCATTTGGGAGGCATATTGGGATAGGCCTGACGTTATAGCTAAATCTGAGCAACAGCGGAAGAATAGGATGAGTGAGGTTGCTGGACCCGGTACTGGATGTTCCCGACATACCGGAGGATCTAGATCTGCTATTGAGCACTATCACAAATTGGTAATACACCTAACTTAAAAATTTATTATATATATATATATATATATATATTCTTTACAAATTAAACATCATTTTATTGTTTTTGTTTGTTTAATAGCGAGATAAACTTCAAAAGGAGCCTAATATGTTTGAGTGCTTTGAGCATATGCACAAAAAGAAGAATGGTGTATTTGTTGATGAAAGGTCAAAGAAAATTGTTGTAAGTATAATGTAAAATAGATCAAATTATTATGTCTTTGTATACTTCTTTTATTTTGTATAAATTTGTAATTGTAGGAAGAAATACAAGCACGACATGATGCTGCAACGCAAGAGGTGGAAGGGTCAACTGAGCCACCAGTTATAAACATGTCACAGCTGTATGTGGATGTTGTTGGTGGGGTAAAAAAGCAGCGTATTTATGGCTTAGGAACCAAGGCATCCTCATTTATCAATGACAATAGTTGTAGTTCATCTGCTACTTCACAATTTCATCAAGATACAATGAAGGAGATGTTAGATACCATGCGAGTTGAGATGGAGGCTCAGATGGAGGCTAAATTACAAGCTGAAAGAACTCAAATGCAGGCTAAATTACAAGCTGAAAGAACTCAAATGGAGACTCAAATGCAAGCTCAGATTGCAAGTTTGATGGATGAGTTGCGTCGCAACGGTGTCATACCCACCACTTCTACGCCACAACCTCCAACTACTGAAGGACATTCTGTTAATTCAAATGACGAAGACTTGGGAGATGACTAGATTATGTTTTCTTAATATATTTGGCAAGCTCAATTATGTTTTTGGATGTTGTTGGATGTTGTTGATGTTGTTTGACACTGTTTCTTATTATTGTGGCAAACTCAGATTATGTTTTTGGATGTTGATGTTGTTTTTGGAAGTTTCTTAATATTATGTTTGCTTAATATATTTGTCAAGCTCAGATTACGCTTTTTAATATAATAGATTTAGTGCAGGTACGTGATATTAATTGTGGGTATTTTTTTTTATTTTTTTTAAAATTTTAGCGACGGATAATTCCGTCACTAAGTTCAAGCTAAATGAAATTCAATTCAAAAAATTAGCAACCATAATATCCGTCGCTACATATAACGACGGAAAATTCTGACACTAATATTAGCGACGGAATATCCGTCGTTAATCCCTCACAAATTTTGTCCAAAAATCGTCGTCGAATGAAATTAGCAACGGACAAATTGTTAGCATAGCGACGGAATTTCCGTCGCGAGATGTAGCGACGGAAAATGTCATCGCTAGTCCCTCACAAACGTCACCAACGAATCGGTCGCCGGAAGATATTTAGCGACGAATTCCTTTCGTTTAGCGAGGGAAATATCCGTCGCAACTTTTAGCGACGGAAAAAAATTGCGTCGCAAAATTCTAGCGAGGAGGGTTTTTGTGACGGACGAAATCCGTCGCTAAACGGTTTAGCGACGGAATTTCCTCCTTTAGCGACGGAATTCGTCCGTCGCTATTCTGGCATTTTTTTGTAGTGGAAGTGTCCATAATGTTCAGATTTTATTTGAATCCTTCAAGGATACGATTGATTTGTAGTGGAAATGAGAGAAGATTTTATTGAATTAAATTACAAGACTAATTTTCTTTGATAGCGCGTATGCGGCATCCAGTGTTGGTTGTTGGTCTTGAATTTATGGTTACGCTTGTTGCGTGACATCACCATGATCTTTTACCCATCGATCATTGAAAGTACATCATTTTGAGTTGTGTCAAAGTTGAAAAGGTCGATGCAATAAGTAATAATGATAGTTAGTACTATCAAAGCGGCCGGCTCGCCCCACCGCAAGCCAAATTTCTTGCGGGCTTTTGCGGGCCAGCCCGTTAGTCCCGCTGGCCAAAATTTGTGTAACCCTAACCCGCCCCGCGCGGGTTCGCAGGCTCCGCAGGCCGGCAGGCTTATCATCCTTTTTTTTAAATGAATATATATATTCACAGAATTCTGTGAATATATATTCACAGAATGTGAATATATATATATATATATATATTAATAGCCCGCGGGTCGCAGGTCAAATTTGGCACACCCCATTAGGCCCACATTTTCGCGTGGCTATATTTTCTCAATCGTTATACCCTGCACCACGATGCACATAGCAATGTGCACCACGTACGTAAAACGACGTCATTTCGGTATTAGTAGACGCGGACATGAATGACTCAAGGAATTCATTATCTATAATACACACAATCATTATTTATAATACACAGAACGTTTGCCTAGAATACACAGAATGTTTGCCCAGAATACACAGAATATTGACACAAAATACACAGATGTTAGTGGACGCGAATGACTCTAGAGAATTCATTATCTATAATACACATAATCATTATATAGAATACACAGAACGTTTGCCTAGAATACGCAGAATGTTTGCCCATAATACACAGAATTTGCCTAGAATACGCAGAATGTTTGCCCATAATACACAGAATATTGATGCCCATAATACACAGAACTCATCCTCCTAACATTCAAATGCACAAACATATCACAACTTATGTTAATAACATGAATACACATAATATTTACACAAAATACACAGAACTCATCCTCCTAAACATTCGAATGCACAAACACATCACAACATGTGTTAATAACATGAAATCACAACATGTGTTACTAACATGAATTCACATAACGGTTGCCTATAATACACAGAATGGTTGCCTAGAATACACAGAATGATTGCCTGGAATACATATTAACATAAATACAGAGACCGGTCGAAACGGGAAACGAAACGGGAAACGTAATTTCCAAGAAAAAATGGTCGATTAATTTACAATGCTCAAAACGACGTCGTTTAGGTACGTGGTGCATATTGCTATGTGCACCTAATTTACAATGCTCAAAACGACGTCGTTTAGGTACGTGGTGCATATTGCTATGTGCACCGTGGTGCACAGTATAATTTGCCATATTTTCTTAGACCCTAACCCGCACCACCGCAGGGCGGGTGCGGGCCAGTCCGCGGGCTTTGGCCCACTTTGACAACCCTAATGATAGTAATTAACATTACTATTACTATTATTAGTATCATATTATTATTGTTATTAAAAGTTTGAAAATAAAAACAAAGGAAATGAATCAGAATGAGAAAGGGAAAAGTGAAATCTAAATGGAAAGGGAATTACGCAAGGAAAAAAAAGGGTAAAAACGAAACAGAATGGAAATGAACATAGAAAAAAAAAAGGGAAAAAAGAAACAAGAAGAGAAAAAGCAAAAACGAAAGGAAAAAAAAATGAAACAAAGTACATATATGTAACAAATCAAATATATATGTAATCAATAATGTATATATTAAAGGTAAGATGGAGTCGTGCTGTAGTGGGACCCAGCTGGAATATGGCTTTATTTCATTCCCAATAAAGGCAGTAGGCACGTGAAAAGTGAAGACAATCTTGGAATTTGCAGATGGCTTCAGCTAGGGATAAAAGACCTATGCAACATCAGCTATAATTTCCCACGGCCATGGTCATTTGCGATGGCGACTCTGCAGTATCGACAGTAGAGAAACTAAAGCTGATGTAATCCAACGACGATAGACTCCAACAGCAAATGGCGAGGCATTCCAGCGACCTGAACGGCAGAAGTGAGAAGAGCCCCGCGGCGTCGACGGTTGCGTAGTAGTCTCCGGTCCATTATCTAGCGGCTTCACCATGAGAGATGCGTCGACCTCCAATATTGACAGTAGAGAACAGAGCTTGGCAGTGCAATTTGTCGGCGTTGTTAACAGCGATGATTTGCAATCGACGAGGCGGCAGCATTGGCGGTTGAGCGGCGGCCTCCAGCGATTTCCCGTTTCTCTTCCCAGATTTGTCCACTCCGATGGAAACCCACGCCCCGGTGGCACCTCGCACAAAGCAAAGGTTTCGCGCTTCGGTGGTGAGCTTTTAGTTCATCGGCGACCTATGGACTCCGAAACCAGCAGCATAACCATTCTGGTTCTCCAGGCGACTTCTGCGAGGAAATTCCGGCGAACTTGACGGCGTCGACAGATTGAGCGGTGTAGTGAGAAACACCAGTAGCAACGGAAATCTGTGTACCCCAAGTAGAAACTCACGCTCCAGCAGTATCAACGATACTGCGCTCCAGTGATTGTTCTACCTGGCAGATCCCCGATGCTCTTTTGAAGCAAGTTCAACGAAGGTCCCGCAATGACGAAGATCCCGTGCTCCAGTGCGACAAAGGCAGTTCGCTAGCTTGCTCAGCTCTCACACAACATAGAGACTCATGCACTGCAAGTAGGAACCCACCCACCGGCAACATCGTTGGTACTGCGCTTCGGTGGTTGTCCTACAAGACGGGCAACCGTCCCTTTTATGTTGTACAGTGGCTTCTTGAATCTTCTTCTTCTTCTTCTTGTTCCTACGGATGAAATATACATGGGGAAAGATGAAGATAAAAATGAAAGAACAGAGTTTTACCTGATTGAAAATGAATTGAACCAGTTCTCCTTAATCTGCTACTTCGATTTGGTGGTGAAAGTGATGGGTTTTTGGCTCTATTTATAGATGGTTTCAGGTGTTTGATGTTGAGTGGGAGTGTTAAAGCCAAGGAGTTCTCGAACTGGAGTCGAGATCAGAGTTTGAAGTCGCGCATTGTTTGCGGCGGTTAATGGTGTTACGTATTTCCTTTGTTTCAAGCAAAATAAGTTGATGGAAGATTTTCAAAAAAAAAAAAGTTGATGGAAGATAAAAGTAATTTGATGGGGTCAAATTAAATTCAAGATTAATATTTGATGGTTCAAGTGAGTTCAAGATTAATATTTGATGGGGTCCAATTAAATTCAAGATTAATATTTGATGATTCAAGTGATTTCAAGATTAATATTTGATGGTTCAAGTGGGTTTAAGATTAATATTCGAGGGTCTAAGTGAGTTCAAGATTAATATTTAATGGATTAAAGCTTGGTTGGGTCGTACATAACTACAACGGCATTTGTAAGTTTCAAAGATCCAAATTAACAACCCTATAGGCTGAACGGGTTATATGTGTGATGTGGGTGCCTTATCCATATCAAAATTTCGAGACTTCCACGTTCCAAGCACATCAAGCAGCATGTCCCGACAAGCCTCGAGGGGGTAATTTGTAGACACAGAAAATTTAAACCTGGAAAATGGACTGACAAAATTATTATTAAACTTAATTTTGAGGTTGATTATTGGACCGATTTAATTAAGTGGGTTGTGGCAATTAAATTAATTTGATTTGATTGGTCCAATTAGATTTGATCTTGGATTATTAAATTAATTAATTGATCCAAACCCAATTTATATTTGAATTTAATTATAATTATTATTATAATTTAAATATAGTTTTATTATATTTGAATTTGATAATTATAATTTAATTTGAATTTGAATTAAATGATAAAGTTTTGAACTTAGACTTGATTTTGGCAAGGTTCATTTCCTTAGATAATTAATTAATTTAATTAATTAATTATTTAGGAGTTTGTTGAGAGATAGTGGTTACTTCTTCCACTATAAATAGAGCCCTCATTTCACATTCCAAAACACAACACACTTGAAGAATTGAAGAACTTAGAGAAGCTCTGGATTGAAGAAATCAAGTCAAGCTAAAGAAGATTGAAGATCAAATATCCAAGAAATCAAGCTAAGTGAATTGACGATCAAGCAAGCTAAAGTTGATTGAAGATCAACTATTCAAGTGCTAAAGCTAAATTAAGTGGACTGAATATCAAGCCAATTTGAGTCCAGAAGCCCTTCAACGAAAATCAAGCAACAAAGCCCTTCTTTGAAGCATAAAGCCGCATTCCGGATGCCCTTCACTCAAAATTTCAAGTCAAGTAAAGCAAGTGAAGAATCAAAGAATTTTCTTGATATAGATCTTGTACCTGCGCATTTGAAATTCGAATATATTTCTTTTTTCACTTTTTCTTGTTCACACCCTTTATACGAACTAACTGGTCATAACTAGTTTAAGCTCGATCAAACCTCGATCTAGATTACCCGGTTACAAGATCGCTCTTAACAGTTCGCACTCGGTTGGTTCTGATTACAACGCTAATCATTATGACAGGATTTTTGTAACCCGAAGTTATTTGAACGGGAAGTTTTTTCCCCTTTTATGCTCGGTTTAGGAACCGAGAATCCTAAGTCAGGGGACGTTGGGAGACCCGAAAGTGTAACGGGACCTATGAAGGTCAATATGCTCGGGAAGTATGCTACGGTCGGGAATTGCTTTAATGAGCTTCGTAGGTCGAAGGAGTTGCCCTATAGTCCTACCAACAGCTCCCCATTCCCTATGTTGCGAGAATTGCCAACATAAGGGAATAGATACAATGGCCCCCCGAGTTCGTTTTCACTTTTGTTTCACGATGCTGATGCATCGAACCATTCTTAACGTTTTGATGGTCGATTTGCCTAACATGTAGGACTTTGGGGATTCACGAGGTTTAAACTTAACGATCAAAGGATCGAACCTCTGGCATGATTATAGGGATTGAATGCTACCGATCAAACGATCGGATTTTTAATGTGACCAAGTGATCAAACATAAGGCCTATGGTCGGGCTTCCAATCACGAGATCAAATCTTATCTGGAGATCAAACATGAGGCCTGTGGTAGGCACCTCGATCAAGAGATCGTTGACGGTCCGGAGACTAAGTATTAGCCCCATTGTTGGGCACCTCGATCAAGAGATCGAAGCTGATCTTGTCGATCAGGAATTAGGCCCATGACGAGTACCTTGCTCAAGAGATCGGAGTTGATCTTGATCCAGGGGATCAAGAATTTAGACCCATGGAGGGCACCTCGATTGGAACTTATCCAGAGGATCAGGAATTTAGGCCTATGGCAGGCACCTCGATCGGAACTGATCTAGGGGATCAAGAATTTAGGTCCATGGCAGGCACCTCGATCGAAACTAATCTAGGGGATCAGGAATTTAGGCCTATGGCAGGCACCTCGATCGTGGAAAACTGATCCAGGGGATCAAGAATTTAGGCCCATGGCAGGCACCTCAATCGGAACTGATCCAGGGGATTAGGGAATTAGGCCCATGGCGGGCACCTCGATTAAGAGATCGGAGTTGATCTGTCCGATCAGAAAGGTCTGTCTTTTGATTGTAGAAGTCCAAAGGTCTTTTTCTTCTAATTGTGGAGGTCCAGAGGTCTTTGTCTCTAAATCTTCTTATCGCAAAGGCCCTGAGCTCTTTGTCTTTTATCATCTGTGCGTAAAGGTCCAGAGGCTCTTGTCTTTTTTATTGTAAAACTTTATGTCAAGATATGGTCCCGGGCTCATCGTGCTGATAGTGGCAATGCTGACCTAATCGGGCTTATAGTGCCGGTGGTGGTAATGTCGACCTCACTAGATTTAACTGCCTACTTTGTAGGGCTTATGCCGGGATTTAATCTCAGACTTACAATGCCGGTGGTGGAAGGACCGACCTATTATAGTACACATGGTACAATTTCTAAAGTAACTTAAACTATTAATTTATATGTTATACAAAATCCTACTTCACTTTGTCATAGCTTCGAACAGGTGAGCTCGAGCATTTGATGGAGTTTGTGGTCTTCAGTCAGGATGACCTACGGATCTAATTTTTCGATTTGTCAATCCCTTCGGCCTTCAGCTGGACTGGTGTTGGGATTTCTTCGGGCTTTTCGATCTAATGATTGCTTCGGTCTTCAGCCGGAATGGTGCCGAGATTTTTCTCTGGCTTAATGATGCCGATGGTGACAGTACCATCTTAATCAGGCTTCGTACACAATTAACCTGCATATATGATCGTACTTACATTTTGCAAAGCAAATTAAATTTGAAATTCACATGGTCGAGGACATTTTCCCCCGCCGGTTCGGAGACCGAAGTGTTTTCCAACTTTTCGATCGTAACTGATTTTAACGATCGTAAGTGGGTACCTTACTCCCAACGCCTTATAACTGGGCAAAATAAACGGGCACCTTACTCCCTTATCCGGATTTTAGCCGGTCAAGATTGCCTACTTCGTAAGATTTTTGTTGAGATTCAATCTCGAACTTACACTATACTGCCAATGGTGGAAGGACCGACCTAACCGAACTTAGTACATTTCTATAGTTTTGCAATTACATATTTCTAAGTACAAGCCTATAACTCATACAAATTATAGTTTAGGCTGTACATTTTACAATTTAAAACTATGCTAGTAATAATTTTACAGTTTTGAAAGCTTTGACTAATGAGCTCAGGGTGGTGATGCAGTTGACCGCTCACTAGTTTCGCAGCTTTTGCGAATTACAGAAGCGGCCATTGCTCTTTCCGCTCAGGAATGAACGCACTTGGTTATTCAAGCCTACGAACTCCCATTACCTCGGTGATAGCCGATTTGACCTACCAGAATTCTTCTCAATATTTATTCGGTCGAAGATATAAAGACCTTGGCCCGAGGATAATGTTCTGGCTGGGAAACTCATCAGTGAACACACGAACAAAAGGCAACCGGGGGCGTCAATGAAGCTTTTGCCGTTGAACCAACTTCAAACAGAGGAATTCAGTTCGTTTAGCGTAAGCATGCATTCTAATCCGGCTGCCCGACTCTTGGTCCAGGAACAAGATTAATCGATTACACCCCAGATCGCGACCAACTTGCGGCCAAACAGAGTGATCTCGTCGACGGGCCAGTCCGGGATATGTGACGGGTAAGCATTGATCGGTTGAAGCAGAACTTTCAGGTTTCAAACCACTAATCAAAACTGGGAAGTTTTGAGAACCCATGACGTTAGTCATAGTTTCGGAGACTGATCGGTTGTCAGAGCAGCCACTGTCAGTTCATTCTTGGTCACTCTCAACTATTAGCAATCATTGCTTCTTTCATGTTAACAGTAACTGGGATACTCTAGAGTCCTGATCACAGCCCATATCATCACTCTAAAGGGTGGTAGTACGGGAAGGACACACATGCAATATTAAAGTTGTAGTCGTCGCTTCCCTTCACCAGGAGCTCTGTCCCCGTAGTCAGCAGATGTACTCTTCTCAAGGCGGTCAGCAGACAAATGTGAGTGGTATGTCGTGACGAAATTCCTAGCACAATTTGATTTCATTAGCTCAGGGAATGTCAAGGCGCACCCGCTCGGGATGGTTGGGGAGCTTTGAACTCGCCGGGCAACACAAAAAGATGGTCATGGTCGGTTGTTGTTGTTCTGTTGCTGGATGAAATCAAGATGTAGCTCAGGCTTTTTCAAACTGCAAGCTTGCCGACCACTGATACATTTAGAAAAGATAAAACCTCGGATGGACCGTTGGTGTATTCACCTATTCGAGATCAGCCACTAGCTTGGAAGAAGTCGGGAAGGTGTGATCGTTTGATAAACGCACGTTGAAGAAGTTGGTCGGTCAAAGGTGAGCTTTCAATTCTCAGATCACCAATGCTCACAGTGTCGCATGCGAGCCGTGCATAAATACCGCTATCGATCAATTGTTCATTCTTTAGGGAGTCAAAGCGATGTCGGGCTCCGACCATAAGCTCGCAAAATAACACAGAGAATCCACTCATCCGATCTTTCTAATATAGCAATGGAAAAAAGAGTGAACTGCCCAAGGAAATAATTGCTTGTAGAGTGAACTGCCATCGGAGCCTGTTACGGTGCTGACTGTGCTACCCTATGTTCGGAGACATTTAACCAAAATGAATAGTTGGTAGAAAACCACATGAATTCACGCTTGCAGCGCCACGTACGGAACTTCGAATGCCTTCACCCTCCGATCGGAGAACCGAGATTGGTTCCACGGTGCATGTCTCCTTGGAATCTGACACTCGGCCCAGGGATGATCGGAAATCCGTCATTAAGACGGTGGCTGCTTCGGGGAAATGCCCGGGAAGGAGAAAATTTGGCCGCTGGTTCAGCGGCGACATTCGGGATCAACCATTTCTGCTCGGAGGGGTGCCCACACATGCTGGAGTGCTTAAAGTTGAATGGCGGATGCTAATTCGTACTCAATCTTTCCCGAGTTCTTTGCATAAGATTTGATTTGGACCACCACCTCAGAGTGGCGGTCGCTCGTTCGGGATTGGTCTAAAGCTTTTTGATCATCAACTCGGAGGCAACCCAATGAAGAGTGAAGATGTCAAATCATCGCCGCGATATGAAGCTTGGGCTCGGTGAGGTTGGTAGAACACATAGCCAGCTCATGCCTGGTTGGCTCTCCACTTTGAAACGTCGGTTGTTACCGTGCATAGCATCCCTTACGTGCAGGAGCAAATTACGACCTGCCTCCAGGAGACTACCGACCATCAATGATCATCATTGTCACTAGTTCGGTGGAAACCACAAAGTAATTACTTCAGGATTTGCTTGCTCGTATGAGGGGCTCTGCAGACGTGGTTCTCAGGCTTTAGCGCCGACAATGATGCACAGCAGCCCACACACGATTGCGACACCACCGCTGGCCCTCCTTTCTCACCACTGAAGTCATCGTCGCTTTCTCCACCGTATATGCGAGAGGTTTCCATGGTTGCTGGGCTCAGAGATGTTAATGTTGGCACACCAAACTCCGACGGACTCCTACAATGGAAGAAGATGAAGGGGGCACTTTCCTTCAGCCATGCATATTGGAATTTAACCATCACAGTCGTCGACATCCTCTACTACTCGCTTAGATCTTCATCGGCGAACTGTGTCCATTGTATAGCGAGACGAAGATAGAGGTGAGGCTTCGTCATTGGTAATCTGTATTCAACAATATCTGCAAATGGTTGTTTAGGAGCTGAAATTGGAGTTGCTTTGGCCTTGAATTTAGGTGGCTTTGGAGTTGGTAGACTACGCCCCTTCTGCTTCTCTCTCCCCATATTTTCAAGTGTAGAAACTGTAGCTGGGCATCATGAGAGGATTGGCCGTAGATTTAATTTCCTCTTTGCAGAACCAAAGAGCGCATAGGAACACGGCTTTTTTTCTCCGGATCCCCAGGAACGGTGCCATTTGATAGAACTAAATCGTCCTGTATTAGTTGTGTGTATAAACATAGATGCATGCTATAGAAATTGATCCCAGAATTTAACCCAAAATAGCCCTTTTATTCATTGCTCTAGAATAGTTTAGAGAGAAGAGAAAGCATTGTATCTTGGGAGCTTTAGAGAGAAGAAGAGAAAAGGGAGAAAAAAAACCCTTAACTTGAAGGGCTAAGGCCCTTTATATAGGCACCTAGACTCGTACCAGAATCCATATAAATGTCTTAAATACGTATAGCGGTAATCCCATGGTATATTCCATATCACATATAATCACATACGAATATATACATATATATAAGGGGTAAATAATAATTTTGATGAACATGAAATCTTACCTCAAAAGCCCAAAATTATAATTAACACTTAATAGCATCTTAGTCAACTTGGTAAGGAACCTGTGGATCAAACAATCTAATATAATTACTAATATTATTATTATAAATAATATTAATCATCTTTATGGAATCATAACCTTCGATCACAATCCACTAATCATTCTCATAATTTTCATCTTCATTTTTTTTTGTAGAATCACGCCATCATCATCCAACAAACCCATTACTAGTATCATCATAATCCTCACCATTCTATTATCATTTCTAACAATATTCCATCATGCACAATATTTCAATACTGACGACAATATCATCCTTGTCATTAATATATTAATAATCATCATTATTCTAATCACTAATTCATTATGATAATAGATACTACATTGTAACAGAGTCGGTGGTACTCAAAAAAATTCATTATGATAATCCTAATCCTTATGTTCAAAACATTATTATAAGCTTACCATAATCAGTTCATCCTTATCCATCATCATCCACCATCCAGAATCATTTTCTACAGGTTCACGCATCTTCATCATCAACTCCAACATCAAGACCAAAACCCCATTCATTTCCACCATGAAATTCATATTGGTTGGGTCTGAGATTTAGAGATATCCTTGAGTCGGAGAAGAGAGTGGGAGAGGTCTCGAAAGAGTGATGACCGACGGAGGATTTTCGTGATTCGCTGGAGGGAGAGCTTGGGGAGGGAGAAGGTTGCGTGCTGCTGTAAGGGGCTATCGACATGGAAGAAGAAGAAAATAAAAATAGAGAGAAGATGGGAGGAAGATGATTGTTTTGAAGAAACCAGTGAGTAGATATGAGGATGAAGAAGCTGCAAAGACTCATATATACAAATATAGAATGATGAATAATAATAGAAGAAATAGGTATTCACAAGGATGAAATATGCTTTCGGCGTTACAATGAATTGTTCCCTTAAATCAGTCAAATTAATAATGGATTATGCAACTAATTGTCCCCTAATCATGCCAAAGTCAGGAAAGAAAATTAAAGTTAGGTGACTGGCAGAACTTACAAAAATTATTGAAAAATTTGGGTAAATAATTTGGATACCATTTTTTTTAGATATGTAGTCCAGAAAGTCTAGAGCATACATAAAAAATTTCATAAAAATCGAAGGAGTAGAAGTATTTATTTCAAATTATTTTCCAAAACTAGTACTGTGAGAAAATAAATTCTGGATAGCACACTGCGAAGGGCAAATATTTAATTTTTTGTGTTTACTCGAAGATATAAATGTCCCAAAATTTTATAGATATCAAGTACTATAAGTTTAGGTTCTACCATAAAAATTTAAAATAAAAAGGAGTTCGTGAAGTATTTTTACCGAATTAATCTTTCGGATTGCGCCAAGCTGAAATTTCCTGGACAGAAATTAGGTAGAAATAATTGTGACCAAAAATATTTTGTAACAAAAATATTGACGAAATTTTTGGGGTGTTACAATTACCCATTTGGAGGCTGGAAAAGGGCAAACATGAGTAGGGGGTTGATGGCGGATAGGCTAAGGCTTGGTACTAGAAGCTTAGTATAAAAAAAAAAGACAATTGATGAGAAGGGGAGAGAAGCGGAGAGAATATGGCGAGCTTGAAGGACTCTGTAACACCACGCATTTCTGTATTATTATTTTAAATATAAATATTTAAGTTAAGGGGTTATTTTCCTATTAAGTAATTATTAAGATGATTTCAAATATATATTATTTCATAATGGCTATAGATGAGCTATTTCTATAAATTACTATTTTAGAACCAAAATGCTCTAAGCCCATAATCTATGATTTCTACTATATGTATATGGCATCCAATAAATTATCTTTGGACCAAAAGGATTTATCTCCTGAATTCTCTTAAGCCCATGCATCAACGCATGTTTATTTGGCTTCTGAGATGTGTAATCTGGGCAATCTGATCATATTTATTTTTATTCTGGAAGTGAGTAGTTCGTATTCTGTTCTAAGTCTGGATTCTGTGCATTGGAGTTATCCTTGCGGTGCGTTTCAATGGTATAATGTGTCCCGTTGGAATGTTCCGTAAGAATACTGGTGGAAGGGTTTTGCGGAACATGGTGTTCCGTTAGAACTAGAGGAAGAGTTCGCGGAACAGGTAACTCCGTGAGGGTGCTCCGCAAGGTCTATCCTGGTTCTGTTTCTAGTAGCTTGCTTTGTGATCTGTTGTCTTGTTGATTCATCTCTTATTCTGGAACTTGTTTGGATATTTTGTTGAGTATTACACCTTGGTTCTTGAGTATTTATTCATGTCCTTTGATTCATTATCTTGATCTATTGGTTGGTTGAATCCTTGGTTATATTTTCTGAGTATATGTTGTGTTCATGATCTGAGATGAACACTGTTGGTGGATAATCTTTGGGGATTGAGTCTGAGGTTGGATGTGGAGTTGTGAATCTCTAAGTATCTTTTGGATTGTTGAGGGTGAGCTAACTGTAGGTAATATTTGCCTCTGTGTAACTAATTGTGGGGTTTTGCCTCTTTGGTAATGGGCATCATTTGCCTCTGTGGTTGGGCTTTTGCCTCTTTGGTAATGGGCATTATTTGCCTCTGTGGTTGGGCTTTTGCCTCTGTGGTAATGGGCATCATTTGCATCTGTCGTTGGACTTTCGCCTCTGTGAGTCTGTGGTAATGGGCGTCATTTGCCTCTATGGTTGGGCTTATTGCCTCTGTGGAACTAACTGTGGGCATCATTTGCCGCTTTGGTTGGGCTTTATGCCTCTGTGTACTAACTTTGGTTTGGTGGTTGGTATGAGGGATGGTATTTTGGTTGGAGGGTATGGTTTGGTGCTTATCTTTGGTATGATGTTTCTTTAGTTCCTTATGGTTCTTTAGTTGAGTTTTATCTCAGTTGTTATCCGTTATTCCTTGATATATTGCGGGTTGGTGTTTCCTTGTGAGTAATCTGTTGAGGCTATGATTCAGTTGGTATTCCGTTATAGACTTGTTGCCTTGTACATTTATATTGGATATTGGTTTTACTTTGAGAGTCCTTGGTTTATGGCTTATTCAGCTTGTTGTTGTTGAGTCTCCGTTTTAACTAAAGAACAGTTCGTTGGTGTGTTTATTCTATACGGGTGTGTAAACCTATTTACAAACTTATTATATATGTATGTTCTCACGAGTGTGAGTGGTGGTTGCTTAGCATTCTTTTGCTAATGGTTTTCTAAATGTTTTCTTGGTATGGAGTAGTCTAAGCCGAGAGCGCGCTAGAGCTATGTTATGCTTGCTTAGACTAGATGATGTTTTAGATTCCTTTCGGGCCTGTGTGCCTTTGTTTTGGATCATGTATCTTGACTAGTTTGTTACTGTTATGTTTTTTTTTTTTGGATAGCCTGTGCATCTACGTTGTGTTTTACCTAGATGTGGCATGACACCCGATAAGTTTTAAATCGCTTCTGCTATAGTATGAGTAGTTGTTGAGATATACAGCTTTTATGTTTAAAGTTTTAGCTATCTCATCGTATGAAAAGTTGGGGTGTCACAGTTGGTATCAGAGCCTGTGTTGAGGTCTAAGTAGGAATCCTAGGGTTAAATTCTTGACACTCTAGGACTTGATCAGTAGAAGTTAAGGAAACATGACTCCTAGGATGTGTGAACTCTAGGAATCGCGGTGAGGACACGCCTTGTTTGTTTATGTTTTTTGTGCTTTGTTAACCTTGTTGTTTGTAGCTACCCTTGTGGGTATCGTACTCTGCAGGCGTGCGTTTTCCTGGTAAGTTCTTATCGCTATTAAATAAGTTGCTTCGTTTTGGATTTGCTTAAGAGCCTGGTTTAGACTAAGAATAAAAAGTTCGGTTGCCTATTGATGCGAAACGATGGGTTGCATCGTGTGCGTCTAGACAAGTAGAAGATTGGGTGACTCGTTGAAGAAGACTAATCTACTCGCAGCTTGGAGTCAACGGTAGCAATCTACGTTCTTTGGGATTGGCGTCTTCGCGTGTGTAGCATCGTCTAGAAGATCTTCGCTAACCTTAAGACTTGAAGGATAGGTTCGTGCAGCTGAAGTCAGATAAGAAGACGAAGAAAGCGATTGGAGCTCGAAGACTGAAGACTCGAAGACCCTCGGCTATGAGGGAACGACAAGAGCGGATGCTGACGCGTCAAGAAAGAGTTAAAGCACGCCAAGTAAGAGCTTCCGGATCAGCGATAAAGAGTCTTATGCAAGCTAAGCTCGGAGTTGACACTGCATGATGAATTGGAATGTGCGGTGGGGATGCTTGGACCTTAAGGTAGTCCTACCTACCCCTGAAGCGACCACAAAGGAACGAGTTAGAAGTTGCAACCTTGAAGACAAAGAAGACTAAGACTAGTAGAAAGGAAAACTTGGATTTTTAAGACTCGAAGATAAGAAGAAACGTCATAAGCAAGTTGTACGACCCCATCAAGCGCGAAGAGATTACGAAGTGGATTAGGAAGTAAGGACCTTGTGTGACCTATTTGGCACACCCTGAAAGTGGCATCTTGTATAAGGACCTAAGGAAGGAACCTCAGTAGAAAGGAAGAAAGAAATAAGGAGTAGCTAAGCTGACTAGTAGAAGATCAAATCGTCAAACCGAAGAAATCGCTTCGAGTTGAGAGACTTCCTATCCCTCTTAAAGCCAAATTCTTCTCTGTTCCTTGAAATCCTAAATACCCTGTCTGTTGAGAAATCCCTTCTATTTGTTCTAAACATCGTTCCTATATCTTTTTGGAAACCAAATTCTTTTCTGTTCTTGAAACTCCAAATACCTTTTCGTTAAAACATCCATCCTATCGATTCTAGACCTCATTGCTATCGTCCCTTGAAACTGGATTTCCTTTCTTTCCTTAGAAACTTGCATACTTTTTCATTGAGGTATACCTCCTATTTATTCGAAATCTCATTCTTATCTCCTTTCAAGACTGAATTTCTTTCTTTTCTTCGGAGAACTGAGTACCCTATTGTTGAAAAAATCATTTATGTCTTTCCGGACCTCATTCCTAACTTCTCTTGGAACCTAATTTCTTTCTCTTCCTTGAATAAGCTAAATGTCCTATCATTGGAAAACTTTCTGTGCTTGCAAATCGCATCCCTACAGTTTCTCAAAGCCAAGTTCTTTTCTTTTCTTTAAAGAACTTGATGTTTCCTTGGTTGAGATATCCCTTTTGGCCTTTTCAAACCTCGTCCCTATTTTCTCTCGAAGACCTTTTCTTGGAAGGACTGATATCTCCTTGGTAAGAATTCATTTTTGTCCTTTCAAACATTGTTCTTGTTCGCTTCTTGAAATGATTCTGTGCAGTGTGACAACCTTATTTTCTAAGTTGTAATCTTGATAAACTCTTAATTCTATTCGTAACCGACGTTGTCGTTGAATCTTAAATCTCTCATTCTCTTTTCCTGTTGGGTCAAAATTTTCAAAACTAGCCGTATATTATATAAATATTTTTCTGTATATACTATCGTACTAGTTTTAACTCTCCGTCCCCAAAATGATTTTGAGCTTCGGGGATGAAGCTCCTTTTAAGGGGGTAGAGTGTAACACCCCACATTTCTGTATTATTATTTTAAATATAAATACTTAAATTAAGGGGTTATTTTCCTATTAAGTAATTATTAAGATGATTTCAAATATAATTATTTCATAATGGGTTATAGATGAGCTATTTCTATAAATTACTATTTTAGAAGCAAAATGCTCTAAGTCCATAATCTATGATTTCTACTATATGTATATGGCATCCAATAAATTATCTTTGGACCAAAAGGATTTATCTCCTGAATTCTCTTAAGCCCATGCATATATGCCTATGTATTTTATTAAAACCAAATGAGTAGCTTTGACCCAACTAGCCTAGCTTATTACCCTAAATAGAAACCCTACCACAAATAGACTACCCATACATAAATAGAATATCCTTGCTCAGCTTTCCCTTTGGATCATCAGCAGCCAAATCACCATCCCTTACCTCGCCATTCTTCCTTCGAAGAACCAAGGCAGCATCAACGAGCCTCCATCTTCCTCCTTCGCATTCGCTCCCTCCTTGTCCATTCGATCATCATGAAGTAGCATTGGACCATGGCGGAGCCTCCCCTGTTTCCAGCAGCGAGAAGTGACGTCCAGTCCAGCAGCTTCGACGTCAGTGGTTCCTCCGGCGAGAGCTCCACCTTCCCTCAGACCACCATCTTCTTCCCTTCTCTCCCTCATTGGCACCCATGGCAAAGTTGGGCGGTGGACGTTCCCGCTTCTCGTCGACGGCAACCGAGGTGCGGTGGCAGTGACGCAGCAGCTCCCCAGCATCATCTCGATAGCAGGTCGGCGGTAGAGTGTCTTCCCTTCTCCCTCTCAAACCAGTACTCCGTGATGGAACCCTACGCGACGGCATTCCCCTGTTTCTCGGCGGTGCAAGGTAGCGGACAGCCTCGGCGGTGCAAGGTAGCGGACAGCCTCGGCGGTGCACTCTCATCCGTTCGGCCAACGACCGCAACCCCGACCACCTCGCTCTCTCTCTTTCTCCGTGCGACGAATCCACGCAGCAGCACGAAATAGACGGTCGATGAACCAACAACTTCGGTGCGGTATCTTCTTCTTCTGGAGGTCTTCGATTCCCCTTCTCCAGCGTGGTTCCCCCCACCCCCTGCTTCCGGCGAACGTAATAAGGTAGGTGTTGTTAGTACATAGCATTAGCATTGTTATTAATTAATGTAATAGTTGATTAGGCCTTAATTATCCTAAGCAGCGTCATTAATCAGTGACTAAGCTAGTTATGGGTCGTCGTTTAATAATGACCATATTATTGTGCATGGATTATAGCTTAGGTAATATGATCCTTATTATACCTAGGGATGATTATGGACCAATTAGGAATATTAATATCATTATTATTGGTAGTCGTTAGTGATGGTATTATACTTGATTAATTCTCAGGTTCATGATTATGGACCTAGCTTATGAGCTGAGCTTAGAGTTGGTGATTGCTTTTGGATTAATACGCTTCAAGAGGTAACCATCATGTCTCACTAAAACCTATTTTACACTCTTGATCTATGTATAATACTTGGTGATTTGGAATCCTATGGAAATTTATTGGTTTATCCTTTGTTCTTGCTGATCCGTGATATATTTTGATGGGTTATTGAACTTGTATCCTTGATCCTTTGCATCTTGATGAATATGAGTATCTATTGTTATGGATTCCATGTTTATTTGGCTTCTGAGATGTGTTATCTGGGCAATCTAATCATATTTTTTTTTTATTCTAGAAGTGAGTAGTTCGTATTCTGTTCTAAGTCTGGATTCTGTGAGTTGGAGTTGTCCTTGCGGTGCATTTCAATGGTATGATGTGTCCCGTTAGAATGTTCCGTAAGAACACTGGTGGAAGGGTTTGGCGGAACATGGTGTTCCGTTAGAACTAGAGGAAGAGTTCGCGGAACAGGTAACTCCGTGAGGGTGCTCCGCAAGGTCTATCCTGGTTTTGTTTCTAGTAGCTTGCTTTGTGATCTATTGTCTTGTTGATTCATCTCTTATTCTGGAACTTGTTTGGATATTTTGTTGAGTATTACACCTTGGTTCTTGAGTATTTATTCATGTCCTTTGATTCATTATCTTGATCTATTGGTTGGTTGAATTCTTGGTTATATTTTCTGAGTATATGTTGTGTTCATGATCTGAGATGAACACTGTTGGTGGATAATCTTTGGGGATTGAGTCTGAGGTTGGATGTGGAGTTGTGAATCTCTGAGTATCTTTTGGATTGTTGAGGGTGAGTTAACTGTAGGTAATATTTGCCTCTGTGTAACTAATTGTGGGGTTTTGCCTCTTTGGTAATGGGCATCATTTGCCTCTGTGGTTGGGCTTTTGCCTCTTTGGTAATGGGCATTATTTGCCTCTGTGGTTGGGCTTTTGCCTCTGTGGTAATGGGCATCATTTGCATCTGTCGTTGGACTTTCGCCTCTGTGAGTCTGTGGTAATGGGCGTCATTTGCCTCTATGGTTGGGCTTATTGCCTCTGTGGAACTAACTGTGGGCATCATTTGCCGCTTTGGTTGGGCTTTATGCCTCTGTGTACTAACTTTGGTTTGGTGGTTGGTATGAGGGATGGTATTTTGGTTGGAGGGTATGGTTTGGTGCTTATCTTTGGTATGATGTTTCTTTAGTTCCTTATGGTTCTTTAGTTGAGTTTTATCTCAGTTGTTATCCGTTATTCCTTGATATATTGCGGTTTGGTGTTTCCTTGTGAGTAATCTATTGAGGCTATGATTCAGTTGGTATTCCGTTATAGACTTGTTGCCTTGTACATTTATATTGGATATTGGTTTTACTTTGAGAGTCCTTGGTTTATGGCTTATTCAGCTTGTTGTTGTTGAGTCTCCGTTTTAACTAAAGAACAGTTCGTTGGTGTGTTTATTCTATACGGGTGTGTAAACCTATTTACAAACTTATTATATATGTATGTTCTCACGAGTGTGAGTGGTGGTTGCTTAGCATTCTTTTGCTAATGGTTTTCTAAATGTTTTCTTGGTATGGAGTAGTCTAAGCCGAGAGCGCGCTAGAGCTATGTTATGCTTGCTTAGACTAGATGATGTTTTAGATTCCTTTCGGGCCTGTGTGCCTTTGTTTTGGATCATGTATCTTGACTAGTTTGTTACTGTTATGTTTTTTTTTTTTGGATAGCCTGTGCATCTACGTTGTGTTTTACCTAGATGTGGCATGACACCCGATAAGTTTTAAATCGCTTCTGCTATAGTATGAGTAGTTGTTGAGATATACAGCTTTTATGTTTAAAGTTTTAGCTATCTCATCGTATGAAAAGTTGGGGTGTCACAGTTGGTATCAGAGCCTGTGTTGAGGTCTAAGTAGGAATCCTAGGGTTAAATTCTTGACACTCTAGGACTTGATCAGTAGAAGTTAAGGAAACATGACTCCTAGGATGTGTGAACTCTAGGAATCGCGGTGAGGACACGCCTTGTTTGTTTATGTTTTTTGTGCTTTGTTAACCTTGTTGTTTGTAGCTACCCTTGTGGGTATCGTACTCTGCAGGCGTGCGTTTTCCTGGTAAGTTCTTATCGCTATTAAATAAGTTGCTTCGTTTTGGATTTGCTTAAGAGCCTGGTTTAGACTAAGAATAAAAAGTTCGGTTGCCTATTGATGCGAAACGATGGGTTGCATCGTGTGCGTCTAGACAAGTAGAAGATTGGGTGACTCGTTGAAGAAGACTAATCTACTCGCAGCTTGGAGTCAACGGTAGCAATCTACGTTCTTTGGGATTGGCGTCTTCGCGTGTGTAGCATCGTCTAGAAGATCTTCGCTAACCTTAAGACTTGAAGGATAGGTTCGTGCAGCTGAAGTCAGATAAGAAGACGAAGAAAGCGATTGGAGCTCGAAGACTGAAGACTCGAAGACCCTCGGCTATGAGGGAACGACAAGAGCGGATGCTGACGCGTCAAGAAAGAGTTAAAGCACGCCAAGTAAGAGCTTCCGGATCAGCGATAAAGAGTCTTATGCAAGCTAAGCTCGGAGTTGACACTGCATGATGAATTGGAATGTGCGGTGGGGATGCTTGGACCTTAAGGTAGTCCTACCTACCCCTGAAGCGACCACAAAGGAACGAGTTAGAAGTTGCAACCTTGAAGACAAAGAAGACTAAGACTAGTAGAAAGGAAAACTTGGATTTTTAAGACTCGAAGATAAGAAGAAACGTCATAAGCAAGTTGTACGACCCCATCAAGCGCGAAGAGATTACGAAGTGGATTAGGAAGTAAGGACCTTGTGTGACCTATTTGGCACACCCTGAAAGTGGCATCTTGTATAAGGACCTAAGGAAGGAACCTCAGTAGAAAGGAAGAAAGAAATAAGGAGTAGCTAAGCTGACTAGTAGAAGATCAAATCGTCAAACCGAAGAAATCGCTTCGAGTTGAGAGACTTCCTATCCCTCTTAAAGCCAAATTCTTCTCTGTTCCTTGAAATCCTAAATACCCTGTCTGTTGAGAAATCCCTTCTATTTGTTCTAAACATCGTTCCTATATCTTTTTGGAAACCAAATTCTTTTCTGTTCTTGAAACTCCAAATACCTTTTCGTTAAAACATCCATCCTATCGATTCTAGACCTCATTGCTATCGTCCCTTGAAACTGGATTTCCTTTCTTTCCTTAGAAACTTGCATACTTTTTCATTGAGGTATACCTCCTATTTATTCGAAATCTCATTCTTATCTCCTTTCAAGACTGAATTTCTTTCTTTTCTTCGGAGAACTGAGTACCCTATTGTTGAAAAAATCATTTATGTCTTTCCGGACCTCATTCCTAACTTCTCTTGGAACCTAATTTCTTTCTCTTCCTTGAATAAGCTAAATGTCCTATCATTGGAAAACTTTCTGTGCTTGCAAATCGCATCCCTACAGTTTCTCAAAGCCAAGTTCTTTTCTTTTCTTTAAAGAACTTGATGTTTCCTTGGTTGAGATATCCCTTTTGGCCTTTTCAAACCTCGTCCCTATTTTCTCTCGAAGACCTTTTCTTGGAAGGACTGATATCTCCTTGGTAAGAATTCATTTTTGTCCTTTCAAACATTGTTCTTGTTCGCTTCTTGAAATGATTCTGTGCAGTGTGACAACCTTATTTTCTAAGTTGTAATCTTGATAAACTCTTAATTCTATTCGTAACCGACGTTGTCGTTGAATCTTAAATCTCTCATTCTCTTTTCCTGTTGGGTCAAAATTTTCAAAACTAGCCGTATATTATATAAATATTTTTCTGTATATACTATCGTACTAGTTTTAACTCTCCGTCCCCAAAATGATTTTGAGCTTCGGGGATGAAGCTCCTTTTAAGGGGGTAGAGTGTAACACCCCACATTTCTGTATTATTATTTTAAATATAAATACTTAAATTAAGGGGTTATTTTCCTATTAAGTAATTATTAAGATGATTTCAAATATAATTATTTCATAATGGGTTATAGATGAGCTATTTCTATAAATTACTATTTTAGAAGCAAAATGCTCTAAGTCCATAATCTATGATTTCTACTATATGTATATGGCATCCAATAAATTATCTTTGGACCAAAAGGATTTATCTCCTGAATTCTCTTAAGCCCATGCATATATGCCTATGTATTTTATTAAAACCAAATGAGTAGCTTTGACCCAACTAGCCTAGCTTATTACCCTAAATAGAAACCCTACCACAAATAGACTACCCATACATAAATAGAATATCCTTGCTCAGCTTTCCCTTTGGATCATCAGCAGCCAAATCACCATCCCTTACCTCGCCATTCTTCCTTCGAAGAACCAAGGCAGCATCAACGAGCCTCCATCTTCCTCCTTCGCATTCGCTCCCTCCTTGTCCATTCGATCATCATGAAGTAGCATTGGACCATGGCGGAGCCTCCCCTGTTTCCAGCAGCGAGAAGTGACGTCCAGTCCAGCAGCTTCGACGTCAGTGGTTCCTCCGGCGAGAGCTCCACCTTCCCTCAGACCACCATCTTCTTCCCTTCTCTCCCTCATTGGCACCCATGGCAAAGTTGGGCGGTGGACGTTCCCGCTTCTCGTCGACGGCAACCGAGGTGCGGTGGCAGTGACGCAGCAGCTCCCCAGCATCATCTCGATAGCAGGTCGGCGGTAGAGTGTCTTCCCTTCTCCCTCTCAAACCAGTACTCCGTGATGGAACCCTACGCGACGGCATTCCCCTGTTTCTCGGCGGTGCAAGGTAGCGGACAGCCTCGGCGGTGCAAGGTAGCGGACAGCCTCGGCGGTGCACTCTCATCCGTTCGGCCAACGACCGCAACCCCGACCACCTCGCTCTCTCTCTTTCTCCGTGCGACGAATCCACGCAGCAGCACGAAATAGACGGTCGATGAACCAACAACTTCGGTGCGGTATCTTCTTCTTCTGGAGGTCTTCGATTCCCCTTCTCCAGCGTGGTTCCCCCCACCCCCTGCTTCCGGCGAACGTAATAAGGTAGGTGTTGTTAGTACATAGCATTAGCATTGTTATTAATTAATGTAATAGTTGATTAGGCCTTAATTATCCTAAGCAGCGTCATTAATCAGTGACTAAGCTAGTTATGGGTCGTCGTTTAATAATGACCATATTATTGTGCATGGATTATAGCTTAGGTAATATGATCCTTATTATACCTAGGGATGATTATGGACCAATTAGGAATATTAATATCATTATTATTGGTAGTCGTTAGTGATGGTATTATACTTGATTAATTCTCAGGTTCATGATTATGGACCTAGCTTATGAGCTGAGCTTAGAGTTGGTGATTGCTTTTGGATTAATACGCTTCAAGAGGTAACCATCATGTCTCACTAAAACCTATTTTACACTCTTGATCTATGTATAATACTTGGTGATTTGGAATCCTATGGAAATTTATTGGTTTATCCTTTGTTCTTGCTGATCCGTGATATATTTTGATGGGTTATTGAACTTGTATCCTTGATCCTTTGCATCTTGATGAATATGAGTATCTATTGTTATGGATTCCATGTTTATTTGGCTTCTGAGATGTGTTATCTGGGCAATCTAATCATATTTTTTTTTTATTCTAGAAGTGAGTAGTTCGTATTCTGTTCTAAGTCTGGATTCTGTGAGTTGGAGTTGTCCTTGCGGTGCATTTCAATGGTATGATGTGTCCCGTTAGAATGTTCCGTAAGAACACTGGTGGAAGGGTTTGGCGGAACATGGTGTTCCGTTAGAACTAGAGGAAGAGTTCGCGGAACAGGTAACTCCGTGAGGGTGCTCCGCAAGGTCTATCCTGGTTTTGTTTCTAGTAGCTTGCTTTGTGATCTATTGTCTTGTTGATTCATCTCTTATTCTGGAACTTGTTTGGATATTTTGTTGAGTATTACACCTTGGTTCTTGAGTATTTATTCATGTCCTTTGATTCATTATCTTGATCTATTGGTTGGTTGAATTCTTGGTTATATTTTCTGAGTATATGTTGTGTTCATGATCTGAGATGAACACTGTTGGTGGATAATCTTTGGGGATTGAGTCTGAGGTTGGATGTGGAGTTGTGAATCTCTGAGTATCTTTTGGATTGTTGAGGGTGAGTTAACTGTAGGTAATATTTGCCTCTGTGTAACTAATTGTGGGGTTTTGCCTCTTTGGTAATGGGCATCATTTGCCTCTGTGGTTGGGCTTTTGCCTCTTTGGTAATGGGCATCATTTGCCTCTATCGTTGGACTTTCGCCTCTGTGAGTCTGTGGTAATGGGCGTCATTTGCCTCTATGGTTGGGCTTATTGCCTCTGTGGAACTAATTGTGGGCATCATTTGCCTCTTTGGTTGGGCTTTATGCCTCTGTGTACTAACTTTGGTTTGGTGGTTGGTATGAGGGATGGTATTTTGGTTGGAGGGTATGGTTTGGTGCTTATCTTTGGTATGATGTTTCTTTAGTTCCTTATGGTTCTTTAGTTGAGTTTTATCTCAGTTGTTATCCGTTATTCCTTGATATATTGCGGTTTGGTGTTTCCTTGTGAGTAATCTATTGAGGCTATGATTCAGTTGGTATTCCATTATAGACTTGTTGCCTTGTACATTTATATTGGATATTGGTTTTACTTTGAGAGTCCTTGGTTTATGGCTTATTCAGCTTGTTGTTGTTGAGTCTCCGTTTTAACTAAAGAACAGTTCGTTGGTGTGTATATTCTATACGGGTGTGTAAACCTATTTACAAGCTTATTATATATGTATGTTCTCACGAGTGTGAGTGGTGGTTGCTTAGCATTCTTTTGCTAATGGTTTTCTAAATGTTTTTTAGGTATGCAGTAGTCTAAGTCGAGAGCGCGCTAGAGCTATGTTATGCTTGCTTCGACTAGATGATGTTTTAGACTCCTTTCGGGCCTGTGTGCCTTTGTTTTGGATCATGTATCTTGACTAGTTTGTTACTGTTATGTTTTGAGGATTTTATGTTTTGTTTTTGGATAGCCTGTGCATCTACGCTGTGTTTTACCTAGATGTGGCATAACACCCGATAAGTTTTAAATCGCTTCCTCTATAGTATGAGCAGTTGTTGAGATATGCAGCTTTTATGTTTAAAGTTTTAGCTATCTCAGCGTGTGAAAAGTTGGGGTGTCACAGACTCGGAGGAAAGCGCGATGGTATGGCGAGGGTCGGTCGATGATGAGTTGGTCGGCTGAGGATTTATTATAAGAGGTGACAAGGCATCTGAAGATCTTAGACTCAGTGTGATTGAACAGTGCTATTGAAATAGTTAATTACCATGGAATAAGGGACTGGCTAAAGGAGGGGAGTCGGCCCGGACCAATCTAGGGGTCGTGGCCGAGGTAAAGAAGGCGGTGTGAGAAAGGCAGTTATGAGAGTTTCCTAAAAGGAGTCAGGCGGCGGGATGCGGAAGGTATGGAAGGAAGATTAAAGTAGATTAGGAAAGCGTCTAAATGTAATAAGGAAAGAATTCCTAACTTGAATATGGTAGTTTAGAGTTTCCAAAGGGAGAAATCCCTCCTAGCTTGTATAAATAGGGGTGTAAGGCCTTGAAAGAGAGACATGCAATTTTTCGCACTCAATAGGCAATTTACAATACAACGAGGGCTGAGAAGTCACTCTAATTTCCGATCAAGTGTTTAGTCAATTTTTCGGTGGTGTTGGCCTGCCGTTTGACCATCCGTGGTTGATAAAACCAACATGTGTGGTTCTAACTGACTGAGAAGGTCGAAAGTACGTAGCAATGGTGACCACCAGAACAAGTTAAGGTCAAGGTAGGATGCAACCTCAGGTGCAAGTGAATAGTACTGTGAGACAAACTATTTCTCAGGAAAGGGACCTGTGAGAGCAGTTATCCCGACCCCGTGTTAGTGATTTGCGAGAGCAGCTTAGTCGCTAGAATTCCCGTGCTCAAAGTCAGCAAGTGCAAGTAGAAGACCCTACTGTTGATGAGGTCTGAGCTAGAGAGGTGCCTCGGCCTCCTCCACCAGTCGCACCTGAGCGACCTGGAATTCTTCAAGCGCTCACCCGAATGACAGATCTATACGAGCAAGAGTTGCTTATCCGTGAAAGGGGTGCGCCCCCGGGGGCTCAGCAAGAAAGGCATGTCCGGCCGGTAGAACAAGGAAGGTCGGCCGCTTCGCGCCGGTCTCCAATTCAAGCGGGGTCGAGAGGCTCGCGTCAATCCGCTTTCGATAGGTTGGCAAATCAGGACGTGCTGGGCGATGGAAATGTGGATGCACATGACGTGCCAAGGGAAGTCGCTCCCAATGAGCCTAGAAATAGGCGCGAGCGAAGGTATGACGATGTTCAAAGACAGATCGAGGAACACTCAGTTCATGATAGTAGTGGAGAGTCCCTGGCTAGGCAGATTCAGGATCTGCAAGACCAAGTGAACGGAAGGACGGATAACGCTCGGGCTTTCCTAAGGGCCTGCCCATTCTCTCAAGAAATTATGGCCTACCAGATCCCGACGAAGTTCAAGTTACTTGAGAATTTAACATATGACAGGCCGGGCAATCCTAAGGAGCATTTGATTAGTTTCCAAGCTTGGATGCAAATACATGGAGCTAAAGGTCCTCTGATGTACAAGGCCTTCCTAACTACGTTAGTCGGTGCGGCACAGAGGTAGTGCATGAAGTTGCCCGAGCATTCAGTGAGTAGTTGGCCGAACTTTTTCTAACCAATTATACCACTAATCTGCGTCCTAAGAAAAACTTCATGTATCTGTCGGGAATCAAGCAGGATCCTAACGAGCCCTTTCGGTCGTTCCTAGCTAGATGGCAAAAGGAGGTTCAAGCGGTCGATGACTTAGATGATAACACGATGGTGATCCTATTCATAGAAAAATTTAGGCTGGGAAAACTGTATACTAACCTCCATACTGTATCATATTCATATGATCGTTGGAGGTCCATAGGGAGGTGACTCAACCGGATCAAGGAAAGCTTGGGCTCGACAGCTGTACGTCGAAGCTATTTATGGGCGAGAAGCTAGCTTAAAAAAGGCATATTGTGAGCCCATTACTTTTATGGATGAAGACCTACCCTTAGGGGCTGGTCCACATCGGGATGCCCTGGTTATAACTATGGATATTAGTCGGCACCGTTGTGAGGCGAGTATTGGTGGATACGGGTAGGAGTGTCAATATATTGTATTTCGATACTTTCAATAAATTGGGGATGGATAGAGATGTTCTTAGGTCGGTTATGACTCCCTATGTGGGGTTCATGGGAGACTCAATCGAGGCGGAGGGCTCTATAAAATTGTTGGTCAAGCTAGGTATTTTCCCAAATGTTAGAACTGAGGAGATGGAGTTTGTGGTCGTTCGGTTAGAATATTCTCATGACGAAATCTTGGAGAGACCAGGGCTGGAAGATTTGAGACCTTGATATCTTTGCAACATTTGTGCATGAAGTTTCGGACACCCACCGGAGTCAGGGTGGTGCGGAGTAATCAGAGAGTAGCTCGTAATTGTTACTTGCAATCCTGTCGCAAGATAGGAAGGTCGGACCTGCGGATTCATACCATTACCCAAAAGGATGACATGGGGGAACGTACTTTGGAGCGACCCGAGCCGGCAATTGAGTTAGAGGAGGTGGAGATTGATCCGACCCACCCTGAAATATGGGTGAGGATCGGGAAGGGTTTCCCAGAGGCTGTCAAAGAATCGGTTGTACGAGTGTTGAGGAAATACAAGAAGATCTTTGCATGGGGACCTGAAGATATGTCGGGGGTAGACCGATCCATAATCACTCATCGATTAGCGGTAGATCCGACCTACCGACCTGTAGTCCAAAAAAAAAGACATCTCTCGACGGATCGCCGGGAGTTTTTGAAGAAGGAAATCGACGCGTTGCTAGCCGCTGGGCACATCCGAGAAGTTAAGTATCCTAAATGGTTGGCCACTGTGGTATTAGTCCCTAAGCCGCCTGCATGGAGGATGTGTGTTGATTACACTAATTTAAACAAAGCCTACCCCAAGGATCCGTTTCCGCTTTTGAGGATTGATCAGATGGTGAATGAGACAGCCGGATGTGCCTTACTAAGTTTCATGGATACCTTTACGGGTTATCATCAAATTTTCATGCATGCGCCTGATGAAGAAAAAACCGCCTTTGTGACTCCGGACGGGGTATACTGTTACCGAGTCATTCCCTTCGGCCTAAAGAATTATTGTGCGACCTATAACATAATGGTATCTCAGTTATTCGAAGACTTGTTTGGCAGATCCATGGCTACTTATGTTGATGATATGCTGGTGAAAAGCCTCAAAGAAGAAAGTCATGCGGACGACCTTGCAGTTAGCTTCCCAATCATGGAAGAACACAATCTGAGATTGAACGCCAAGAAGTGTTCTTTTGCAGTGCAAGGGGGAAAGTTCTTGGGTTACATGGTAACTCGATGAGGGTTTGAGCCAAACCCTAAAATGGTTAGGGCCGTAGTTGATATGCAACCACCTAAGACTATCAAAGAGTTACAGTGTCTTACAGGTCGGTTGGCAACACTAAGCCGATTCCTATCCAAATCGGCTGATCGTTCCTTACCCTTCTTTGATGCTTTGAAAGCAAGGGAAGGATTTGTTTGGTCGGAGGAATGTCAGACCGCGTTCGAGGGTCTTAAGACATATCTGCTTTGACCTCCACTATTGTCCAAGCCAGTAGAGGGTGAGATATTGTTTCTTTATTTGGCTGCCTCACAACAGACTATTAGCTCGATACTTGTCCGAGAAGAAGACAAAGTTTAGCATCCAATGTACTATATGAGCAGGGCTTTGAAAGCTGCTGAAGTTCGTTACTCGCCACTTGAAAAAGTGGTCTATGCGTTGGTTATCACGACTAGAAAGTTGGTCCCCTATTCTCAAGCTAACCCAATCCAAGTATTGACAGATCAACCGTTGGCTGGAGTGCTCAGAAACCCGACATCTTCCGGTCGGTTAGTCAAGTGGGCCGTAGAGCTCACATAATATGGAATCGAATATCAGCCCCGCCCTGCCATCAATGCCCAAGTATTGGTTGACTTTATTGTCGAATGCATGGCTCAAGACTCAGAAGACGACTCTGTGACCATTCTCGAGTCCGAGGGAAGGTGGGAAATGCATGCGGATGGTGCTTCCAGTCAAAAGCACCATGGGGGAGGGGGGGGGAGTAATGTTAACTACCCCAGAAAGCTTTCGATTGTACTATGCTTTGGAGTACCAGTTCAAAACTTCTAACAATGAAGCCAAGTATGAGGTCGTCCTTGGCGGACTGCGAGTGGCTAAAGCCTTAGGAGCCTAGAAACTTCGCATTCGGACCGACTCATGTCTAGTAGTCGGGCAGGTGAAAGGATCTTATGAGACTAAAGGAGAAAGAATGAAGCGGTACAAGGAAATGACTAAGGGACTCCTAAAGGAGTTTCAAGCCTATGAGATCGACTATGTTCCTAGAGCGGAAAACTCGGAGGCAAATGCTCTGTCTAAATTAAAGAAAGGTGGAATACCAGAGTACTTAGTGGGCATATGTCGAAAAGAAATGGTGGAGGGACCAAGTATAGAAGCTCAGGACAAGGTTGCGGAGAAAGTAAATGTGATAAGCCAGCAAGACCGAAACCAAAGAGAAAGTGATAAGGAGGAGGAAATTACTCCAGAGGGCGAATTGTTAGCCGACCTTATCATGTACAAAGAAAAGGTCGAGCTGTCCGATGACCCGATGGAAGCAACTAGAATTAAGAGAATGGCACTGTCCTATGTCATGCATGACGGAAGGTTGTACAAAAGGTCTTTTGGGGGACCCCTTCTGTTATGTCTATTCCCAGCTGATGCTGAAAAGGTGATGGAAGAAGCACACTCAGGGATTTACTCGGCACATCAAGGGGCTCACACCTTGGCGCGAAAACTAATACTACAATGATATTATTGGTCGACTATGGTCAGAGATTGCATCAGAAAGGTGGCAAGGTGCCCTGTTTGTCAAGCCTTCGCCCGGAAAGAAACAAGATCAGCTTCCTTCTATACGTCGATCACCACTGCCATTCCTATCGCCAGGTAGGGGGTAGATCTGTTGGGTTCATTAGTCACCATAACCGAGTATCAGTGCAGAAAATTTCTTTGGAAGAACGTGATTTGTTGGTTTGGTATACCTGAGCATTTGATAAGTGATAACGGTCGACAATTTGATTTTCGGCCCTTTGCCGAGTTCTGTGAGTAGTTCGGGATCCGGCACACCAAGGTATCCGTAGCCTATCCTCAGGCAAACGGACAAGTGGAGAACATCAATTGAACCATCGTAGATAGGATACGAAAGAAGCTAAGTAACCTTAGAGGGAGTTGGGTGAGTGAACTAGAACGAGTGTTGTGGGCTTACCGTACAAGTCCGAGAAGGGCAACCGGTGAAACACCCTTCTCCTTAACATATGGGTTTGAGGCTAAGATGCCAATCGAAGTGCTCGAGCCTAGCAGTCGAGTCATGCAGTATACCGATGAGGCGAACGAGGAAAGTTTGATGATAGAGAAGAACTTCCTAGAAGAAAGAAGAGAGGTAGCTCAGCGCAGGATGGTCGAGTATCAGAGCTGAGTGAAGAAATACCAGGACAAGCGTGCTAAGCCCCGCTATTTCCTTGAAGGGGACTTGGTGCTTAGAAGTCGGACCGCTAGTGAGCCTAATGAAGGAGGAAAGTTTGCAAAGAAATGGGAAGGACCTTATTGTATAGCTGTAGTGGTTCAACCAGAGACATTCCGACTGGAAACAATGAACGGTCATCTAGCGGAAAGGATATGGAACTCGTAACATCTCAAAAAGTTCTATCAGTAAGGCCTAAAAAGTCCATTATTTTGTAAAGGCTGAAAAGTCTAAAATTCTGGGTAGGCTGAAAAGTCCGCCATTTTTAGGTCGAAAGACCCTTAAGTAGCAAGTGGCTGAAAGGTCTATTATACTTAGCAGCTGAAAAACTTATTTCGTGTAACGGTTGAAAATCATATAGTTCGATTATTTTTAGAAATAAAAATATATTTTTTGAATTACTTTTGAGTGTAAAAGAGTGTATACATATATACATATATATATACATACATATATGCATATATATATATGTATATATATATACATATATATATATGCACATATATATATATATGTATATATTACATATATACATATATATATATATATATACATATATATATACATATATACATATATATATACATATATACATACATATATACATGTATATATATATATACATATGTATAGGGTCCGGATCAGGTACATATATATATACATATGTACATACATATATACATATATATATATATATATATACATATATATAGGGTCCGGATCAGGTGAGGACCTATAGTTAGGTGAGGACATGAGGACTAATCCAGAGCACTCATTTGTTTTGATCTAAAGGCTATTATTATCCAATCTAAAAATAAGGCGTTACTTGCTATTTAATGCATAAAGGGCAATTGAGTCAATTGTAACAAATCCCTTCTGCATGTGATCAACTTCCCCGGTTAATTAGATTTTTAACAAAAACAAAACAGGTGATCTTATGTAATTCATGGACGACACAACGCACGGCTACCCCGAATCGGATTCTATGATTTGGCGACGCGCTCGGACTGCCCAGGCAATGTAATCAGATATGTTTTCTTCCGTGATTAAGTGTGGTTCGAACGAATACAGAATCATGTGTGTTAATTGAATCGTGAGTTCTTCAAAATTACGTCTAAGGAGGGGGTATAACGGCTACTATTTTCATACATTGTATACCTGAGATAATCAGATGTAGTGGGATTAATCCTATTCATGTTCAATTCTAATATGATGTATTCACAATTAAGAACAGTCTGGAGGGTTTGGATTGTGGTGTTCTTAATATTTGCAATACTGTAGACACTAATGTGCAACGTTAGAAGTCCTAAAATGCAACAACATTATAGGGAGATTGTGATGGCTACTTCTTTCAAAGTTTACAGAAACGTGTTTAGTTAGAAAGAGATTCACAGTATAGGTTTTGGCTATTAACTGCCTTATATTGTGCAATACAGTTTATGATACTTAGCAACGCTTGAGAACATAATATGCAATGTAGTACTGATAAATGTGCAATTATACATGTGACCTAGGGAAAAGGGCAACAAAATACAAAGTCCAAAACTAGTTGAAAACATATAACAAAACATGGACCATTACGATAGGGATCATGCACTTTTAAATATGAACAATGTTCAACTTGAGTATTTGTTACAGTACCGTTAGGTGGTTAGTGTGAGAATATGAGTTTGTATATTCATTCATGGAAAGGCAACCATTAAACAGAGTACATAACCAAATAGTTATAACTAAACCCCAAGACTAGGCTAAATAACCAGACTAAGTCTTAATAGTTAGAACATAAAATTAAATTATTTGTAAGGACTATATTAATATCAACGTTTAAAAATGCAGGTGAAAAGGAATTGAACAGCAACAGCGGCCTTGGGTGTCGATTTGAGATTTCACGATGTTCAACAAAGTACTGGATTTTGAAATATGAAAGAACAATCAAGCCCTTTATAGGACAGATTTTTGGCACAATAGAGGAGGGAATGCATTTCTATAAGCATTATGTAGGGGCGGTGGGTTTTGATGTGAGACAAAGCACATTGAGGAAAAGCAGGGAGGGTAATATTACACTAAAGTATTTCGTATGCAACCACGAAGGGTATAAGAATGCTGAGAAACTTGTAACAAACGTGGTGGGCGATGGAAATTGTAGCCCACCAACAAGAAAAAAAACGCAGGATTACAAATAAGGTACGGTATAAGGCAAAAATGGTGACGAAAAAGAATTTGAGAGGGGGGGGGGTTATAGTCTCCATTTTTTATGAGCGACATAACCATTGCTTATGTTCAGAGACGTCAAAACAATTCTTGAAGGTTAATCGTAAGCTAGATATAGGACACCAGACATTCATAGCTAATTGCGTGAAGACCAATATTGAACTCATTAAGTTGTATAGGCTGTACAAAGAAATAGTAGGGAGTTACTCGGGAGCAACATGTGTAGATTTCCACAATTTCAAGCGAGAGTTACAAGCATACGTTGATAGGCGGGATGCACAACTGCTCATAGATAAATTCTTCAAGAAGAAAGAGGTGTGTCCGACATTTTATTTTGATTATGATTTGGATGAACAACAACAGTTAAACCGTGTATTCTGGGCAGACCCAATGGCACGACATACTTACGCTTACTTCGGGAATGTAGTGTCATTCGATGCTACATACAGTACTAACAGGTGCGTGCTTTCCTGTTACTTATACTGTGCAATACTGTGTACTTTAACGTGCAAACTACAAGAGTTAGTTGTGCACCTGTGCAACTCTGACATCTAATCTCTAACATACGTTTCTGTACAGATACAAATTAGTCCTATATGGGTCATGCATGATATAAACAATTAGCAGAATGCTATAGAAGACAAATCCAAAACTCTCAGAAGTAAGTTACACTCATGCGTGGTGCTAGTCAAACACATGTGCCAGCTGTGAATGCACGATTAAATACTCTACGATACACCGCTAAACCATTACTCACGCACAACAAATATCACCACATTGCACAATATCCATCATGAAATGTCAAACACGGAAAAGGAAGTACTACGAGCACGGTGGTAAAATTGGAATCAATAATACAAGATAATTGTGTCATAACCAAGTCGGCAGGAGCGTTGCCATATTTAGACTTGTTAGTAGCAGGAGCAGGACAATTGTCTATGATATCCATCTTCATCTTCTTCAAGTCCACACTTATGACGTAATAGTACAGTGTCCATGATCACGCAGTGGGAAAAGGAAGTACACCAACAAAATAAAGTCATAAATAGAAAATAAAAACCATATAAAGCAACATGAGTACCGTGGTCCATCTAGAAGCATAGAACCAGATAGGGTCCTCTGGTTTTCTTCCTTCTTCTCTGTCATTCAAAACACTAGACCAAGCATCTACAATAGCAACCCGAACCTGAGAGCCCTCCTACAAAGATGAAAAATCAACAAGAATGTACAACAACAAACATATTTATGAACAATAGTGACAAATGAAGTGCGCAACAACGAAATGAGGTAAAAACGAATGACAAGTTCATACCAACACAAAGAGAAATTGTTGGAAAATTAGCAATAAAATGGCATTTAAGTGGCCATTTTGTGGTATAAATATATGTAGGGTCCACATCCAATTTGGGTCGGGTCAAAGTGGATTCGGATTCTTCGTAGTGAGACGAAGAGATCGATATATTATACGCTCAAAATGGATAATGGGTGAATGAGAAATTGGTTCTCAAAGTAGACCCATTGAGATGGAAAAAATGTGGGAAAAGCTTTAAGGAAAGCATTTGTCCCACATTGGTTTGGGATGGGGATTTCACCCACTATAAATACAAGAGCCTTTTTAAGGCTAATTGACTTGTATGGCAGGGGGCGTACAAATCAAATCCCAAAATGAGTTCGAAAAGGCTTGAACTCGTGTGCGCTGGCACCTGCGGGCACGAATGTCGTTCAGAAAATTGGCTGGCCTTGCGGGCTAAGTTATGCGACAATTCCGAACAAGTTTTTCCATCTCAGTCCACACTAGTTCGAGACAACTGACCTATCGAGAGGGCATGGGCATGTCTCGAGCGATGTCTCAATGGTTCACAGTCTGGACCATGTCTCGCACGGCGAACTCCGGTAACCTCTCGAACACGACGTTTCACCTACTGTGTCCGTTCAAAAATGACTCTTGATATTACAGAATTAATTTGATTAATTCCAATCATTATTTTTCAGAGTTATTTCGTGTATAATGGATTGGTAGTGGGTGTAAATGTGTGCTAATGACAAAATTAAATAATTTGCTAGTGGGAGGAGGTTACAAATGGATAATCAATGCCATGGTTAATGCTATGATCCATTTCCTCCACTATATATTCGTTGTGAGCAGCAGGTTTTGAACACAACAAGAACACACTGCAATACACTGCTTTCTCCTCAAAAACTCTGCTCACGTTTCCTTCTAGCCACCTGCGTTGAACCCGCGTTCCCAGTTCACCGGATCCAAGTTCGTGTGCTCGAACGATTGGATCGTAGTACGTTTTATCCTGGGAAACCTAGACCACAACGCTCCAGCACCCCGGGAGGCGGTAAATAAGGTTTTAAGGAGAGTGGCAACACGACTCGTGCTTCCAACCACCCGAGTTCGTCCGGTTTTCATCCTCACTAGTAGTTAAGGATTATTTAACCTTGTGTAGGTTTATTTCCTGTTCTTTTTATCCTTCGTGGATATTTTCTCAGTTGTAATTTCCTTTATTTCCTTGTATTTTCGAGATCACTCTTCAACAGAAATAAATAAAATTTTATAAACAACAACAACCAACACATTTGTCTTAAAAATATTTTTAAGAACAACAACAAAAACACCTCATGCCAAAAAATGAAGACAAACAATTGCAAACGGGACTTGGACGCACAACATCTTGGATAGTTAGATATAGTAAAACCTCTTATGTGATTCTAAAATATTAGACAAAAAAAATAAGAAATGGAATGGAATGGAATGAAATCGAATTCTTTATTTGCTTGGTGTGACTAATTATAGTGAGTTGCTATTGTTAACTTCATTTCATCTTTTGTTGTTTTATTTCATTTTTAATTAAACCTGGAGCAAGAAAGCTTGCTATATTTCTTGAACCCAACTGACCTGCAGATTAAGCATTACATTCACACACCTTTTTATTTATTTATTTATTTATTTTTACATAACTAGTCTAGTTTCAGACAGCTCACACTAGTTTATAATGTTCATAACTATAAAGAAAACTCATTGTTTCAACATATTACATTCACAAATTGCATGAGTATAGAATAACTAATAGCAATGTATAGATAACTCGTTCCTATTCTTCTACCGTGATCAAATCAATGGATAAGACAAAATGCACGAATGGGTAGACTAGGGCTTAGAGAGGTGATAATAATACACAAATTAAACACCAGTGAGTCGTTCACGCCAGGACAAAAGTCATAGAAATAGATAATGCAACAAAATTGAAACCAATAACGCAAAACACAAACCCCTAGATAGAAGACGCAAGAATGTCGGATGGTGTACCTGTGGTTTTGGCGCTTTCCCCTGTCGGCGTGCAGTCAACAAATGCGCTCTATCGTCGTGCAATCAGTGGATGCGCTCTGTCACCGGCCATGCAATGGAACCCAACAGATGAAACTAAGAAGAGAATGGATTACCAACACAGGGAGTCCACGTCGAAATCGACCGATACGCAGCTTCGCAAAAGGGGGATTTTTTTGGGGGGGGAGGGGGACAGATCTAAGATAATGAGATTACACAATTAAGTAAAATAATCTTTAATTTGAAATTGGAAAGTACATTAATGCCCTCTTCAACGTGAATTTAGAAAAAAAAAACCCGAACCTAAGCTTGAAAATAAAAAATTAAAAGCAATTAAATCACAGCCATCAGATGATTTAAATAAAAGGATCAGATAAGTCCACAAGTTCTCACCTAACTATAGGTCCTCATTTGATCCTTAATCTATATATATATATATATATATATATATATATATATAATTGTTCATGAACATAGATTGTTTATTGTTCACGAACAAATTGTCACTACAACAGAAATCACATACAACGTCGGCTATTTAACGTCGGCTAAATAATTACCCGACGTTAAATGTTCATTAATTAATTAAAAATAAATAAAAACCCTTTAACGTCGGTTATTTACTAATAACCAACGTTAAAGGGTGTAGATTAGACTACGGTGCGATACGACGTCGGCTAAGAGATTAGCCGACGTCGTATCGTATATATTAGCCATCGGCGGACGATATGACGTCGGCTAACCGACCTAGCCGACGTCGTATCGCGCCTATAATTGCATTCGGGCATCGATACGACGTCGGCTAGGTTGGTTAGCCGACGTCATATCCCATTAGTATTAGGCCCGGCGCATACGACGTCGGCTACCGCTCCTAGCTGACGTCGTATCGCGCCTATAATGGCATTCGGCCATCGATACGACGTCGGCTATGAGTGGTAGCCGACGTCGTATCATTAAGCCCGGTCGCGATACGACGTCGGCTACCACTCCTAGCCGACGTCATATCGCACCGATTTATAATATTTATACCTACAACGTCGGTTATTGTAAGTAACTGACGTTGTAGGGTTTTGAATATAGTCCAAATACCTTCAATTTTAGACCTTACTTGTACTTCAAATTAAATTAGGGATTCAACAGTACATGTACAATAGACTGTCGACGTCGTGCTTCAAAATTAGGGATTCAAAATCACAGCCGACGTCGTGCTTCAAAATTCTTCCCTCTCAAATAGCTAATCCCTAACCTTCTATCGCTTCCCCTGACTCAATCGAGAGCTCATCCTTGCGAGACGAAGACGACAGCTCCTCCTTGCGAGACTGCCGACCTCGACCAGCGACGGCCTACGGGCGATGGCGACGGCGAGAATAAGTACTGCTCCGCCCTGCTCTGCGAGACCGCGACTGTGACCAGCCCTGCTCCGCCATTGCGACTACTGCTCGCCTGCTCTACCACTGGACGTCTGGATTGGACGGCTACTCCAGTGCTCCACTGTGTTATGGTAAGTGTTAATAAACTAATAATTATATTTTTATGATTATTTAAATTTTCTTTAATTTCTATGATTATTGTTGATGGATATGAGTTCATTGATTTGGTTGTGAATATTGTTGTGATTAATTGAATAAGTAATTTATTTCCTTATCTTATGCAGTTTGCAGTATCACAATTTTGCAATGAACAGGGTCCTTACTCCTTAACGCCTAACTTGTCAAGAAGAAACTGGAAGCAGCTATCTTTGCCCATTGGTAATTAATTTGGATTGTGAAGTAATATAATGGATATTGATAATTTTATATTTGGATTGTATTATTAAGGACATGTTGCTGTCTTTAATTTGAAATTACAAAGTAAGTTCCACATTATGAGGAATTGAAGTATCATGACAAGTTATAAATAGTTTTTATGTACCTGTAATGGATTTGAAATTGCTTGGTGTAGTCTGCTGTCACCCTTTGAATTCTAACGTGTCTTGATACTTGATCAGAGAAAACTTTTATAGAGCTTTTACTACACCATTCTCCACACTCCAAAGTTGTGCTCAATGAAGTCTTATAAGGAAATGAGGAGGTGCTTTAGGAACTAGTCAGGTAAGGTATGGAATCTTGGATAGGGACAACACAAGCTACTTCACCTTTCTATGGATGATTCTGCTGATTAAAGCATCTTGTTCCTTGAGAGATGACCCTGTTGTTTACTTGTTCTAAGCCCATAATTAATGAATTAATTCATTTCTGTCAAGTTATAGCTGGGATGCATTTCTTCTTCTTTTTATAATTTAATTTATTTATAATATTATTACCATATTGTTTTTGGTTATGGTCACTGTATGATGCAGTTATCTAGTTGGAGAGCTATATACTTTATGATATTAACTTGACTATAGTTTCCCCTGGGCAAAGAACAAGATCCCTATGTCCAAACTCAATCTTTTATTCATCATTTTTCTTTATCCATTTTCTTTTCATCTTGTTTGCTTTCAGATATCAGTATGTTCTTGTTAAACAAAGGAGCTTTGTTTTAGTCTCCTTCAAAAGGATCATGAAAAATGCAAGCTACTTTGTGTGTCACTTTCAAGAAGCTTATGCATATCGCTATCTACACTAGTTCTTCAGTTCCAGACTTCCAGATGTAATCCATGGTAAATAAACTCGCCAACTTGCTTTCAATATCTGTGTTTTGTCTAATGAACTTTCTGAATATCTTTTGTGATCTGCACTTAGGTGATCTCCATCTTATAGAAATTAGAGGTAAATTCTTTTTATTAAATTTATTCAAGTTAATGTGCTTTTAACCCAAGTATAGAATGTAGAGATGATAGTTTCCCCACTTCCCCAGGTTAAGCAATGCCAAAAGGTTTTATTTTAGTTTGTAATATCACTCCAAAATCTTGACCGGGGAAGTCGGGAGTGAGCAAGTTGTATGCTGAGTTAGAGAATGAACTTCAACATATTTGTTAGTGTTTATTGAAGAGAAATCACATGATCACCTCTAGCGGAGATCAATGCAGACAGAATGACAAACATGGAGATAATCAAATTGCATCCCCTGCAATCTATCATTTGTTTGTTAAATGTGATCTTTTTATGTAGGTTTACTTAGCAGGAGCTACATCCGTAAATGATTACAGCATTATACTCTATTGATGAAGAAATAGAAGGGTGCTTCTTACCTGGACTCTTAAAGTTGAGAGTTGTCTAGGAAGATCCTATTAGGAATGAAGATACAGGAAACCTTTAAATTCAACTAGTGTTCAAACATAAGATAGTAAAAGTAGTTAACTAAAAAAATGGAATTTTCTCCTGTTCATTTGAACTTTATTTTTATTATTTATTTATATCGGAATATGCTCATTTCTTGTAAGTAACCTTATTTTTATTCATTTCCAATCTTCTGGGAGTTGCAATGTTTCTTAACATTTAATTGGATATTATTGTTGCGGTACAGATGATTCTAATGGTGACAGTAATGACAATACCTCACCTCATATTCCTCAATGGGTTGCTTTGGCTGTTGTGCAATCATACAATCCTAGGAGAAAAGTCCCCAGGAGTAATATATTGGTGCATATGTCTCGTGGTATTGTGGGCGACATTGAATATTGTGGGCGACATTGAATGTGAGATGTATGTATTGCTTTTATTGCTTTTGGTACAAAGTTTGGGAGAAGATTATGGCTTGTACTAATTAATATAGATAATTTTTGATGAACTTGTATTATTAATTATTATTAATTGTGAGATTTACTGCTTTTATTAATTTTGATATTATAAATATAAATTGTACAGGTTTGTGATAGCTATATATATTTGAGCAGGTTTTGGGTGTAAATAGAAAAATAAAATGAATATTTAAAAAAAAAATTACCCTACAACGTCGGCTAGTCTTATTAGCCGACGTTGTAGGATAATTTTTTTGTTTTTAAATTACCTACAACGTCGGCTATTTGTAAAGAGCCGACGTTGTAGGGTATTTTAGTGGTTTTCAAATTACCTACAACGTCGGCTATTTGTAAATAGCCGACGTTGTAGGGTATTTTATTTGTTTTTAAGTTACCCACAAATAGCCGACGTTGTATGTGTACCTTACAACGTCGGTTAACATTTAGCCGACGTTGTATGTGTACCTTACAACGTCGGCTAACATTTAGCCGACGTTGTATGTGTACCCTTACAACGTCGGCCAGATCAACATCGGATTTTAGCCGACGTTAAAGGATCTATTTAGCCGACGTTAAAAGCCGTCTGTGTAGTAGTGTGTGTTCATGAACATGTGCAGGTGTTTTGTTATTAAGTGTTCACGAACGTGTTCATGTTCGCGAACGCTAACGAACACTAACGAACGCTTAACAAACGAACACGAACAGGATTTTCAAAAACCTTAACAAACGAACACGAACACGAACACCCCAAAATCCTTAACAAACGAACATGAACAACCTTCATTCGTTTATGTTCGGTTCGTTAACAGCCCTAGTTGGCATTCAGCTTGGCCATCTCGGCCCTTAAATTCTTAACTTCTTTAGAGTGAGTCACCTTGGCGGACTTGAGAAGCTTGGAATCCTTAATTAAAGCCTTGATAGCGCCGTGAAGCCCAGCGTGAAACAGCTGCGCTTGGGAAAAAGCGACAAGTATAAAAGACTGGATATAAAGAATGGAAAAGCAAAAGGGATTACCTGGAAGCTATGGTAAGAAGCCGATTGAAAGAGGTAGATCAGACTGGCCCCCTCAAAAGGCTGCAAGTTAGAGGCAGTGATCATTTGCTCCAAACGACAGAAGATATGAGCTTTTGCCGCAGGAACCCTCTCATAAGGGTTGGCATCCAGGACGCGCTTTGCCCTCTTGGAGGCAGTTGGGATAGACGAGGTAGAAGCCCGCTTGGGGCTGAGCGTCCATTGGCTCGGTTGGCAAGCCAGGGTAAGTGTAGCAGTTGTGGGCTCGCCCCAATGGTCACGCCGATCGCAGGGAGATGTGCAACAAGGGTCGGGTCTAAAGAGGCCGAGTCAGCGACCTTGCCCTTTCCCTTGCCCTTCTCGATAGCAGAAGCTTTGCCCTTGTGGCGAGCTTAGAGGGCGATGCAACGTTCGTCCATGTTGGCGGTTGAGGCTTCGAAGTCTGAAGCGGAAGAGATCTCGACTACGTTTTCTAGCTCCTCGTCGTCGTCGGCAAACTCGACTTCGTCCTTGGAGTCGGCGCGAGGTTAGACGGTTCTTCGATGAATGTGCACATCAATATCAGCACCGTCGGCTAAAAGAAAAGATAAGAGGTTAGAAAGAAAAAAAGAATAGACGAGTATAAGACGAAAGCAGAAATAGCAACCTACGGTAGCTGCCCAGGCAGCAAGCCGGTCTGACCAAGAGCCCTTAGGTTGGACCACATATCAATTAGAATGAATTGGCCCTTCATCGCCGCCACAGCAGTCTCTAAGGTCGGATCGACTATGTCGGGCTTCCTATCCAAGTGGTAGAAAGACGGGTACCAGTGTTGGGGAAAGGAAAAGGCATCTTGAGGGTCGAAGGGTTTGACAAAGAAGAAGTTTTTCTTCCACTTTTGTGGGAGTCCTTTAGGCCGGCTATGACCCGGCAACCTCTCCTTTGGGAGACTTGGATGAATCCCGTAGGGGGTTTGCCGACCTGTGTGACTTGGAAAAGTTGGTTGAAGAGAGGCAAAGAGGGGGAGATGTGGAGTTAATGGGTGGAAGTTAGGAAAACGTAAGAAGTCGATGGGAGTTGGGGACGAGTTGTCCAGCCAGAATGCGGAAGTAGTGGAAGAAGGTAGATAGGCAGGGATAGAGGGGAATGCGGGGGAACCCATACAGGACTGATTTATAATAGAGGCCGATGTAACTAGACGGAGGATCGCGAATGTCATGATTATCAGCCGCCAAAACCATGGCCTTGGGCCTTAGTAGGTCTCGCACATGATTAAGCATCTCTAGACTAATAGTGGAAGTGTACTGGATCGAAAAGTTCAAAACCTCGTTGCGAGTGGGGGCGCGAACAAGGTTAACCCACGGAGATACCCCGGCCACTTCCATGGCCAAGCAGAAGGGAATCTCCTCCGGAGCGTTAGTCGGAAGTTCGATTGGAGCAACGTCTGAAGCCACCGACCGAGAGGAGGAAGCAAAAGGGTTTTCAGTAACCCCAACGCGAGGGCGAGAAGAAGAAGAAGCCATTAGTAAGTGAAGAAAAGAAAGGAAAATAAAGGGCTTATCGGAGGGTTTTGCGAAATTGACAGAAGAAAAGGGCGGCAACGGAAGAAAGAAACACAATGTGGGAAGGGAAGCAAACGGACGACGTCGGACGGCAGAGAAGGGAAAGACGACTGAGAACGACGAGATATGCCTTGACTGCAGAAGAAAGGGGGTGAAAGGGTGAAATGGCGAAGGAGAAAGGTATTTATATGGAAGGAAGAGGAAGTAGATGGAAACGTATGACTTTGATCAGACGGTCGGGCGAGGGATGTGATGGTTGATTGACGGTTAGCTAACGTAAGAGTGTGAAGGCATTTAATGCTTGTACGGTAGTTCAGAAAGGAAATGATGAAAGCGGGAATCATGAAGAAGATTAAGGATTGGAAAAGGCAAAGATGGAAAGTTTCACAAATCCAAGTAGTCAAAGCCCGATCTAGAAGGACGGACTCGGCGAGTTAACAAGCAAGACCTTAGAGGTCGGATGGAGAATCCCTTGAAAAGGGGAAGGCCGATCGAAGCTCGGCTGGACTCTCAGACTAGAGGTCTGAGGGACTAGAAGGATGTCTAGTTTCAAGAGTCGGACCTCTGTGCATGAGGTACGCCTCCAAAGCAAAAATCTGAGAAATCGCACTAAGATCTTTAGGGGGAGGAAGGGTCGGTCTCAATCCCGTTGACTAAAGTCTGAGGGACTAGCCCATTCTTGAGTTTAAAAGGGCAAAGGGTCCTGGATAGTCCTTCAAGGACCAAGAGAGTGACTCTAGTATGAGGCAGGAAATGAAAGGCGAGCACGGGCAAAAGATAAGCATTCATCCATAAGCTTGAAGGCTGATCATTTACATTTAAAAGAAGAAAGGGCTAGTAAAGCACCCTTTCAGCAAAACCCAGCAAAAAGTGGGACTACCCTAAGCTAAGTCCCTAACCTACTCAGTAGGAGGATGAGCAACCTCAACGGAGGCGGTCGGAGTCGCCAGAGCCGGGGTCGAGGCAAAGTCTCGGTACTCTTCTCATAATAGGGCAATGCCCGTAAGAGCACCATCGGGAGTACCGCGATCTATCATGGCACGGAGTTAGTTGAAGAAGTGCAGGTAGTCAGGTTTTGGGTGTGTTATATTATCCCAAGAGTTGAATTATCCACAAGGAGCAGCAAATGAAGAATTTTGGAGCAGTTTGGACAAGTTTTGGAAGAAAAGGAAATTACCAAGAAGGAAAGGAAACAAGAATAAGAATTGGAAAAGAATTGGAAGTTGCCTAATGGGCCAAGGCCCATCTATCTCCTATATATTCTACATATTCTCTACAAGTTAAGGAGTTCCCTTACAGAGTTCTAAACCCTAGTTAGTTTTAGATTATTCTCTTTATATTTCCCTAGCATAGTTTAGATTAGATTATTTAATTTCAAGCTTGGAATCTTGGATTGAAGTTGGATTTGTTCTTTATCAGTTAAGTTCTCTTATTACTTTATTTACTTTCTTCTCAGATTTCTTGCAATGGTGATGGTTATTTATTATTGCTTTGTTTTGTTTACTTCAATCATGCGTGAGTAGTTCGCTTATGGGTTTGGATTAGGGTGTTAATCTTGATGTTCAAATTATGATAATTGCATAAAGGGATTGAATCTTTTACTTAGGGTTTATGTTGAGTTGGGGATTTCTTTCTACTTGTTATTGATTGGTGGCCACAATTAATTGCTAGTCTGGGAGAGAGATTCATTACAACGAAAGTTGGATAGAGACCTCGAGCCTTGTTAATAAAATTGCTGAAAGAAAAATTTTTGTGAAACTCCCTAAGTTGTAACAAGTTCTTGTGACAATTCTGTTAGTTCAGCAGTTAGTTCGTAAAAACAGGTTCTCATGTAAAGTTCTAAGTTTCCTGTAGTTCAGCAAAAGGATCAGAAGACTCAGAAGTCTTTAAAGACAGGTTGCTGAACGAACCACTGAACCAAGACAAGCAAGACAAGAAAGAGGAATCAGAGTCAGTTACAAAGGCTTCAACAAACTTAACCGAATCTGAGCAAGATATATAAGAGGAAAATTTCTTGTGATCGGTTGGTGACTCGAGAATACTCAAAAAAGGATCTGAATATGAAAATTTCCTCATATGTGATAACGAGAAATCTTAACAAAGCCTACCTTTGATTCAAGATGCATCTTCTTCGTGAAGTTTTGGGCAAGCAATCACTCTGAAAGCCAATCGTGCTATGATTGAGGGGGAGCCTCATTCCAAGAAGATCGGGAGATCAAGTATTCATCAACTCTTCAAGGTTGAACTCTAGAATGGTGATGATGATGTCTTCTAGAGTTACCGTGTGATTCTCTACTGTAAACTCGTGGCACATTTTCAGAATTGATCAATGAAGAGTTGGGCAATCAGAGTGATGCCCCCCAGATGTAGGAATTGAGATTCCGAACTGGGTTACCAATTCTTGGTGTTCTTACTGCTTTATTGTTTTCTATTCTCATTATCTGCTTAAAACTTATAGTTCGTTTCTCTGCACTAGTTCAGTAAGTCGTTAAGGGTCATCTAACAAATCTAGTAATTAGGTTTAATAGTTGGGAGACTCTTTAACAATCTTGGATTAGAGAAACGGAGTCTAAGATTCTCATTTGGCATCAGAGCGCAGCCTCAAGATTTTCTCTCTTGATAATGATCCTTTGAATCTCATTTGAATCTCTCTGTTTTCCTTGTTACTAACCCTTCTCCTCAAGATTGGCTGCTGTGTGTCCAAAAGAAGACATGGAAGGGCAAGCACGACCTCCTCAACTGATTGGTACAAACTATGCCTACTGGAAGGCAAGAACCAGAATTTATCTCCAGGCACAAGGAGTAAATGTGTGGAAAGCCGTCACTCACGGGCGGACTCACCCCAAAAGGACTCTAGAAGACAAGTCTGAAATCCTAGCTCCTGTTGAACAGTGGAGCACCGAAAAAATCAATAGCAGCGACAATAACAACAAGGCACTAAACACAATTACTAGATCACTTGATCAGGGTCAATTCGGGCTAATTGCTGGATGCAGTTCTGCGAAGGATGCTTGGGAAATTCTTGAAAAACTTTATGAAGGGGACTCCTCTGTTAAACAAACCAAGATGCAGCAAGTCCTCACCAGATTTGAAGAATTACGGATGAAAGATGAAGAAACCATTGTTGAATTCAATGCTAGGGTTCAAGAATTGAAGAACGAAGCTGCTGTATTGGGAGAACCATTCTCCTTAGACAAACTGGTCAGGAAGATTCTTCGATCCCTTCCTGTACGCTTCAGGATGAAAGTTACTGCAATTCAAGAAAGTGTAGGTTGGGAAACGAAATCTGTTGCGGAATTAATGAGCAATCTGAGGACATACGAAATGGACATCCTATCGCAAGACAACAACTCAAAAAGGGGTAAGAATGTTGCGTTTATTGCCGAAGAATGTGACTCAGGAGAAGAGTGCGAAGAATTAGATGATGAATCTGTGGCAATGATAACAAGAAATTTCACCAAGATTCTCAAACAAATAAATCGAAGAAACAGAGGAGGCAAAAATCAACAAAACAGATCTAACAGTGTTGCTCCATCATCGTCAAACTCATCTCGAACCATCGGAAAATCATCAAATTCAAATCAACAGAAGAATTTTGGTCAAATCAATCAGTTCGGTCAAAACCAAAACTTGACTCGACAAAATCAATGGCAGCAAGGGGAAGTTAAGAATAAGAATAAGGGAATTCAGTGCAGAGAATGTGAAGGTTTTGGACACATTCAGGTGGAATGTGCCACTTACCTCAAAAGAAAGAAATCCATGAAGGCAACAACTTGGAGTGATGAAGAGTGTTCTGAAGAAGCTCAAGATGAAGATGAAGAAATATCAGGAAACTTTGTAGCATTCACTGCAGTTGTGGCTGAATCTCACTCAGACTTGGATAACTGTTCAGATCATGAAGATGTAGATAAGGTACCTTATGAAGAACTTGAACAATCCTACATCAAACTTTACAAGAAATGGGACATTCTCTTGAATACTCACATAACCACTAACTCTAAAAATGAGTTCCTGGAAAAGAACATTGAATCCTTGAAGAAACAAGGTTCTGATACAAATGCTGAACTAGCCGAGTCCAACGGTAAAGTGATGAAGCTCTCAGCAGAATTGGAAGCCTACAAGAAACAAATCCAAATGATGAACACAACATCAACTCTCAATCAAATCCTTGACTCTGGAAGATCACCCAACATTCGAAATGGTCTGGGGTACACTCGAAACTCTCAAAATTCTTTTACTACCAAGTTTGTCCGTGCAGGTACTAGCACTCAGCCAAATGTTGAAACCCACCAGAAAATTTTGAGGAAATATAATCCAACATGTCATTATTGCTACCAGAAAGGCCACACAAGACCTGAATGTTATAAGTTCTACAGTGACCACAGAATTGACAAATTTCAGAAGAAATGGATCACCCCAGTCAGTCGTCAAGTTTGGGTAAGAAAGTCTGATTTGGTTTGTTATTCCATGTTTTTTGGAAAAGAGCAGGGAAAGTGGTATTTCGACAGTGGCTGTTCTAGGCATATGACCGACAGTAAAGAATTCCTCAAGAATGTGATTCCATATACTGGACAAGTAACCTTTGGTGATGGTATCAAGGGTGACATCATGGGTATTGGGATTCTCAATGTAGCTGGACTACCTTCGCTGTCAAAGGTTCTACTAGTTCAGGGGCTTAAAGCAAATTTGATCAGCATCAGCCAGCTGTGTGACCAAAAGCTGAATGTCGGATTTACGAAAGATCGATGCATTGTTAAGGACAAACAGAACAAAGTTATTATGGAAGGTATAAGATCCTCTGACAATTGCTATATTCTGTCCTCTAATCTTTCGTGTTGCAGCACTACCACTAGTAATACAGATTTATGGCATCAAAGACTTGGGCACATGAATTATCAAGATATGAATCAACTCATAAGTCATGAATGTGTAAGGGGGGGTACCAAAGTTCAAAGTTAAGGAAACTGGTGTATGTGGCCCTTGTCAGCTGGGAAAGCAAACCAGAACCCCCCACAAACATTTTAACCATATAGGAACCTCTTCATGTCTGGATCTTTTGCATATGGACCTAATCGGACCAACACAGGTGGAAAGTTTGAGAGGTAAAAGATATATTTTTGTCTGTGTTGATGATTACTCTCGTTTTTGCTGGGTAATGTTCCTCAGAAACAAGTCAGAAACCTTTGAACAGTTTGAGAAACTGTGCTTGAAGCTGCAAAAAGAAAAGGGATTGCATATTAGCAAAATTGTGAGGATTAGGTCGGATCATGGTAGGGAGTTCGAAAATCAGTACTTCTCGAACTTCTGCTCCAAAAATGGAATCAGTCATGAATTCTCAGCCCCGAAAACTCCCCAGCAAAATAGAGTAGTTGAGCGAAAGAACAGAACCATCCAAGAAATGGCCCGAGTCCTGATAAATAGCAAAGACCTTCCTCAGTTCTTTTGGGCAGAGGCAGTTCACACTACATGTCATATAATCAACAGAGTGTATCTTAGACTAGGGATGTCACAGACACCATATAAACTGTAGCGAGGAAGGAAACCAAATTTGAAGTACTTTCGCATTTTTGGCAGCAAATGCTACATCTTAAATGACAAAGAAAATGTTGGTAAATTTGAACCAAAGAGTGATGAAGGCATATTCTTGGGGTACTCACCAAACAGCCGAGCTTACAGAGTTTACAACAAACGTATCAAGACTGTTCAAGAATCTATCAATGTAATTGTGGATGATCAACCGCAAACAGTTGGTGAGTATATACCAGCTGCTGATCTTTAACAAAGCCAAAGAAAATCTGATGATAAAAAAGAAATCAAGAAATCTGAGTCAGAAACTAAACTAGATGACTCAGAACCAGACACTGAACAATGCCAACGAAAGTCAGATGATGAAAAAGAGATCAAGAAATCTGAGTCAGAATCGAAACCAGAGGACTCAGAACCAACCACTGAACAACAGTCAAACATAGATTACCACTCGTCTACACTGTCAAAGCAAGTTCCCACGCATATTCAAAAGAACCATCCTGCTGAGAATATTCTAGGGACACCCACGGCAGGTGTTCGGACTAGAGGAATGCTAAGAGGCAGTCTAGCTGAGTTATCTGGGTACGCTTGTTACACATCAAAATTTGAACCGAAGAATTACAAAGAAGCACTCCAAGACGAAGACTGGATAAGGGCTATGTAGGATGAACTTGCCCAATTTGAGCGAAATGAGGTATGGGATCTTGTGCCATGCCCTTTAGATGCAAATGTAGTCGGTACAAAGTGGATTTTTCGAAACAAAACCGATGAACAGGGAAATGTGGCCAGAAATAAGGCCAGATTAGTGGCACAAGGTTACTCACAAATTGAAGGGATTGACTATGAAGAAACTTTTGCACCCGTGGCTAGACTTGAGTCTGTCAGATTACTCTTGGCAGTCTCCTGCATCCTGAACTTTCAACTGAACCAGATGGACGTTAAAACTGCCTTTCTGAATGGACTTCTCAATGAGGAAATCTTCGTAGCTCAACCAAAAGGATTTGAGGATCCACATTATCCCGATTACGTCTATAAGCTGAAAAAGGCCCTTTATGGTCTGAAACAGGCCCCAAGAGCATGGTATGAATGGCTCACACAATATCCACTGAAAAATGGGTACATCCGCGGTGGAGCAGATAAAACACTGTTTGTCAAAATGACCACTGGTCACATAACTGTGGCCCAGGTTTATGTAGACGACATTGTTTTCGGTTCAACATCCCCTGCAAATGTTAAGGAATTCATTCGAGTCATGGAAAAGGAATTTGAGATGAGCATGATAGGGGAGTTAACATGCTTTCTAGGTCTACAGGTAAAACAGATGGAAACAGGGCTGTTTTTGTCACAAACCAAATATGCCCAAAACTTGGTCAAAAGGTTTGGTCTTGATTCTGCTAAGGAGGCTAAAACACCTCTTTCCACCACTGTAAAATTGTCAAAAGACTCCGACTCAAAACCTGTTGAAGGCAAACTCTATCGAAGTATGATTGGTACTCTACTGTACCCAACAGCAAGCAGACCCGATATAATGTTCAGTGTAGGTTTGTGTGCACGCTTTCAAGCAAATCCAAAGGAAGCTCATTTAAATGCAGTCAAAAGAATCATCAAATATGTTAAGCGGACAGTAAATTATGGACTATGGTATTCGCATGACTCAGGGACTGAACTACTTGGATACAGTGATGCTGACTGGGCAGGAAATCTGGAGGACAGAAAAAGTACATCAGGAGGGTGTTTCTTCTTAGGCAAAAACCTTGTCTCATGGTTCAGCAAGAGGCAAAACTCCATCTCATTGTCAACTGCTGAAGCAGAATACATAGCTGCTGGAAGTTGTTGCACTCAACTCATATGGATGAAACAAATGCTGAACGATTATGGATTAAAGTTCAGTAGTGCTGATCTTCACTGTGACAACACCATCGCTATCAATATTGCAAAGAATCCTGTCCAGCATTCTCGTACTAAACATATAGATATCAGACATCATTTCATCAGGGATCTTGTGGAAAGTGGAGACATTAAGTTGCACTACATACCAACAGACAAACAACTGGGAGACATTTACAAAGGCTCTGGATCCAATCTGATTCAACATCCTAAAATCAGAACTTGGTATGTGTAATGGTCCACCGAACTAGTACAGTAAATGGGACACCCCCTTCGTTCTCATCTCAGGTTATTTTTTTTAATTTTCTAGTTATATTCTCTTTTTAGTACGCACAATACTAATATCTGTTTTGATAAGCATATGATACCTGAAGAACAGTGCACCCGACTGACCAAACTGCTATAGCATTAATTACGGAAATGACAACTGTCAAATCTGCACGACTCCCACTCTCCTCATGCCTCATCACGTGACCCGAAAAAGCAGGTCATCATGGAGTCCTTCGACCTTTGAAAAACCAGTTGCAATAAGGGGAAATAAAAGATCACGCAAATCTCTCAAAGCTGCAAACCCTCTCACAAACCTCACACGAAATCAGAAACCTTGAAGCGAAGCTCGACAATGGATCAAGAAGAAACCCAATACTTTGATTTCTCCAGACTCACAAACAAATATCCCTCTGAAATTCAACATCAAGCATCCCGAGAGATGGTCATGATAATCAACAACAAGATAAAACCTCCGGGGGGAGAACCAATCTGGTCGTGGTACTCAAGGGCAGAGCAACTAGACTACTTGAAAGGGTTTCTCAAACCACTTGCATTCGAGAAAGGAGAAACAGCAAAGGTCAAGGATCCTGAGGTTTATTCTGAAACACCCTCTTTTCTTTATTTTATTTCTCTCAACAAATGACTATACATGAACAACATAGTTTCTGCCTTTAACATTTTTTTTCAGGATATAATTGTTCTATCAGATACTGAGGATGAAATTAGCCCAGAAAATGTCACTGTAGAAAAATCTATGCCCTTAGTCTCTGTAAAACAAGAACCAATAGATGATGAACATGAAAAATTGCCTGTTTCTGATAAAAATCTACCCATGCCTGATAATGTCAACCCAGAGTCTGCTATAGTGTATGGTCCTCATCTACTTGAACCTCCTGCTTCCCTTTTCACCAAACTCAACTTGTTTAACATCATGGATGAACACAGAAGATCAACCTCTCTCACAAATAAAGTGTCTATTCCCCTGAATATCCCACAAAGCACAAAACCCACACAAGATCAAATTCTGTCTCTACCATCACCACAAACCACACAAGCAGAAATCCCTGAACATCAAAATACTAAAAATCCTCTTCCCATCCAGTCAGAAAACTCACATACTAATGAAACTAGATATGAACCTCAATCTGAACCAAATCCTGAAACAACACCTACCAACCCCATTGATGATTCTCCATTAGAATTTGAGTTTGAAACAGGAAATCCTCCAGAATTGCAAGTTGCAGAAACGACTGATGAAGAAGACACTCTGCCTTTGTCCCAAGTGAAGAAGAATCAAGAGAAGGCTAAAGGAAAGAAGAAGATCCAAGAAGAACAAGTGGACAAAAATCCTATGGCAAAAATTCAAGTCCTTTCCGCCCCTGTCACAAGGAGAAGGAAACACCCTCACCAGCACGAAAAACAAAGAGAAAACAGCCAATTGCAGAACAACCTGTCCTTGTGGAAACCACTGCCAGTAAGAAGAGAAAGAAAAACACCACCCGAACTCAGCAACCTGAAAGCCAGCCGGATGTCTCTGCCGTAACACCTCTTGAAGTAATCACCCCTCAATTCTTATCTGATGAGTATGCAGCAAGATGAGACTCAACAAACAAAAGGAAAATCCTGAGCGAAAGGTATCTTGATGTTGAAAAGTTCAAGTCTCAGTGCCAACTCATGCCAGTGTTTGAGAAGTTAAACCTTTTCAAGTCTGTAACAACTCAGACGAGCTATCCACCTATTGCCATAAAGGAATTTTATGCAAACCTTCTGAAGACTATCAAGGAGGCTGGCTCACAAGTTTATGGACGTGTTTGGCTGAGAGGAAACGAATACAATTTTGACACACGTACCATCAATCTGTATCTGGGCATAGATGCAAGTGATATTGAGGACCCTGTTATTGGTGCAAATAAAATTACAAAGGTCATTACAGGAGGAACATATAGCTATTGGCCTGCTGAAACCAACATGTTGCAAGCCAAATCTCTCACAACAAAGTATGCTATTCTGCACAAACTAGCCATGACAAATTGGATGCCGAATGAACACCGAGGAGGACTAAACTTTCTTATGGCCACCTTGATCTACAAGATAGGCAAAGGTATTCTTGTCAACTTAGGTGACATCATCTTCAAACATGTGGCATCTTTCAGGAAACCAGAGTCTAAGGAAAGCAAAGTAAAGCTACCTTTTCCCTGCACAATTTATGGAGTTCTGCGCTCACAAGGGTTCAAGCTAGAGCCAAATGAACCTATGGAAGCACCACAAGTCAGAGCAATTGATGCCAGACTCAAACAAGGAAGTCATGTGCTTGACATCTTTCTAGAACATGCAAGTAGCTCAGCCCCAGCTCTGAACCTTGATGCACCATTTACCAGCAAACTCACAGCCCAGCACCTTGATAAAAGCATCAAAGATCTTAACACGATCATACAGATACTTGTTGAAAAGAGAACAATATGCAGTTACGTGAACAATTGAGATTGAGAGACCAAGAGATGACTACTGCTGTCACTGAAACAACCACTGATCAAACCACTGCACCTGAAACTGATCCCACTACAACTGAAGCTGATTCCACTGCAAACAGCCAGGAGGATGAGTCCTCAGAATATGATTGATTCTTTTCTAATACCTAGGTTGCTTTTTCTACTTGGTCCTGCTAAGGAGTCTTGTGGCTACAGATTCACAAGTTCCTGGCAATAGGGGGAGTAGGAACAACCTTCTTAGCCCAAGCCTTTAAACCTACCCTGTGTTACAATTATTTTCCCTAGTTTTCCCCTTTGAGCCTTGTTTTTGTTTAATAAGTGCAAAAGCACTTAACCCCGTTCTTTGTATTGTTTTTCTTGTTTAACCCTATTATTTGACCCTTAGCCCTAAGCCATACATTTTCTCTTTAATTCAAAGGAGATTCATATTTTTGAGATTTTTTGTGATAGAGTTATTCCTGTTATCTTTGTTCTAGTGTGGGGGTGTGGTGAAGGAGTTGATTGGTTGTTGTGAATTGAAGGAAAGAAAGGGTTTGTTGGTTGAAAGAAAAGAAAAGAAATAAAGAAAAGAAAAAGAAGAAAAGAAAAAAAAAAAGAAGAAAAACAAAAGTTGAAAGTAAAGAAAATGTTTGTGAAAAGAAGGAAAAAGAAGGATGAATAGAAGTGCAAGTCAGGTTGCTTGAATAATTGTCTTCACCCCCACTAGTTTAGAATACTCTTGTGTTTTTAATTATGTTTTGCTCTCTTGTTCATATTTTCCATATCTCCTCTAGGTTTAATTGTGAATAGGTGTGAAATTCTCTCTCTTTGTTCATTTTTCCATACCCCTTCTTTGTTTAGCCACTCACCCTCAGCCCCATTACAAGTGTAACACCCCGAAAATTCGTTCAAGCCTTACTACCGATAATTAATTCCTTGGGTAATTTAATTAATTCCAATTGGGCTAATTCTTTCAATTTAATATATATACATATATATATATTCTTGAGCCTAATTTGATTATTCTAATCAAGAGCCCAATTAATTGAATTTATTCTTGTAAGGGATTTTATTCAATTTGGATCCTTACAATATTTGTAATTAAATATTCCTACAAGCCCAATTTCTTGATCATATATTATATAATATATATGTAATGTTCCTAAGACATTTTATGGGCTTCCTTATTCTAATTCTTATAATTAATTGTAAGGGGTGAATTCATTTAGCCCAACTTACTAGTCTTGGACATATATTTAATTCTTGTAAGCCATTATAATATGTACTTAAGCCCATCTCATATTAAAGTCTTACACCCTAAATATTGTATGTATTCTTAGTATATATTTTGATGATCAAAATACCCTAAAAGCTTTCACTCCTCTTCCTCTTCCTCCCTACACTCTCTCACGCCACTTTCACTCCAAATTGTCCCAAAAATTATCTTCATTTCTCCTACAAGTTTTCAAGTCAAGATTGCTCCTTTAAGCTTGTTTAGGATTGGGTAAGTGCATCTAGCCTAGAATCTACCTTGCATTTTATGGTTTTGCTAGTCTTTTTGNGTAAAGCTACCTTTTCCCTGCACAATTTATGGAGTTCTGCGCTCACAAGGGTTCAAGCTAGAGCCAAATGAACCTATGGAAGCACCACAAGTCAGAGCAATTGATGCCAGACTCAAACAAGGAAGTCATGTGCTTGACATCTTTCTAGAACATGCAAGTAGCTCAGCCCCAGCTCTGAACCTTGATGCACCATTTACCAGCAAACTCACAGCCCAGCACCTTGATAAAAGCATCAAAGATCTTAACACGATCATACAGATACTTGTTGAAAAGAGAACAATATGCAGTTACGTGAACAATTGAGATTGAGAGACCAAGAGATGACTACTGCTGTCACTGAAACAACCACTGATCAAACCACTGCACCTGAAACTGATCCCACTACAACTGAAGCTGATTCCACTGCAAACAGCCAGGAGGATGAGTCCTCAGAATATGATTGATTCTTTTCTAATACCTAGGTTGCTTTTTCTACTTGGTCCTGCTAAGGAGTCTTGTGGCTACAGATTCACAAGTTCCTGGCAATAGGGGGAGTAGGAACAACCTTCTTAGCCCAAGCCTTTAAACCTACCCTGTGTTACAATTATTTTCCCTAGTTTTCCCCTTTGAGCCTTGTTTTTGTTTAATAAGTGCAAAAGCACTTAACCCCGTTCTTTGTATTGTTTTTCTTGTTTAACCCTATTATTTGACCCTTAGCCCTAAGCCATACATTTTCTCTTTAATTCAAAGGAGATTCATATTTTTGAGATTTTTTGTGATAGAGTTATTCCTGTTATCTTTGTTCTAGTGTGGGGGTGTGGTGAAGGAGTTGATTGGTTGTTGTGAATTGAAGGAAAGAAAGGGTTTGTTGGTTGAAAGAAAAGAAAAGAAATAAAGAAAAGAAAAAGAAGAAAAGAAAAAAAAAAAGAAGAAAAACAAAAGTTGAAAGTAAAGAAAATGTTTGTGAAAAGAAGGAAAAAGAAGGATGAATAGAAGTGCAAGTCAGGTTGCTTGAATAATTGTCTTCACCCCCACTAGTTTAGAATACTCTTGTGTTTTTAATTATGTTTTGCTCTCTTGTTCATATTTTCCATATCTCCTCTAGGTTTAATTGTGAATAGGTGTGAAATTCTCTCTCTTTGTTCATTTTTCCATACCCCTTCTTTGTTTAGCCACTCACCCTCAGCCCCATTACAAGTGTAACACCCCGAAAATTCGTTCAAGCCTTACTACCGATAATTAATTCCTTGGGTAATTTAATTAATTCCAATTGGGCTAATTCTTTCAATTTAATATATATACATATATATATATTCTTGAGCCTAATTTGATTATTCTAATCAAGAGCCCAATTAATTGAATTTATTCTTGTAAGGGATTTTATTCAATTTGGATCCTTACAATATTTGTAATTAAATATTCCTACAAGCCCAATTTCTTGATCATATATTATATAATATATATGTAATGTTCCTAAGACATTTTATGGGCTTCCTTATTCTAATTCTTATAATTAATTGTAAGGGGTGAATTCATTTAGCCCAACTTACTAGTCTTGGACATATATTTAATTCTTGTAAGCCATTATAATATGTACTTAAGCCCATCTCATATTAAAGTCTTACACCCTAAATATTGTATGTATTCTTAGTATATATTTTGATGATCAAAATACCCTAAAAGCTTTCACTCCTCTTCCTCCCTCCCTACACTCTCTCACGCCACTTTCACCATTCTTGCATCCAAAAATTTATCTTCATTTCTCCTACAAGTTTTCAAGTCAAGATTGCTCCTTTAAGCTTGTCTAGGAGTGGGTAAGTGCATCTAGCCTAGAATCTCCTTTGTATTTTGTGGTTTGGTTAGTCTTTTTGCATATTCTTANACAAGGTGGTGGGGCTTTGTGAGCTAGCTTGAGGCTTGTTTAAATTGGAGAAAGCTCTTTGAGGTAACCACTATGTCCATCAAAATCTATTTTGTTCACCTATTCTATATATGATGTTCTTGGTGTTGGAAATCCTGAAAATTCTTGTTGTTAGCCTATTTCTTGGATGTATTTTGTTGGTTTTCATCTTGATCTTTTGCCTTGTGTTGTATGATCAATGATGTTATGGATTTCCTTATTTTTGGACTCTAAATTGGATGAAATGTGAGTGTATTTGGTCTGATTTTGTATTCTGGAAGTTGGATTTGTTCATGTCTGTTCTCGGTTCTGGAATCTGGAAATTGGGTTGGCCTTGCGGAAGACCCGGACGGCACAATGTAACCCGCGAGGGCGATCCGCAAGGTGGCGACGGTGGTGTCGGGCGGAAGGGAGAGGCCCGTTGAGGGAGACCGTCTCCTCTTTGCGGAGGAGGTCGGCGGAGAGGTGTGCTCCGTTGCGGTGTTCCGTTAGGCCACTGGGAATTGATTTCCAGTGAGCAGTTTCGCTGTTGTTGTTGTCTGTTGTTCTCCTTTGTTCTGATTATTGTTGGATTGTTTTGTTGGGTATTTTACCATGTCTTTGGAGTATTTATTCATGTCATTTATTGGGTATTTNCCGCAAGGTGGCGACGGTGGTGTCGGGCGGAGGGGAGAGGCCCGTTGAGGGAGACCGTCTCCTCTTTGCGGAGGAGGTCGGCGGAGAGGTGTGCTCCGTTGCGGTGTTCCGTTAGGCCATTGGGAATTGATTTCCAGTGAGCAGTTTCGCTGTTGTTGTTGTCTGTTGTTCTCCTTTGTTCTGATTATTGTTGGATTGTTTTGTTGGGTATTTTACCATGTCTTTGGAGTATTTATTCATGTCATTTATTGGGTATTT